>NW_024340701.1:4614428-5160964 GCF_902729225.1 Pteropus medius | reverse complement strand
CCGGGAACCCTATGTGACTGCCTGAACAGGGTATCAATCCACACAAGGTTCTCCTACCCTTGTTCTTTAAGGGACAAAGGCTTTCGGGTTATAACTCTGCAAAACTCTTTTAGGCATGAAGAAGGCTCAGCTCAAATGCAACCTTCTCTAAACTGCTTTCCCTGATCTTACCTCCTCCTAAAACCTCCCTCACCCAGAGGTGCTCTCAATGAATGGCACCTATGGTACTTAACCTGTTCTGACTTTAATTCACCATCTCTCCATCTAGTCTGATGATCTCCTTGAGGTCATGGATTGTATGTGTGTGTCTTATTCATCTCTGTGGCTCTAGCCTGATATCCACTGAGTACTCAACACCTGAACGAATAAATGAACACCCACAGATCATAATGAATGATGCTGACATTAATGGTTCTGGGGAGTTAACTGAAGCTTGGATTCCTGAGAATTAAGGGGGATCACTGAGAGTTAAGCAAGGGGATCACAATGTTTGGGGTTGGAAGGACTGAAATGATTGTTCCAGGGCTAGACATCACGTAGAGTCCTTCTCTTAGCAAACATTTCCTGAGGCACAGTGCTGTATGCTGAGGAGTACGACAGGCAAGAAGAAGGCAGCCTATCTTGCTTGAAAGGACCTCCAAGTGCAATGGATGCAATAGATAACACACAGAAGGTACTCGACAAATGAATTAAATAGAAGAATGGAGGAGTACACAATATGGGCCAGTGATCACAATGCTGCCAGCACGTGCTATTCCAGGGCTATGTATAGGTGCAACTGGAACACAGAAAAGGGAGGGACTAATCTCCCTTTAATTACGGGTTAAAAGGGAGAGGAAGAAGACAGAGCTGAAGTGAGAAAAGTGGTGAGACAGGTGGTATGACACTGCGGTGCGATCAGGGAATGGTGGCCTGATGATATCCCTCTTGTATTGTGAAGACTGGTGAGAAGATGGAAGTCAAAGACTTAGGGTAGTGCCTGCCTGGCACCCAATAAAACTCAACAGATAGTAATGACCTTGATTTCCATTAGTTCTGGGAAGACAGAGCTGGGATACAGAGAGGAGCAGACTGAAACAGACCAGCCAGGGAAAGGGAGCTGGCACTGGAAAGTAGAAGATACAACCCAAACCAATTCTTCAAAAGATGATTCTGACAGAGGCAGAATCTCAGCCCAGGAGAAATACTGCTATAGATCCCCAGAGACAGACCCCAGTTACAGAGCAGCAACAAATCCCAAAGCACCTTGATCCTTCTCTACCAAGTCTAACTCCTGCTGCTTAGTTTTTCTCCTCTATTTGGAGCCTTAAGTCTATTGTTCTCTTAGTCCCCTATCCAGAAAATCTGTAGAAGTAAGAAATGGTCAAAATGACAGTAAAAGAATCTTCACATGTTTAATATCTAAAACGCTCATCCCAGTCTCTAAATTTTTCAAGTTTCTTCATACATTTATTAAATCCTCACTGAGCAACTACAAATGGCAGACCCTTTGTTAGAGTGAAACATTTCTTAAAAATCCCAATTTTCAGCTCCTGCAGAGTCAGGCATTGCTGGCTTATTAACCCCACTGAGCCAGTGGCCTAGAGCCTGGGGCTTCCAACGCTGGAGACAGCACTCTAGAGAACCCCATGCCTTAGACTGTGAGGATCTTGCTTGATTCATTCATCCAGAATCTCTGAAGACAAGACTGGCATTTCTAGGCCAGCACCGATCTTGCTCTGGAGCTCAGAGAGAGCAGGGAGTGGGGAGGCCATGCTGCTCTTTCTGAGGAAGGGTGGCCTGAAGGCAAGTGATGGTGAATGCCTGACTTTACAAATGCTCTTGAGTAAAGATCTGCATTCTCTCCAAACTCCACATCTCTCTCCATCCCTGCAGGCTCACAGTAACCATACCCTCTCAAGAGTGGCAGTACTGAGATACAGCGTGGAACTCTGAGCCCTGACTGTGGGCAGGCTCCAGCATTCACTAGCTGTGTGACCTTGGGCAAGTAATTCGATCTCAGTAAGTCTCAGTTTCTCTACCGGTAAAAGGGGGGCAATTTTCTTTTGATGGTTTATTGTGAAGAAGTGAGATAATAGATTGAATGTGTCTATCATATACCTAGAATTTAATAGATACTTGGTAAATACGATTGATTATGTGATGAGTTATACAGGTTTTGTGGGCCAGCCTGGGACTCTAGCACCCAGACTTAAGACACGCTTTTCAATTTTATACCACACAAGTAAACATCTGGAACACAACCAATGAGTGCCTAGAGAGGTACTCTGTCAGTCTAGGGGGTCTGGATCATCGTTTACCACTTCCTTGCCGTGAATCTCCGCTAGCACATGACTATAGATTCCACTGCTTCGCATCCACAAAGCACTTTCTATTTTCCTACGTGACTTTACGAGGCTGCTCTCAGTGATTCTCACCAAGGTGGTAAGGCAGGCATGTCTCTCCTCAGACAGGGCATCAGGACCATGGCTGGGGGCTGGCCCTTTCCACACAGCACACACAGGTTCCTTCACCTGTTCACAGCCAGGGCCTGGCCCGGGCAGGGCGGAGGAACAGCACAGCCTGGGCAAAAACATTTCCTGAATCATCTGGCAACACCTCGCCCCTTGTCTGATCTGCCACGGTACAGAAAAGTGAGAGGACTTAGAAAACATGATAAAAGTAGGATCTCGGGTGTCAGGAGGAGGATAAAGTGAGAGGAAAAGGCATCCTTCTCTGCACTGGAAGGTGCTCCTTCAGAAAAACACTGGTATTAGAAGATGGGAGTTCCATTCATTCTTCCCCTTCCTGAGCACTTACTGTGTGCCAGGCCCTGTGCCGGGGGCTGGGAGCATCTCTGCTTCAAGGACCCCACAGTCCGTGAGGGAAGTAAGCAAACAAATGAAGAGTGCGATGCAGAAGCCTGTTCCTGACAGGAGTACTCGCTTCCCACTCTCAGTGTTTCCTTGCATGTGGAAGGAGGCCACTGGAGTAACGGTCTTTGTACCCCCTTCTTTGTACCCCCTTCCTCCTTCTTTTCCCGGGAAGTGAAGTGGCTGCTCTGAATGGGCTTCAATAAAGGAAATGGGCATGTGAGCCTCAGATGCTGCCTGCTTCCTCCTTTCTGGGATCCAGATGCCAGCCGAAAGTGCACTTTCTGTTCTAGGCTCTAAATTCGATGGGAGCAGGCTATGCTATCATATGGGGAGGCCTGTGGGGACCAGAGCGCCTGTGACAGGGTATTGTCAGTCTGTCAAGTATGGGGTTCCGTTTTAGGAAACCCATTGTGTCCACGGAATCCATCTGGGCCTTAATTAGTAATAATGACGACCTCAAGAATCCATATGTTTTCCCCTTTTATCTCATCTCTCAATTGGTTTAGAATTTAGATGTGGAAAACAGAGGTGTCATTTGTTGGGCCCCTTTGAATTACAGTACGGACCTCTATCACTGACTGAATGTTTTCTTTTTTCTTTTAATATATTTTTTCAAAGGTTGCTTTTTATTTATTTATTCATTCATTCATTCACTCATTCATTTATTTATTTTACGCCTACAGCGCCTGGTCTTCCTAGGTGGTCTCCCATCCAAGTACTAACCAGGCCTGACCCTGCTTAGCTTCCAAAATCAGATGGGATCGGGCTTGTTCAGGGTGGCATGGGTATAAACTGAATGTTTTTATGATTTCGGCATTCTAGTCACAATGCTGCTAATCTCTACAACCATGGTAAGAGGAAATAAAGGTGATAGGCGAGACTGGTGATCCTGGCAGAAAGCACTATCCTTGAAATCTGCTTCACAGAAACTTGGTGCTAGAAGTGGCCTCAAAAGTTCTGGGCAGGATCCAAGAGAGCTGGCCACACGACTTACATATTTCTAAGGACAGGAAGATCCTACACCATCACTGGCCATCACTGATTATTAGAAAGTTCCTCCTTCTATTGAGTTCAAACCTGTCTCCCCATAGCTTTCATCCCTCTATTTCTATTCCAGCTCCACATACTAGGAGTGTCCTTCCTGTCCTCATCACCTCTTATCTTGTGGGTCTCACTGATAGGTACGAGTTAGAGTATGAGGCAACAGGATTTTGAGACAGGCCACTCCATAGGAAGTTCTTTTTTATGTTGCCTTGACTGAAACTGAGCATCTATTCTGGAATGGAAAGGAAACAGAGATTAAGAACCAGGGCTTTGAGGTTGGAGAGATGTGGATTTAAATCCTGACCACTTACTTGCCATGTGAACTTGAGGTAAGTCACTTAACCTGTCTGACCTGCATCACTTGAATAACATAGTTTAGAAGCTTTCTAATAGAGACTTTTGAGTTGAGCAAGCTCAGGCATATAGGATTCCTGGACACAATGCCTGGCACACAGTAAGTGCTCAATAAATAGTGGTTTTGATATAATTACTATGAGTTAGGCCTTATGCTAGACACCAGGAGTGCAGAGATAATACAGTGGTCCCTGACATATAGGACTCCTAATCTAGCAGAGGAAACACAGAGACCAATCATTTCAGAAGATCAGGCTGCAGACTTTCCCCAGTCTGCTATAACACCCTACTCTGAGTGAGCACAAACTCCCCAGAGCATACAGATCCCTGGGGGACATTCACTCCAAAGAGACCAGGAGAACAGACTTTGGTGCTGCCAGGGCCTTCTAGGAGCAACCCTCCCAGGGGCCTCTTATCCTACCTCCAAGAGCAAGGAGAGAAGAAAGAAGCCAGCTGGCTTCTGAAAACTACGGCTTTGATTGTAATGACTGGCTTACCCTTTTGCCTGCGGCTGCAGCAGTGCCCACAGGCAGGACAGGTGTTGGCTTATATGGCTTGACTCATAATTTCCCCCACCTGCCACCTGATACGCGCTATTTTCTTATAGGGGGCAAAACCTAATGGTAACATTTCTAAGGGAGTTCTGAATGTGTCACTTCTCCCTGCTCGAACACCTTCAATGGTTCTCTAGTACTTTGTTATGGAAGTTCAAATCCCTTACCTGAGCATTCAAGGCCCCTCTGGGATCCAGCCCAATCTATCCTCTCCTGCTAACCCCTCCAGGCACACCAGGTCTCAGTTCAAACAGAAAAAGTGAATATGCGCTGAAGGTTTCTATTTCTACTTCTTTGTTCTTGCCGTTTGTTTATCATCATGGCAAAATGAATTACCCATCCTTCCAGCCCAGCCTGAATGCTGCCTTATCCCTGAGCCCCAAGCACAAATGACTGCTCTCTCCTTGGACTCTAAGGATGATGCACACTTCAATGGCAGCAGCTATCACACCCTGTCTGCCATCACAGCCTTCTATGCTAACACTGCATCTGCCTTAATAGTCTGAGCATTCTGGTGGTTTCTGCAGACCTCCTGTGGCATCAGTCTCAAAGTCTTACATAGGCAAGGAGCTGAATAAATGCTCTATGAATTGAAGTGAAAATGTACAATATACTGTATGCAATAAATTTTAGCTCCTTCCCCAGGAGCTGATTCTCATGTGAAGAAGGAGCTAGAGGGAGTCACAGAGTTGAAAAGTATCCAAGAATATCATGAGAATATCTGGCACACAGTAGGCTGAATAAATATTTCTTTTTTTAAAAAAATGGTGTGGTGATAGATTCATGCACTTTACAACTTCTTTTCAAAAGTCCATTAAATTATCAAGGGGGCTTACTTAGTACAAGAATCTCACTGTCTGTCTAGTGGCCCCCAGAAGGGAGAGATGAGCTAATAGTTTCATGGCCTTTAGTGGAAGAGCTGGTCTCAGACTCAGGGCTTCAGACACTCAGTTTCCTCACTAAACTGCAACACCTGACTCTTGCTTTATGAAAGACTGATAAAATTACTGTGGCTACCTGCAGGCTCCATAATTTTTGCCACTATACAAAGCCTTTTATATACACTGCCTGAGGCTTAATAAGACTCAGACTCATTCTTTATTCTCTTACACGTCTCTGAAACACATAGATAGAAACAAGTCGTCCCTTCTCCTCATGTAATTTTCACTTTAGGAGTAACCTTATCCACTGTCATCTTCATTCTGGGGAGCGTTACTTGAACAGGTAAATCCTGATTACATATAAGTGAGATATTATTACTTCTATTTTCCAGATGACAAACTCTGGCTCAGTGAAGTCAAATTCTTGTCCAAGGTCACACAGCTAACCTAAGGCAAAGCTTGGATAATGACTCCAAGTTGGGCTTTTTTCGCTATGCCGACCTAACATGGAATAAAAGCTGTGTACTTGGCACAAACTGCTATTTCCCTGGATTGTTACCAAGCTGAAAAGATCACACTCTAATATCTTATTAGTTAAAATGTCGGAGCTAGAAAGAACCAATCTGCAGATGAAGAAATAAGTCCAGTGAAGTAAAGTACGTTCTCAAGGTCATCCTACTAGTTTTTGACAGAGCTGGGACTCGACTCTCCATCTTAACTCAGAGCTCTTTTGGCTCCATAACAAGGGGGAAGGGAAGAGGGATGCGGCTCTATGATCTTCCATGGGCCAGTTGATTTGCCCCAGGGCTTCATGATGACCATGGAGAAGTGATTCTTTATTCCCCAGGGCCACTGATGTTTTAGGACAGCCTCGCCCAAAAGGATGTTGTGGGATCATGAAAACGTTCTAGATCTGTGCTGTTCAATATAGTAGCCACTAACTAGCTACCTGTGGCTACTGAGTACTTCAAACTTACCTAGTGTGACTGAGGGACTGGACGTTTCATTTTATTTCATCTTCTTTTAAATTCAAATAGCCGTATGTGGCTAGTGGCTACTGCACTGAACAGAACAGCTCAAGGCCCAGAAACAACATAAAGTTATAGCATCTCAGAGCTAGAAGGGACCTTGAGGATCATTTAGTCAGACTGCAGTCTGGTATAGGAATCCTTCCTACAAAATCCCTAAAGACTCCATTTGAATGCTTTTGACAATCAGGGACTTACTATTGCCCAAGGCAAATTTTCTACCCTGATAGCTACAAAAGTTCTCTTCCTAGATTCTTGAAATAATCTGAGCTATAGATTCACTGCAGACTTTTTCTTCCCTAGAGACTGGAAAGCAACCAATATGGGGTGAATATGTGAGTGGAGCACCCTCTTTGCTTTCTTTGTCATTTGCCTTTGGACAACCCTTAGTGTTAGGTCTTTCAAAAATGTGGAGCTGAGAATGGGGTGGGTCGACCAGAGCGGATGAGAAAGGACCACCGTTTCCTGTGATCTGGAGTCCACAGTCTCTTAACATAGCAAGATGTGCTGACTTTCTTTCCTAAGCAGCTCACATTGCACTATTGACTGCTTTTACACTTGTAGACTGCTAAGGCTCCCAAGCCCCATCCCACACACTTCTGAAAACCTAGGTGTCCGCCCAACCTGGACCCTCAGACACAGGACACTATGGATCACCTTTAAGATACTGGAATCATATCAACCTCATTGGGCAGACAGAGCAGGGAAATTGTCTCTCGGACTCCTATCCCTGTATCTGAAATTATTTACTCAAAGGCAGTTAAGAGGGCCCTGGGAGGCATAGTGGCCAAAAAGAATCTCTCACAGGAGAGAGAGAGCAGCCTGGTACAACTGGGTAAATGGGTCTCCAGTTTCCACTGGCGTTGGCACATGCCCTCTCTTGGCTCCTTGGGGATTCAGTGATCCAGCTGCCCTTGCTGACCTTGGCAGCGAAGTGCTCCCACACTGGCTCTGACTATAGCCGTGATGGGGGAGGAGAGAAAAATGCCTTTTTATTAACAGGACTGAGAGAGGCAGTCTATTATTTCTGGGAGGGGTGATATCCGTCAGCAAAAAATGATCTGCTAACTCTCTGGGAAGCATTAAGAACAGTGATAGGAGAAATAATTGCTTATGCCAAGTGCAAAGAAAAGATGCCTCAGCGGAATGGAGGCCTTTAGCAAGGCAGGTGGATGCTGGGGGGTGGGAGGAAGGCACAGCTCCCTGATGACCCCTGGTAAGAGAAAGAAGTGGGAGGGGTAAACTGGAACCTGCAAAACTCAGGTGTAGAAAGAACCCCTGGAGGCACCCTTAGCGCTATTAGGAGAATAAAGTGAAAATGGAGTAACAGCTAAGCAGCATCACAGCAGAGAGGCTGGAGTAAGGAACTTACTCTCCCTCTCCTTCCCAAAGAAGGGAGGTTTTTACTTCTGAAAAGCCTTCACTCACGTACCTTCCCGTTCTCTAGTCTTGCTCCCTCTGGAGCTGGGCTGCCGCCACACGATAAAGCTTCTTTCTTCTATCGCTCCCTCTCTTGACTGAGTGCCAACCCTCCTGGGTTCACCGAGTTGCAGGAACAGCCCTTTTGTCCCCTCATTCTCAACCTAATCCTGAAATCACTCATACCTCCAGTTTGCGTAAGAGCTGTGTTCTGGGAATGTTTTACTTAAAGTCACATTTTTATAATTTGAGTAATAGCTTAATGCAATTATTAGAAAAAGACAAGACACAAAATCATTTGCAAGCATGTAATGCAATGAAAAAAGGAAGGAAATACATAAAAGTGGTAACTGCATTGAGTTGGGAATGGCTGATACTGCCTTCATTATATGATAATGCATTTTCCAAATAACTTATTAATAAGTATGCCTTGTGTTTTAAATGAGAAAAATGCTTCCAATAGAATTAATGAAAACAAATGTCTAATGCTGATAAAAACCTATCACGGTAGCCTGCAAGCTGCTGGTTTCATTCATCAAACACCCAAGTGACACACCATTGCTAGATGAACCTTCCTAGAATTTTACTTTGACTAGGACTCTCTCCTGCTCAAACTTTGCACAGCTCCCTACTTCCCTGCACCCCCTCCAAATCAAACGTAAACCCTGTAGCCCTATGATTGCCCTATCTCACTGCATTAGAGTTGGTCCTTTGCATGTCTGTGTCCCCTATGAAACAGAACCTTCCTGAGGCAGAGCTGTGAACGCTTCTCTAATCCTACTCTTCAAACTTAGGTTAAAATCCAAGGAGTCCCACTGCTGTGAAAGTTTTAGTGGGGATGATTCCAAAACCTCAAATCTCATTTTGATCACTTTTACTGAAGGTTCTCAGTGTAATTTGAACACAAATCCAAACTTTGGGTAAATGTATCCTTCTTTTGAAGCACTACAGAACCATCTAATTTTCTTTGCTCCTAATTAATGTGTCAAAGAGCTGGATCACTGCAACTGGATGCAATGTAGTGCTTCTTAATACAAGGCTGGAATTGCAGTGCAAATTCAGAAGCTGCTCTTTTGGAGATGAGGGGGCTTCAGGACTGGGACAGGCATTGGTGTGGGGACAAGGAGTACTGGGAATCATTTTCTAGAGTCCACAGCCATTTCACCTAATGCTTTCCAGAGTCTAAAGTGATCTATGTTGGAGACAAATGGTGGGGGCACAAACCAAACAAATTATACCCCCGAAGCCCTAAGTGGGGCAAAGCATCTCCACTGGGCTCAGGGTTGTAATGCTAGGAAAAGAAAGACCCAGTTTCTCAAGGGGGGAGCCAGGATGCTCTGGCAGGCTAGACAATGTAAGCCTCATGTCTGATGACACAGATGGGAGAATCTCCAAGGCACTGCCATCTCTCTGTCACCTAAATCTCAGGACTTAGCACAGAGCCTGGAAAGTAGAGGTCCAAGAATAAATGATCCGAAGTCACGACTGTGCCCAGGCTGATGGCAGAAGCCCCAAACCACAAGTCTGTTTACTAAAGAGCCTGAAGGAGACACACAATTCATTTGTTTGCTTTTACTATCTTGTTCCCATGCAGGGAGTATAACCAGTGTGTGTGCAGTCAAATACACTCCCACACACTCACAAAATGTGTGTGCTGCTGAGCAAACAGGCAGTGTGACATTCTAATATGTCTGACCTATTGCCAGAGCTCCTTTTAAAACATATTTTCTTACTCCAGATCTCACCACCAACTGTGTGGTCCTGAGTAAGTCTCTTAACCTCTCTGGGCCTCCGTTTCCTCATTTGTATAAATAGCACCTCCTTATAGGACTATTTTAAGAATTAGAGCTGATGTGTATAAAGCACCCAGCCCTAAGGATGTTTCAAGGATTACATGCTATCAAGTATGTAAAGGAGTTAGAATAGTACTGGACACAGAGAAAATACTCATTATCAGGTAGCCTTATTATTATTATTATTATTTCCTTTCAAGCTCATGGTCACATATTACGCAGCTCCTCTTCTGCCAGAATGTTTCACAGAATCTTTGGATGCTAACCCAGATCAACTGTTGGCTACTTATGTGGCTTTGGACAAGTCACTTCATCTCTCTGAGCCTGATCTCTAAGATGAGTGGTGGGAACCTGGCCACATTCTCCCACTAAAGAATTTATAATCCAAAGAACAACTCCTTGGCAGTCACGTGTTTGTAAACACGTACTAGATGGTTCTGAGGAGATCTCTGCAAGACATATTTCCAAAAAGGTACTTATTTTTTCCAGACAGGCAAGTTCCCTGTAAGTCATCCACATGACTCTGAGGGGCATACCTAGGAATCATGCTTTTTTTCTGCTTTGGTGCTGCGTCTACACTTTGATTGTATTCTCCTTGAGGAGAGAGGCCTGTCCTTGCCCTCCACACACACTCGGTATTCATATACAGTAACATTACATCCCCCTTAATAACAGGAAATTAATATTTGTTAAGAGAGAATCATCATTTGTGGGCACCTTCTACTAGCAGCCCAGTAATGAGTCATTCACTTTCAATCAGCAAAATGGTGTTTATGTCATTAAATTTGAGTTCAGAGGCTGTCAACTGCTTGTCCACAGGTCAATTATGAAGTTTTGTTTGGCCTACCTACATAACGCTTAAAATTTTTTTGAGTTGGCATCCAACCGTTAGAAATTGGGAGATTTAGCATAAAAAAAAAAAATCTAGATTTCAGTTTCTATTGAACAATGAGAAGATCCCGCAAGGATCTGGGCTTAAACCATCGGCAGTAGCTAAAGGATAGCTGCCCTTTTTACTGTTCTCTGGCTAAGGTCTGTACTACTCCCTCAGGGCTTCCCAGAACAACCTCTGAATCTAGCTGTTCATCCTTAACCTTCAAAGCTTTGGAATTAACTCTTGGTTTCCCTGCATCTATGTTGTGCATGACATTTAAAGTAGTGTTTTGCATGAAACACTCCAAAAATGTTCCATAAATGTGGGAAGAAGGGACAAACTTGACTAAAGTTTGCAAACATGTACTAGATCGTTCCAAGGGGATTTCTATAATGCATGTTTCCAAAGAAGATACTTGTTTTTTTCTAGATAGGCACTTTCTTCATGGGAGTCAGAGTAGAGAGATAAATCTCATGTCACTTATCAAAGTAAACTGACGCAGAAGAAGTAAACAGTGGCCTGAAAGGCAGAAAAGCAATTTGTAAAAATTAATAAATGATGAGACTATTAACAGCACATGAAAAAGGTTTGCTTTTTTTTTTCCCTCTCCTTTAATATGATTTTTACTTTAAACACTATGTCCCTTTAGGAAAAGGAAGAAAAGTTAATAAAGGAACCCATCACTCAAACTTAATTTTTAGTATGGCAAATAAACTGCTTTAATGAAAGGGCTGAAATCCCCAGGTTTGCACATTAAATTTTCATTCGTTGTAGAGAATGGAAATTATTGATTCAGCCGTGGCATCATGCATTTTGAATCCCACAGTGCCTCAGAAGCCCACGTTACTGCTGGGTGCAAATGTGTTGGCAGCGTTTTGATGCAGGGTGAGCACAGGGTGGGTGGGGGGATGAGGAAAGGAATATAGAGAAGGGAAGGAGGCAGACTGGCTCCTCACAGAAATTAAATAATCAATGTTCCTTGTCTCTAAGACCCACTTAGACAAAGTACTCTTCCAAAGGCACGATCAACCCGGGGTGCGCTCTGAGATCAGAAAAGCTGGGTCCACTCAGTCTTTAGGGAAATGCCAACAGCTTCATGAAATATTTAAGGAAAAAAATGCAGAATAGATGGCTGATGATTTGACCGTAAGCTCTTGAGGGAAGTTTAGATTTCAAGAAAACTATAGAGGAAAGAAAAGTATCTTTTTCATTTCAAGGTCAGGGTATCCATCAAGGAAAGAGTAAATGTCTGACATTCTAATGCTGAATTGGGCAGCACAGAAAAATCAATCAAACTCACAAATACAGCTCTCAACCTGGTGTGGCCTCATCAAAGAGTCAGGTGACATGAGCCTCCCATCTTAAAGCAAAAAAATAGGTATTTTTTTCCTTTGAAAGAAATTAATTCTCCTGCCTCTCAGAGGACTATCCCATAATTAAACAACTCTCTATTATTTCCCTGTTAGAGAACGCATAGGGATAGAGACTGAGCCAACCTGAATTAAGCCCATTTTGGGGTCTTTGTGTACCACAGACTGTATGAGACCAGGAAAGCAATAATCTTTTTAAATAAGCTAAACTCAATTAAAAAAAATAAAACTTCTTAAAAGAAAGGCAAGAAAGAAAGAAAGAAGGAAGGAAGGAAGGAAGGAAGGAAGGAAGGAAGGAAGGAAGGAAGGAAGGAGTAAGGGAGGGAGGGGTGGCGGGAGGAAGAAAGGAAGGAAAGAAAGAAAATCACATAATATATTCCAAAAAGAGAAGTTTTTTGTTTTGTTTTGGTTATATTTTTGTTTTGATTACCTCCCAGCTAAAATTATCTTATGCCACTAATCTCCTCTGTCAGTCTGGATGTTGAAAAAGTAGCTCTGTTGAACTCAAAAGTTCTGGTTGTCTTTTCAGACACTGAGAGCCGGCGTTAGCTATAGATTTCCTTTCCGGGAGAGGTTTCTCTTCTGTCCTACTTTGCATCAGACTTGCTGTCGTGAGGATAAGAGAGCCCAGGAGACACCTCCCCATGGTTTAATAGGCTATGAAGGATGGGACTCATTAATTGGCTGGCAGCTGCCCCCAAACAGGATGCTGCCTGGAGGTGGGAAAGAAGGGAAAGGGAGGCTGAGGAGAAGGCAGGCTCCATCCAGGAGCTCCCCACTGGCTGTCAGAAGGGGGCCTTAAAGCAAGCAGCACCATCTCCTGAAGGATCCCCACAAGGTGCAGTCCGTTCAGAAAATCCAGCCACAGAAACCTCCACCTGGAGGAATAGGCTCTGGGTAACCATTTTTCTTTTTTGACTTAATCCTTCCTGAGATATTATCTACTGGTCTGATTATCTTCAGATGGCTGGAATGTTACTTTTTCTGTCATTCCTTTACTATGTCCCTATCAATTTTATAGTACCTGTCCCTCTTAACTAGTATGTTTATCAACAACTGATTTTTTTCTTTTCTAGTCTTGGTTAGGAGGGTCCTCTATACCCTTAGGTAAAAGCCAAGCTACTCCGCCTGGCACAGAATGCCCCTAGCCACCTCCCATCCTCATTTTTTCATCACCTCCCCATCCAAACTTAGGCCATGCTATTCTAAATGCTGTTCCCACTCACAATATTTATGTACATTTTCACGGCTTTGCATGTGCCGTTCCCTCTGCCTGGAACAGCTTCCCTGCCTTAGCTTCTTTCCATAGCTCTGTTCTGGCCATCTTTGCAGACTCAGGCTCACAGGCCTTCTAGGTGAGGTAGAAGGCCCTCTAGAGGACTGGAGGTCCCAGAGCTCACGGTCTCTCCCCT
This sequence comes from Pteropus medius, assembly GCF_902729225.1. NCBI lineage: Eukaryota > Metazoa > Chordata > Mammalia > Chiroptera > Pteropodidae > Pteropus > Pteropus medius. Next base: position 5,147,380 of record NW_024340701.1, on the reverse strand, counting down.
GTACTCAGCCCTCATCTCACTCCTGTAATGATCTGTAGTGTCCCCCGTAAACGTCTTTTAAGTAAATAAAGAACATGACTTCCAGCTCCCTCCTAGCCTGGACTTATAAGTTCAAAGGAATGAAATTTAACCAGTGCCTCATGAATCAGGAGCCAGCATATCACCTCTTACCTTTATGGTTTTGGTCTGGAGTCTGAGTCCATTTAAAGTGTTGATGGCTTTCTCTGCATCCTTTGGATCAATATAGTTAACGAATCCATACCCTAAACTCTGTCCTGTGGAAACATTTTTTAAAAAAGAGAGAAAGAGAGAGAGAGAGAGAAAGAGAGAGCTCAATATCTTTATAGAGGTAACACTTCCCACTGCAGTGAGTCCAAACCCTCCTCTAGTATACGGTTCCATTTATACCAGGGTTTGTCCCCAGGTTGAGAAATTTTGAATTCTTTCATCTCTCACTCTGGTCAGGCTTTAAACTCACAGGAGCTGCCCAAGCTGGGAATGGGTAAGTGCCCCTGAACATCCACACCATACATAAACAAATGTCCACTTAATAGGAAGAGGCAGGACAGGATAGTGGAAAGACAGCAAGTGTCATTTGTGAGAAGACACTTGAACTGGAGTCCTGGGGCTTTCCCTATCAGCTGCGTGACTTTGGAGACAAGTCATTTAAGCTCCTCTTCCTCCTTCCCTCCCACATTTCTTCTCTGGAGATAACTGCACTTGCCACAGACAGGTTTGAGAGGGTTAATGAGCCATTGTATATAAAATGCCTACCAAGTACAATGCCTAGAACATAGTAGCTGCTCAACAAAGGACAGCTATGTTATGCTCAGTCCTGTAAAACTGGGGCAAACACTGGATGCAGTAGCTGTGTCTGCTGCCTCAATCATGTCAGCCACACCCACACTCAGAGGAATGTAGCAGGATCTGAGCAGCAAAGACTGGAGACGTTATAGTGAAGGCATGGCTAGAATTTAAAGCAGTTGCTACGAATCATTCATTGTCCTCATCATCCCCCCCAGCCCAAGAACAATAGAAAGGGCAGGGGTTAGTGAAAAGAACTGGGGAGCGCCTAACACAAAGGTAGTGTGTAGACACATTCTGCAAAGAGGATTTAGCTACTTTAGATGGAGATGGCATCAACTTGTCTGCAAAGAGAGGTGGCAAGTGACAGGGCTCCCCCCTAAGTGAAATAAAAATAATGTGCTTGAGATCGTGCCACTGATTATAAATAGTCCATCAGCTCTGCCATGTGTCATCAGCCAGAAATATCATTAGGAAACTTTACATTTTCTGACATATCCTTTAAGAAACACAGAGCTCAGGGTGGCTGTAAAACCAGCTTGAACTTCCCAGGCAATGTTATTGATTTGTGGGCGGCAGCAGAGCTGAAGGGGAGGAAGATGACAGGACATCACATGTCAGGGAAGACTGATTACATAAAGCTCTCTTTGGAGTACAGGGCCAGGGCTGGGAGACAATACAGCAAAAAGCCTGCCATGTCCTGGTGACAGGAGCCCATTTCAGCAGCCAAAAAAATCTTTCCAACAGCTTCTGTTTTGCTGGTAAATGTCTGTGTTTGTGTTGGTTGTAGGAGGGAACCTGGGAAAACAAGTTGGGTTCTGGATCAGAAAACGGGTGACTTTGTTACCTTCATATAATGGAAACAAAGAATCATGAAGCAACTCCACTGCATTTTTATCCCCCAAATGGAAAACCCCAAATAACAATACTTTTCATTAGGATATTCCTTAGCGTTTTGAAATAACAGGGTTATGATAGGAAAAGACAGGGCAGGGGCAAACTTTGCTAGATATTCCCTTCACCAGCCAGAATTAGTAACTGAAGAAGGAGGAGAGGATGCTGAGCATACTCCAGCTGCTAGGACCTTTCTCTTTCAATTTCACTGTGCTTTCAGTGTGTATGTGTGTGTGTCTGTGTCTGTGTGTGTATACAGAAAAGTAAGAGTGAGCGAGAGAGAGGTTCGTGTGAATTATAAGACCCTGCCACATGTTCCAAGAAACTTTTTGCAAACCCCAAAATACGAGAGACTAATTTCATTGGTTAAAATATATTGTTTATCCTAAATTTGGCTCCACTTCAACAAGCCTGACTAAATTCACTTAATTAAACCCATTTTCATCATGCAAATTTATCAGTCCTATTTACCTTGTATATAAGAGAAGCCTTAAAAATGTTGTACTAAAATATTTTTACGATTATTTCTTTTAAACAGTCATGTATCAAGTTGAGCTGCCTTAAAGGGCATTTTTGAAACAATAATTTCAATAATAAACCTTAGGTATGAATTCTAGGAAATGGGTCAGATGGCTGATTAATCTATCCAGCTAAGTTTAATTTGTGTAAAATTAAAATGTATATGAAAAAATATAGCCAAAACACTCACTGCGTAACCACAAACATTGGACTTACATCCAAATGGTTCGTGATTCATTGCACTGATGGAATATATATGGATGAATTTATCATGCCTACCAGTGATGCATGTTCCCTGATATACTATCGTTTATTCTAATTATTCACGTATTTATAGAAATCTAAAATAAATACAATATCTATGATTTTTGCGTTCTATATTTTATCTTTATTTTAGACCTTTGCTTCAGGAGGGAGGAAAACACACTCAGGTCCTAGGAAGGTTCTGAAGATCAAGTGAAGGAAAAGACTCTGTATCATATCTACCCGCTTGCCTGTATCAGTCCCAAACCCACCATCACATTAGCACCTGACTGCAATTAGCACAACTGTGTTATCGTTACCTAGTGCTCTAGCGTTAGGGAGAGGCTGCATTTAACATCAAGAATGAGTGTGTTTTTGAGAAAACTAAAAAAGAGATGAATATTGTTTCAGAAAGGAAGAGGAAAAAAGATTGGAGCTTCTCCTTGTATAAAATAATAAACTAAAAACTCTAAAACAGAGCAGTGCATTTAACAAGAGTAGGACAGAAGTGGAAAGACTTGCCTGTGAATTGAAAGATACGAGATAAACTGGCAGCACAATAAAACTACCTGTGGTTAGCCTAGTTCACGAATAGGCTTCCTCGTGTGCTTCTCCTCATCACAGGAGGAGTCCAGCTAAGTCTAATAAAAAATGCTCGATGGAACTAAACATTCTCTTTTAAAACAGTCTAGAGAGGATTAAATCCTTAGGTAGAAAATATAGAAACCCAAGCCTCATTTCTTTCAGGAACCGTTTTAGTAGTTGGGGAGAGTAAAATGAGGAAGAATTTTATGTCTTAATTTTGGTGGCCATATATTTGTGATGGATTATGGATTTGTAGTTCTATATTTAAATATACATAGAAAAATATAGATGAAACACAGTTATGAAGAATATCGACACTATTTCCAAGGGGGCCAAGAGATCCACCGTGCTGGGAGAGCCCAGGACCCAATCAGGAGCCTAGAGCTCAATGAATGTGTTATCTTCATCCCAGACATAGATAAGGTCCTTATATTCTTCTTTTTTCTTTCTCTTCTTCCTCTTCTTCCTCTCTCTCACTTTTGTATGCTTCGGACTCCTTCATCCCTTCCTTCCTTCCTTCCTTCCTTCCTTCTTTCCTTCTTTTCTTTCCTTCTTTCTTTTTTCCAAATAACTACATCTTCCTTTATTAGCTGTAGCAAGATTTGACCATGTACATAGGGCAACAGTATTTTCAGAACAGAAAATTAAATTTTATTTTTGTTCTCGATTTACAAGTTTATTTTGATAGCAAGTTGAACAAATAAAAAGGTTAAATCACTGATGTTATGTTGATTGAGTCATCAATAAAGAAAAATAAGACCAATAAAGAAAAGATAAAATATTATGAAATAAAGACTGCCTCCAAACTTTAGAAACTATGGTAAGTAGCTGGCTCCCTAATGCCCAGGTGATCTACAACCCTTACATGTGACCAGGCCTCAACAGTCCTGTCCAGCAGTCCTCTCCAGTGACCATGCATGGGCAGGAAATGCATTCTTGGCAGTTTGGAATAGAAACTTAAAATTAGAAAGTAGTTTCCAAGGGAAAACTGTTATACATAATAGCTACATTTTAAGGCACTTCAGTGTTTTGGGGTTAAAAAAGTTCTCTTACAAGCTTTTCTTTAATCCGAACCTGAATATTTCTGTTTTTATAAATCGTGCATGCATACACACACAATGTGTCCTCCTACTATGACATGGCAGCATCTCATTCTGTTATAATAATTTATATATCTAACTTCTTCCCTTAGGCACCCAACACTTCTCCCCATAAGAACTAGCTTATAAAAGCTTGCATCTTTGAACACAACAAATATTTGCAAAGTGAAAAAAATGGATAAACACATTTGTACTTATTCTCCATTTCTGGAAGCATATGACCAGAATATTTTTATGTTCAGGGAAAGAAGAAGTAGGGAGCGAGCCCCTGGGAAAAGGAGAGAACATGCCTATAAGCTGACATCAGGGACTGGAAAATAAAACATAAACCAAAAATGTCCTGCGTGGGTTCTTCTCCAGCACAGTTCAAATGAACAATAAAAAACCATCCCTGTCCACCTTTCCACAGAGATTCTGAGACTCCAAAGTGCTTTCCTACCCATTCTATAATATTTGATTGTCATAATAACTTTGTGGGAGAAAGAATCATTATTTTACAGATGTGAAAACTGAAGCTCAGAGAAAATAGTGATTTGCCCTATACTACAAAGTTGGATCTTAGTCTAGATCAGGAGTTGGCAAAATTTTTTATGTATAAGACAGTAAATAGTTTAGGATTGCTGGGTTCTCCAGTCTCTGTTATGACAACTCTGCCATTTTAGTATGAAAGCAGCCATAGATAATATGTAAACAAATGACTGTGGCTGTATTCCAATAAAACTTTATTTAGACAATAAGCAGTAGGCTCAATTTGGCTGTTGGGCCACAGTTTGCTGACCTCCTGGTCTAGATCTTTTGACTCCAAATCTAGTACCCTTTGCCATAACCACAGTTACTCCATTTGAACTACAATGTTATTGACAACTATTTTGAGGCCCTGAAATACCTCTGAGGCTTTTTTGATTCACTTAAGAAAAAGTAAATGATCTTCAACAGTTTCTGTTAAGCATTTTAAATTTGTATTCAAACTCTAGGAAGTGTTGCCATCATAGCTGATTATAATCCCCCATTTTCCCAGTCATTCTGAATAGTTGTTTCCCCTTGCCTTTGAGGTCCAGGAAGTTATGACAGCAGGACTCCAAATGTGATATCCTCATGGCTGATCGCAGCAGCAGAGAAGTTGTCCCCTTGCAAGGCTGGCTGGAAGGAATCTCAGCATTTCTGCACTGCCAACCTGCACAGCTTGCTCTTTCTGTCTTCAAAAATCGTTATTCTCCAGAAACCTAACAGCTAGTTCTCTCATCTGCAAAGACCCCCAAGGGGGCAGCCAGATGGGTAGCTGCTGTTGATGAAAACTTCTGAGTTGAGTAAGGAATTTTTGTGTATGTCAGAATCCCTAGCTCAGGCTGAAATTCTGTTCTCAAAGCACATGATAAAATCCCCAGTCACCTCAAGATCACCTGCTGGTGGAAATCGGCATGCTGGGTCAACCGCAGCCAACTCCACATCCCAGGACACCTCTCTGCCAGTCCTGGGGTGGCTTTCCTGACTGTCAGTTCCCTAGAAATCTATCTGAACTCACCAAAAAGAGGGTCAGAGAGCTGTGGCTGTTACCGCATATCAAAACCATATTTCCTGTCTAACCTTGGTTAAGTCATTTAAGCTGCATCAGCCTGTTCCCTTATCTGGAAAAACAGGGATAATCCCTTATCCTCACAATCAAAGGATTACTGTGAAGATTAACTATATTAGCATGTGGAAGAAGAACAGCTTTTATTCAGAGCCTACTTTATGCCGGGCACTATACTAAATGGCCCAGTAAGATTACCTAATTTAATACTGTGTGAAATGGGCACATCAAGCCCATTGTGCAGATTAAAGAAGGTGAAGCTAAAATATGTTAAATAACCTGCTCAAAGTCAATTAGGAAGAAGGTTCCTGGGCTGGGATTTGCATGAGCCTATATCTGAGTGACTTCTAGGCTCATGCCGTCTCTTTACAGGGCACAGCGGAGTGTCTGACTTCAGGTAAGGACTCAAGGGGAGGCACACAGCCTGTGTGGGGTCTCTTCCTCTTAACACCGACTGGGGATGCTTTGAGATTCTGGAGTATCCATGGCTCTGCCCCTTCCCATCCCACCTCTGTTGGTGTTTACACATGTTGGATTGTCTGAGTCTTGGCTTTTCTCCTGCAAACTCAATGTCAGGAAAGGCAAGCAGTCAGAGGATTTATTTTCTTTTGGAAGTTCACACAGTTGTCTCAAACTAAGTATGGCTTAAAGGCTTGATAATTTAAGTGTGGTCCCTGTACCAGCATCATTGGCATTGCCTGGGGACTTTGAAGAACTGCAGCTTCAGCTTATTGCTGTGTGACCCTGGCTAAGTTATAGTAACCTCCCTGCACCTTGGTTTCTTGTTTTATTCTCACATCTAACTTACACATCTAACCTGGAATCCCTGGGAAGGGAAGCTATGATAGGAAGGCTCCCAGAATTTCTTAATATATGCTATTTCTTTACATCTCTAAATTTTGCATTCCTACCTTGCCCCTTTCTGCTGCAATAATCTCATCTGTAAAATGGACTTAATATTACTTTTTTTTTTTCATGGAATTGTTAGAATGATTAAAAGTGATAATGTACATAAAGTGCCTAGCATATAACAGGTGTTCAGTAGATGTTAGTTCCTTTTCTTCCTTCCCCTAGTGCCATTAGATACCACCTTACACTCTTGCCTGTGAGGATGCTGTCTCATCAATGAGGCCCCAACCTCTTTGAAGGTGGAGAATGTTTCTGATGCTTTTCTTTTACATTGGAGCACATGATGCAATAGGAACACAAATTCTACATATAACTGGCACCCACTAAATGCTAGATTCTATGACTGGGCCCCCAAATGACCAAGAAATTGTTCCTGCCTTCAGGGGACTTATTATGTAAAAGAGAAAGACAAATATAAGAATTAATTACAGCTCAGCAAAAATTATAAATGTATCAGAAATTTTTATTTTAAAGCTATATAAAAGAACAGAGAGGAGGTGGAGACTGATTCTAACTGAGCAGAGTAGGGAAGGTTTCCTGGAGGTGGGGGCATTTGAGTTGGGTTTTGAAGAAAGAGTAGAATTTTGATAATATTCTTATTATGGGATGAGATTTCAACCTGAGGGTTGAATCCAAGCACCATATTAATTTATCCCACAGATATTCATTGAGCATTAATTATGTGCCAGGCATAGTTCCATTCACTGAGAACACAGCAGAGAACAAAAATACTTAGTATCTGCCATCAGTGAATTTATGTTCTGGATTGGGGTGAGGGAATAAGACAAGGAACATATTAATCAAATATAAAGTTTGTCAGATAATGATGAGTTCTAGGGAGAAAATAAAGCAGAGAAAGGGATAAGGCAGTGTGGGGGGTGGGATTAAACTTTTTTAATACAGTGGTCAGATAAGGCCTCTCTGCTAAGGTGACGTGAGAGCAGAGATCTGAAGGGAAAGAGCAGCCAGTCCCCCATCTGAGGGGAGGACATTCCAGGCAGAGGGAATCTCATGTGCAAAGGCCCTGAGGTAGGAGTGTGCTTGGAGTGTTAGAGCAACGACACAAGTGAACGTGAAGGCAACCCGTCATTGTGTTGTCAAATGACTGAAAAGAGGAAAGGGGCACCCCTGGTTTCTTCAAGCTGATTCTACAGTACTGCTGAGTAAGATGTGTGAAAATCACTCTGACCCCCTCCCCTCAGTCTTACAAATCAGACGAACACTCTTACTGACACACCTTTTCTACATGATCTCTTAATGTGTCTCTGTTCCTCAACTAGAAAGAGGGCAACTTGAAGACAAAATGGTATTTTATTCATCTCTGTACCCCCAAGACCTACCAAAGAGTCCATGGCATGGTTGGACATCCAGTAAATGTTGGGTGAATAAATGAATATTATTTATTCACATGCATATTTACATTCTCCTAACCACTCTCAAACTCCCTTATACTAAACAGAATGGGATTGGGAAGAGCAGCAACATACTTTACCAGGGCCTTCCCTGTGTCCAGAGGATGTCAATAAGAGGTGTGAAACTAGGTCCCATGAGGCACATCTGAAAGACCTGCAGGCTTCAGTCTGAAGGAGAGAAGACTCTAGAGGTACTCAAAGCCCCCTCCAATATTTGAAAGGCTGCCATGGGAGGCAGGGGTAGACTTACTATGTGGAGACCCCAGAGAGAGAATGACAATCAGGAAATAGAAGAAAGTTAAGGAGTAGATTTTTGCTTTGATAAAAGGAAGAACTTTCTAATAATAACTTTACAATGGTGTGGTGATAAGGGTTCCATGACTAGAACTATAGCAAACATGAAGCCAAATCTACATCTTATGAGGAGAGCCTATAACAATTAGCAAGATCAACCCATTAGCTCCCTTCTAATGCTAAAATTCAAGGGTTTTAAATTATATTTATTTTAGATCCAATGCTCATAACTGGTTTCAGTTTATCCTAATTTCTAACTGAGAAAATAAACAGAGTAGAGTATATTTATTAAGCACTTAGTATGGGCTAAGGACCTTACATATATCATTATTTAAATATATACAACCTCTGAAGGAACATTTTTATCTCTATTTTACAAAAGGGGAAACCAAGGCCCAGAAAGAAAAAGTAACATATCTAAGGCTATTTAGCTAGAGAACAGAAGACAGAACCATCTGACTGTGTAGAGCCTGTGTACTTTCTGCTGTTCCCTGGTTTTTTGAATGTGTGCTCATTTGTGTGCTAAACACCTGCCCTGATACAATACAGTGTGCCTGAGACTTTGAGAGAGCTTGAGTTTGCTACTCCTATCTCCAAGTTCTCATTTTTTTCCATTTAATTACAATATATACCCCAAAGTATCCCATTCCTGTCTTCCAACTTGATTGTGTCTGTCTAATTGGATCTGGTATATTACAGAATAACAGCCTTGGAAAGGCACTAAGTATCAATCATCTTCAAGTCTCTTCTACAGATTCGGAAACTGAGGACCAAGGAAGAAGCAAGGAGTTCATGGTCTAGTAGGAAAGTAAGACCTATGAATCAACAATGATAGCAGAGTATGGTTAAGTGTTAAGACAGTGAGAAGGAGAGAGGGTTTCTGGAGGATATACCTGAGCTGAGACTACTTTGAAAAGATTGGTAGGCAACAGCCAGGAAAAATACAGAGAAGACCATTCCAGCATGAGCCATCTATCCCTTGAGGAGAGTGGCTGCCACTCAGATTATAGCCATCACTTCCAGGAAGCCAGTAGTTGTTATCAACCTGAATTGTAAATACTGTTTCTAAGTTGAATCCATACTTAGATGCATATATGAGATCTCCCCATACCTCTGGCAGAGATTCAGGAGTCATTTAGGTATCTGAAATTTTGAGTGTGTTTGTTCTCTGCCAACAACAAATACTATCAAAAAAGACAGGACCGTCTATGGCTATGCTTCCCTGAACAAACCCAATCCCGTCTGATCTTGGAAGCTAAGCAGGGTTGGGCCTGGTTAGTACTTGGATGGGAGACCACCTAGGAAGACCAGGTGCTGTAGGTGTAAAAAATAAAAAAATAAGGGATTGTAAACTGACAAGGTCCTTGCAATCTGTGAGGTCAACCAAGGGTTGCCTCACTTGGGAAAAAAAAAAAAGACAGGACTAAGCTTTCCTTATTCTGAATTCCCAAAGTATTTAAGATTATGTTAAGTCAGTACTTGGTTCTTTCCAGAGGCTACATTCTGGCTTCCTAAGTAGATGTAATTTCCCAGAAGTTGAGAACACATCATGTGGCATCAAGATGGCAACAAGCAAAGTACTTGTCCCACAGCGGGCATTCAATATAAACTTGAACTAAATGTATTTCTCAATGGACCCTAAGTTCCTTAGGGCAAGAACATTGGTCTTATTAATCTTGGTATGACCAATGTCTGGCACATAGTAGGCTTTCAATAAATCTCTGTTAAATGAATGAGTGAGTTCAACAAGCAAATGAATAGTAACAAAAATAGTTATTTTTTTAATGCTTACTATGTGCCAGTCACTGTACTGAGTGCTTTATTTCTCCCAGCTTTACTGAGGTAAAATTGACAAATAAGGTTGTAAGAAATCTAAAATGTACATCATGATGATTTGATACGCATACACATTGTAGAAGGATTCCGCCTGTCTAGTTAATACATATTTATCTCTTTTTTTGTGTGTGTGAGAACATTTAAGTTATATTTGAGTGCTTTATTTCCATCATCTCATCTACCGTCCTAAAAACAATTCTACAAGGTAGGTATTATCGCTACCATTTACGATCAAGGAAACCGATGTCCACAGGTCTCAGATCCCAAGATAGAAGTCCATCTGGCTCCAAGACCCATAGAGGCTTTAATAGCATTTCTGATTTTAAAGACGATATCAACCGAACTGTTCAAGTAGATGTAAAACAATGCCTCTGTTCCTAGGGTAAAGCACACGGAAATTCACAAAGTATACACAGTGATTTCCATCAGTCCCCAAAGCAGGAAGGATCAGCTACAAAGCTACACTATTTCATAAAGAAAGCCAACTAATCAATTCTCAGAGGAGTCTTTTTAAATCTCTCTTGGTTTGTCCTATAAAATAAGCTGCTCCAAATGACAGCTCTTATACATTGAAATAATAAACCTCAACGAATGAAAAAACTGAAATAATTTGAACCTTATTTTTCTTCTGTCTATTCAGGAAAGAAAGGTGATTCATAAGATAAAAAGTTAGTATCAAGTGTTAGTTTAAAAAAAAAAAACTGAAAGGAAAAAATATTCTAGGTAATGTACCGGGGACAATAGAAGCCTCATGACAACTATCTCACCTTCAGCATTTATCATACAAAAAGAAGTGTTCAAACTGATGATCCTGGGGCAATGAAAGATTCTTAATCGAAGCAACATGAAATTAAATTATGTTCAGAATATTTTACAGACAGGAAAGAATAGTCACACATTAAAATTTTTTTTTTTTTTGACAAAGGTTGAACAAAAAGAAGAGGAATTTGGCAAATCCTCGGCTTGCCAGAAAAATGAACCAGAATTCTTAATTCTCAGTTGGCTTACTCTCACATGAAACAAAGGTCTGGATGTCAGATAGAAAAGACTTTCCACTCAGAAAGAAAGTGAACCAACAGGTGATTCCAGAAATGCAGCTGATGTTAGATGACGGTTTAACAACAAAGGTAGAAGAGGTAGAAAGAGTCATCAGGTTAATACCAATTACATGCAGTGCAATTAATTAACCTTTGGGTAAATGAGACTGTGGGTGAAATGTCTGTGAGTGAAAGAAACTGTTGTATTTAGGCATTAAGACAATGGCTTCCAAAACTCTCATCGGATACTAGTCTCATAAAGGGCATATGGAAGGTGGCTGATATAATGTTGGGATTTAGATTAAATGAGATAACTTATGTGAGATGTCTTGGCACAAGGTAGATGCATCACAAATATTAACTGAATATAAGTCTTTTAAAACTGCTTTTATTCAAAATAAAAGGAAATTCATGGATTTCAATGGAAGTGAGATAAATAACTTGTCTGCGCAGAGATAAGTCAGGATGCCAACCATGAGCTGGAGAAGGACTTTGAAACCTATGTCAGTGTGTCATTTCTGAATTAAGAGCTTGGGGTTCTCTGGCCTCGGATCTACCACTAATAGTAGTATGAAATGCAAGGACGAACCCTCATTCTTATCGTCGAAGGGGTTCACTGATAGTAAAGTACCAGGCGTGAAACTCACAACCATGGTCTGACAGTTCATTGCAGTTCCAACAAATGCTAAAAAAGAATTTCCCCAGATCCATGAAAAGAAAAAGAAACATGTCTTCTCTTTCCTTCACCATTCAGCTCACAGGTAAGAAATAAGACAAAATAAATAAAAACCCAGATCAAAAGAGCTCATACAGAAATGGGTCTGTAGAGTAGGAATGGAGGAGGGAAGCCATCTTCTTTGATTTTTCTTTTCTTTTTTTTTAAAGCTACAGGCTTCTTGGGGGAATGACTACACTATGCAAAAGTGACCAGCCTCATTACAATGAGTAAAGTACCTGGGAGAGGTGACAATGAAGGAGTGCCTTGGAATGTGTGTGAGAATCACAAAATGTAAATATGTTCCAACGGATCAGCTCTCTTAGGCAATGGAAAATGAAATGTCACCCTGACAATCAGAAAACCAATGAACGCATAATTTAACTCATGCCCAGAACATGCTCAGTACTTAATAATTTTCAACAAAAAATGCTTAGCATGTGATACAGCCGTGCTGGTGCTAGAGAGATGGAGCCACCCAGCACCCTTTTCTGTTCCTCTTGGGAGTTAGTAAGACTTTCCAAGGCCTCTACTTGCCCATTCATGTGCAGTACAGGACACCATCTCTTTCTTAACAAAAGAGATTAAGTCATCAAGTAGAAACTGTCTCAAACTGCCTTCTTGCCTTCTACCCACTTACCTTCTTTCCTCCTGGCTTAAACATGTAGTCCACAAAATGCTGAAGAAAATAAAGCTTCCCTGGGTAATGAATGATGCATATTATATCATTCCTTTTAAGATTTAAAGTGCCCATTAACATGGCTCAAGACAAGCAGTGATAAAAAGAAACCCCTTTCTAACTTGGTTCACTTCAGTTTTCCAAACACGTTCGGTCACAGCACCCCTTTTAAAAAAACATACTACCTATTAAACATCCTTGGGAAAAGACTTTTAGATGGGATTTCCAAATGAACATTACTCTTTGAAACAGGACTGAATACTGTCTAAGGCATAATTACCCTAAGGTGAGGGAGGGGTCTGGGCTCCAGCTTTGAGCTACAGTTCCTGAAATAACCAGAGGGGCCAGCAAAAAACAAGGAGACAAACCCAGAGAATACTCCTAAGGTCTCTTCACTGTGATAGTCCATGATTCTGTTTCTTAGAAGACATCGCAGAGACTTGCTTCTGGAATGACCTAGTCACAGGACAGAGATGCATAGTAGGTTGGGGGTCAGACAACTGAGCACATATTTTCACATTGGTACAAGTTGTACACATCTGGTTCTAGTTCATTATGTGTCAGTAGTCAGTGTGCAGTGAGCTCAAGGAGTTTCACTAGAAGAACTAAAGACCCAAGGAAAAAATAAAGCACAATTGCGTGTGACTGTATGGATACCCAAGCAGGAACACACACAGATAGGTACACACATACAGGCACACACAGAACATTATTAATAGTTAACTAACTAGGCATATGACCCAGAGAGGAGGTATAGTGTTACAGATAGAAATAGAGGCTTGGCCAAGATATGGAAGCGACCTAAATGCCCATCAACAGACTACTGGATAAAGAAGTTATGGTTCATGTATACAATAGAATATTATTCGGCCATTAAAAAAATGAAATTCTACCATTTGCAACAACATGGATATACTTAGAGGTTATTATACTGAGTGAAATAAGTCAGACTGAGAAAGATAAATATCATATGATTTCACTTATATGCAGAATCTAAGGAACAAAAAGAACAAACTAATCGAAAACAGACTCACAAATATAGAGGACAATCTGGTAAGAGCCAGAGGGGCAGGGGTTGGGGGGCCCGAAGAAGGTGTGAAGGGTTAAAGAAGTACGAATTAGGAGTTGGTAGATGGTCACAGGGTTGGGGAGTACGGCATAGGGAATGCAGTTTGCATTAATGTAGTGGCTAGGTGGAGAGCCAGAGAAGAGAAAGAGCAATTAGGGGGATCATTTTATAAAGTATATAAATGTCTAACTAATGTACTGTATATTTGAAACTAATAATAAAATAAAATTTAAAAAGCAGAGGCTTTGGAATCAAACAAACATGCATTCAACTTTGCTCGGCTACTTAGAAGCTGTGTGAGTCACTTAACCTTTCTGAGCCTGTTTCCTCACCTGTAAAATAAGGCTAATAATACCTATACCTCACAGAACTGCAGGAAGAATTACAATACTATATGTCAGCTGCTGTTCTAAGTGCTTTACTTATACTGATGCTAACAATAATCCTACCACTATCCCTATTTTACAAATGAGAAAACGGGCACAGGAAGGGTAAGTATTTGCTTGCCTGTTATACATCCAGTAAGTGGTGAAGTTGGGACGCAAATGCAGGAGGTCTAGCTCTTTATCACTTGGCTATCCTGACTAGCACAGTCTTGGACTACAGTAGGTCCCTAATAATCCCCTGGACGACACAGACACACATACACAAATACGCAAACATCCTACACCTCTTTTTCCTCTTGGGCTTTTAAAATATTTTGTTTTTGTCATTAGTTTATTACATGGTGCAGTTTAAGTGGGCAGCATGCAGACATTAGCTTCCCAAACACGAGGATCCTAAGCGGCTGCTCAAGGAACAGAAGAACAAATTCAACCCTGAGAAACGTTAGTTCATACTGCACCATGACTCACAACCGCTATTTTCACAAACAGCCCTGCTAATTAAACTTTCTTATGAACTCTGCTAACCAATTTTTCCAATGCGTGGAGGAAAAAAATCATTCATTATAGACCGGAATCCAAAATCTAATATTAACGGCACAAGTAGGATCTGTGGCATTGTAATTTGATCAGCTTGAGCATCAATAACAGACACTGATGTCTGAGAGAGTTAATCAGCTTTTGTTGAGATGTATGTAGATAACTGAACAAAACATCTGGAAAGCAGACTAGAGAGCAAAGCTAGCTTATCATGGGGGTTAGTACTTGCTTTACCCTCATAAATCCCTTGCTTACAATGTCCTATCTTCTGGATGACCACTGTAATATCCTGAATTGGTATAAGCACTTAACGACTTACTAACACATTAGCAGCTCATCTGACGTCACAACAGACAGTAAGGTGGAAAGAGCTGTGTTACTGTCCCCATTTCCTGCACAACAATCTGAGGCACAGACTTGTTTGATCCACGTAGAGTCCCATAGCTAGAGCTAGAATGAGAAATTGGTGGATCCTTACATTTTATCATGTTGCTGCTCATAAAAGTAGCCTGATTTTAAAAGCAATCCCAGAAATCATCCTGACATTTTCAAATATTGAACCTAAGGCTTTCATTTACAATCTTCCAGAACCACTAAAACTATTGTTCATTATTAGTGCAGCTATTTCTAAGGCTTACTGGACTACGTCCTATACAGCCATGTTCACGACTCAGGATGAAAGAGCAAGAATGCGGGAACCCTCTGAGAAGGTCTCTTGTTCCAACTGGCAGCAGTACGTGGTCAGGCAGACATGGGTACACAGATAGCTTGGCTGCTTGCCAGCTGTGTGACCTCGAGTCAGTTGCTTTAAACTTCATAAGCCTCGGATTCCTCATCTAAAGAAGGGGGCTCACCATCATCTCTTGGGGTTGTGGTCAGGATTAAATGAGATAGCAAATACAAAGCGACTGGCATCTAGCAGTGCAGAATAAATTTAAGTTCCCATTCCACTCTCCTGCCTTCTTCATATGCTGTCTTCTACTTCCTACTTGAAATTATATAACTGAGGCTTGAATCAGGATCAGATATCAACTTTCCCTTTCCTTTCTCTTTATACATCTGTTGGCTCAGAGGTAAGACCCTTTAGTGAAAAGGGGGAAGCAGTTATGAGCCAGAAAGGGCCCCTCCCAGATTGTTTCAGTTTAAGAGTGACTTGACACGTGTCCCCTGATTTGAAGTCACAAGTACCATGCAAAGAAGGTAGGGTAAGGATTTATCTTCTTATTATATATTAAGAAAATGGAGGTCCAAGGTGATAGTGACTTGTGCAAAGCCATGTACACACCTATTATGTGTGTATCTGAGTAGGGGCTAGGGAATGGCACAGAACTACATCATTGAAGTCTGTCTCACTTCTGGTTAGTTTATTGCACTGTGTCTAGTATTTCTAGACACAGAAGTGTTTGAGGTGTGTGTGTGCGTGTGTGTGTGTGTGTGTGTGTGTGTGTGTGCATGTGTTGGGCAGTGTGGTGCTTTCCAGTGATGCTCTATTTCTTTTTGTGCTCAGAGGGTGGTCTGTCTCATTAGTAAGGCTCCACTAACTGGTGAGGGGCACCAAGAAAAGAAAAGGTGGCAGAGGACTAGTTCTAGTTTCCAGAGTCAGGACCAAGAAGTGAGAATGACATTTGATTTTTCTGTTGTCCAGCTGAGGGTCCTGGGCAATGGGAAACTTGCCAGAACTCAGTGCAGTGACCTTCACCAAGAAGACAGGCAGAGGACTGAAGTACCCAACCTCAGGGTCTGAGGGGAAGGAGAAGCCAGGACACCTCAGTTCAGGGCAGCAAGCAAGGAAGCTCACTTCCAAATACCTCTTTTTGCATTCTAGTGAGAACAGGGACTCTACTCAGGCAGCTTTTCTGTGTCACTGCCTGCTCTGGCCATGAAAAACAAGTCAATCAATCCAACACGGGTTCAAGTAAGAAAGATGAGAAAAGGAAAACTCTATATATGTGATTTCAGACTTCATATCCCATACTGTATTATAGCTGGCAACTGTCCCCACAGTCAGAGGCCTGTGGGCTAATACGAGTGTGGTGGGAAGTGGGGTAGGGCTGGGATCCTGCTTCAGTTGAGATGGGATCAAGGTTGACACCATCATGTTTTCCTTGATGTAAAGAAAACTTAGGCTAGGTGTCTGTTACTTCTCAGACAAGTCATCTAGCTACATCTAATTTACGAATTTTCCTTCTGGTCTCCTTTTACCATTCTACACTCATTTCTCTCCACCTTGCTTAAAAAAGTTTATGGTTATTTTAATTTTAGTTCTTTTCCATATTATCTTATCAGTCAATTCAAATCCTTTTTGGGCCAAATGGTATATTAATAAATAAGAAGGTAGAAGGAGGGGGTGAGACAGAAAACAAGCAAAGGAAAGAAAAAAGAAGAAGAAATAGCAGGGAAAATAAGAAGCCAAGTGCTCTTGATTTAAGTTTTCTTTGAGCTGCATTGGCCTCATCTTTAAAGTGAGTAAAGACATTTGTCTATATTGGCTATTTCAACCGGGTCAGAGGAAGTACTTAATATAAAAGCCTTTGAAAACAAACATGAAGGAAAAATATTAAGGAGTATTAACTATACATTTTATGTTCATACTGCCAATAAAATTATTTAATTTCATTCAAGGTATTTGTGATGAGAAATTCCATTAGTGGTCATAGGAATTAGAGTAATTACCCTAACTAGCTGTATCCACGTATTATAGATGAAGTATCACATGTCATCAGACATCCAACTACAAAACAGGGGCCAAGTAGGAAACTAAATTTATAAGTCAGCAAGAAACTGAAGTAGATGGAAAGAGAGTCATTGTGAGAACCTGTGTATGACCTCAGCAAGAAAAGCAATGATTCTCAAATCACAGATGCCATGAGAAGTCTGCAAATGGTCCACCTCCCTCTGTGTTAAGTCGGGTTATCTTGAGTCTGACAGATCTGAGTTCAAATCAGTCCCACAGCTTTTTGACGGTAACCTTGCATAACTTGCTTAACCTCTTTGAGTTTCAGTTATCTCATCAACACAAAGTGGGCACTAACACTTAGCCATAGAGTAGTCCTGATTGTTTTATTCACTTATCCCTTGAAGATGTCTCTGAAGCCTGGCTCAGTTGCTTCCTCTATATGGACTGACGTCATACAATCTACTCTCTCCCAAGTTCAAGGCTAATGCCTATTTGATGCTTGTTCTAAGAACTCCAGCCCACTGCCTTCTTTTTCTCTTCTGAACACTTATAGCTGATGTCTTCACATTCATTCAACAGAGGCAGAGTGGTGAGGTAACAGAAAGACTGCAGGTTTTGCAGTCAGACAGATCTAATCTCACTCTCCAGTTAACTTATTTGAAGCCTTGTCTTCTTATCTGTAAAATGGGAACAACACCATTGATAATGCATAACTGATATAAAGTTTCAATGAGATAACATATGTAATATGCCTTGTCTATAGCTGACACATAGTAGGCATTCCATCAAACTTTCAACTTCACTTTATTGTTATGAATCCTTCTGTGCTATCATTCCAATAAAATTAACAGCCAGATTTGAGTTGATGAGTTTGGTGAAAAACAAAACAAGTCAAAAGCCCACAAAATAGCAAAGGTGGATACGTAGTGATATGCATCATAAGCAGGCTCCCTGCCCCTACCAGACATGCAGGCTGTTGTAGGCCCCACAATTTGTCCTGGCTCCTTCCTAGACATTGACCTTTCTAGCTACAACATGTGGACACAAATTAACATCTTATCCTCTTTGGCTTCCTTACAGATCCTGCTATAGAATTTAAGAGAAGAGAAGGAAAGGGAATAACTTATTTGGTCTGATAAAGCAAGAACTAAATAATACTGTTGGCTGATTGGAAATGTTTTACAAATATAAAAGCTTTACACAAATATATGGTCTCTATCTGAATTTTATCTTCCCTTCAAAGCAGAAATATTTTCTTCCATCAAAGCTCAATTCTGGGACTGTAGAAGAAACAAAAAGGCAACTTAAAGATCTTTAGTTCTTATAAGGAATAAAGACATAACAGAGTTCATCAGTTAAGAGCAGTAAGGGAGATGTGGAATGGGGGTGGGGGAGCAGATCGAAAAAAGAAATCACCACCACCAGACCTCACAGAAGACAAGAAAAAAATGAATTTCCCATTAACACATTTCAGAAAGCACTTTCCTCCTACCCTGAAGCTGATGAATTATATTTTTAGATAATGTGTGGAAATTTCAGTTTGACATTACTTTCTCGCTTAGTTCCTAGTCTCAATCAACCAGGTCATTCTACAGAGAAGGGGGGGTAGTGAGTGAGTGAGTGAGTGAGTGTGTGTGTGTGTGTGTGTGCGTGCGTGCGTGTGTGTATGTTGGGAGAAAGAGGGGAAACTGGGTGAACAGGGAATTGGTTTTCTGAACCAGTCAGCCAGCTAAAGTACAGAAATAGAAAATCCTTAAAATACCCAGGCCGGATTCACATCCCAGGTAAAAATCCTTTGAGATATCTCTCCTGGGATGTGAGAATACTTTCCTATGGTTATCTGAGTTTGGAAGCAGGGCAGAACCATCAGATTTGAAAAGGAAGATGATGGGGAATACAGCCAGGGAGCAAAAGGAACCCGGTCTGTAATCCTGACTATTGCCATCATGGGAAAAAATTATGTCAACAGAAGAAGAATGTGTCTGCACAAACCCTAAATGTCACAGCTTTACTCAATTGCTAACCTGTCCTAATTAGAAAGGGTGGGAGGTCTCTGATTGTCCTTGATGGGTGTGTAAGAGGCATAATGATTACATGGTTTACTGTTTGCACTTAAATGTTCTGACATTCTTCAAGTACCCCTTAATAAAGCAAACCTGTATTCTCCTATTTTGTAACCTCATTAGGCTGTCGAATCTTTTCCATACCTAAAAATTTTCACTCTTCCCCGACAATAATCAAACTCGCTCCTCCCCAAATCAAAATATTTTATTCTTCTTCCTGGAATATGCATAAGATGACTGCAGAGAGGTGATAAATAAAATGATAGATGCAAATCTACCTGTTTTCCTCCGAATTCAGATGACACATTGCACTGTACCCAAGCACATTTTTTTAAATCAGCAACAAAATGTACTGATAAATGCTACTATTTCCTCTACTCTTTGCTTTACTAATGAATATCCCACTGATGTGCATGTAGAAAAGTTCATTTAGCTAATCGATATCTTGGGATTTTCTTGGATATGCATAATTGAGACTGGGTTTTAACTATGCTTAAGTTTAAGGCAGCATCCGATTCAATATGGTACTTGAAAATAAAGAAAAGAACATAGGGAGGGGTATTTTGTGGAGAGAGAAAATCTGAAGTTAAGAACCACTCCGAATTTATTCTTCCTTGTTCAGGTAAATAGTGACCTGCTTAATTAAAAAAAACAATGGTATTTATTATTTTTAAATGCATAGTGTGCTCTTTTCCAAAACAAAAAGATTTTGAATCCTAATTAACTTTTTTCTGGACTAAGAGTTTTCACTCCCTAGATAATAAAGCTGAGAAATCAGGTCAGCATTTTTAGGGAAACTGCCAAAGATAAACTATAAATTGGACAACTCACAATTAAGTCAGCCCTGGGTTCAAGTTCCACCTCCCTATTTGGAAGCTAAATCACCTTGAGCAAATTACTCAGTTGTTCCTAAGTCCAAGTTTCTTCACCTGTCAAATAAGTGTCTTGAGGATTACACGAAACTTCATCTACTGATCTCAGCATAATGCTTAGCACACAGTAAGTGCTCAATGAACATTGGCTATTATTAGGAATCTCCAAGAAACCCTAATTTACTATTTATTTATTTTTTATTTTTTAAAGTAATCTTTTTAATTGAGTTATAGTTGTCATACAATATTATATTAGTTTTGGGTGTACAAACAGATTTGATATTTTTATACATTATGAAATGATCAACACAATAAGTTGTTACCATCTGTCACCATACAAAGTTATTATAATATTATTGACTATATTTCCTATGCTGTACATTACATCCCCATGGCTTAATTATTTATAACTGAAAGTTTGTACCTCTTAATTTGTTTCACCTATTTTACCTGTCTCTCACACCCCTCCTCTCTGGCAACCACCAGTTTGTTCTCCATTATCTATGAGTCTGTTTTGTTTTGTTTTTTAGATTCCACATATAAGTGAAATCATGTGGTACTTGTCTTTCTCTGTCTGATTTATTTCACTTAGCATTATAACCTCTAGGTCCATCCATGTTGTCACAAATAGCAAGATTTCATTTTTTCTTGTTGCTGAGTAATCTTCTTTTTCCATTTATCTAATGATGGGCACTTAGGTTGCTTCCATATCTTGGCTATTGTATATATTTGAATTAGTGTTTTCATTTTCTTCACATAAATACCCAGAAGTGGAATTGTTAAGTTGCATGGTAGTTCTATTTTGAATTTTAGGGGAGATCCCCATACTATTTTCCATAGCGGCTACACTAATTTACATTCCTGCCCACAGTGAACCCAGGTTCCCTTCTCTTCACATTCTCACCAACACTTGTTATTTGTTGTCTTTTTGGTAACAGCCATTCTGACAGGTGTGAGGTGGTATCTCATTGTGGTTTTGATCTGCATTTCCCTGATGATTAGTGATGTTGAGAATATTTTCATGTGTCTGTTGGCCATCTATATTTCTTTCTGCCCATTTTTTAATTGACGTTTTTATATTGAGTTATATAAGTTCTTTATATATTTTAGATATCAACCCCTTGTTGGATATATTGTTTGCACCAATTTAATTATTTAAATGAGCTATTATTTTTAAAGCATTTAAAATAGTACCCAGAACACACATAAGGCACATACAAATACACAAAAGCTGCTGCTATCATTTTTATTTGTCTTTGCTGGGTGCTGTAAGAAATTATGCCAATAAACTCACCTTAGGGCTGAATGCATATTTCAGGAGTGAATTCAAAGCACTTTCATATTTTAGGAGCCTTTTATTGCTTATAAAGTTATCTCAGAAGTAAAACTTAATCAAATTCCCACAGGGTCCCTTTAAGTCTAGTTCCTTAAAAGTATATGAGGTAACATAAAAGCGATACACAACCCTCACTCTCCTCTCCCTCTTCAACCCAAGAGACTTATTCCACGCAATGCCTTGTGGCCTCGATGCTCTAACAGACACACCCCCCATTGCCATAGTCTATGTCCCACATCTCATCTACTGAGAGGGGCACACAGGATTATTAGCACTTTTGCAAATCCAGAAAAAAAGAACAGGCATTACTCAATGTCACCAAATCAAAACTGAGTCAGTCTCTTTAATCAGAGATGTGATTCTAGACACAAAAGCAGTGGCAAAGTATTCACCCTGCTGTCCACAGTAGTGAAGGGTCTTTTTTGTTGCTTTTCCCATGGAATGATAACACGAATTAAGCCAAAGTCATGTGTTATAAAGGAAGAAATGAAGTTATGGATTAGAGGTGGCGCTCAGGAAATGTCTTCTTCGGTTGGGGTGCAACTCTAACCAACTTAATTTCTTGGTATGCTTAACTTCATCTGGCAGTGCTTCTTCATATTAGACTATCACTTCCAGAGGGCACATCCCGGATCTACTTCCTTTGTCTAAATCAAAGAGGAATGAAAAAGACTTCTGTTCTTAGACTGGTATTTTAGCTCTATTCCTTTGCTTTTCTTCCCTCTACCTAAATCTTAAACTCATCTTTCATACCTACCCCAATAGCTCCAGCTAACACAGACCTCACCCTTTCTTGACTATCCACAGCCCTTATAGTCTGTTTCGTATACCGGTCACTACATATACTTAGTTTTATAATTGATAATGTTCAGTTTAGACCACCCTGTTCTTAACCCCCAACCCCTTCAGAGCTCTCACTTGCCTAAAATGGAGAGAAAAATATTCCTAAAAACTACACTGCTGGCAGGTGTGAGGTGATATCTTTATTAATAAATGAAAAAACAAGTGTTGAGGATGTAGAGAAAAGGGAACCCTTGTACACTGTTAGCGAGATTACAAATTATTACAGCCACTATGGAAAACAGTTTGGAGGTCCTTCAAAAAATTAAAACTAGAACTACCTTTTGACTCAGTAATTGCACTTCTGGGTATTTATCCAAAAAAACCCAAAACAATAATTCGTAAAGATCTACGCACCCCTATGTTCACAGCAGTGTTATTCACAATAGCCAAGGTATGGAAGCAACCTAACTGACCAACAACAGACTACTGGATAAAGAAGTTATGGTTCATATATACAATGGGATATTACTCAGCCATTAGAAAATGAAATCTTACGATTTACAACAACATGGATGGACCTAGAGGGTATTATGCTGAGTGAAGCAAGTCAGACAGAGAAAGATAAATGTGATATGATTTCACTTATATGTGGAATCTAAGGAACAGAAGGAACAAATTAGATGAAAACAGACTCACAGATACAGAAGAAAAACTGGTGATTGCCAGAGGGGAGGGAGTTTGGGGGGATGAGCGAAAAAGGTGAAGGGATGAAGAAGTACAAATTAGTAGTTACAAAATAGTCCTGGGGATGTAGAGTACAACATAGGGAATATAGTTAATAGTATTGTAATAGCTATGTGTACAGATGGGTGCTAGAGTAATTGGGGAGGTCACTTCATAAACTATATAAACGTCTAACCATTGTATTATATACCTGAAACTAATATAAAATAAAACAAAATAAAAATTAAAAAACTATACTTTATGAATACTTGGGGAGTGACATTAGGTAAAAATATAATTCTTTTTTATCACTATAATGCAAATAATCACAAACTCTAGACAGGTGGATCAAAACTGTATCTTGTACACTAATTCATTTCTCGGGATTTTTCTTTGTTACTTTCTCTTTTCTCTATTCATTTTGGAGAGGGGTGATATAAGACAGACAATTATAAAAATGCAATTTAGCATTCCAGCTCTGCTGGCTTCAAGATACACCCTGAACCACCTAACTCTATCTTGCCTAAGCCATATGTTTCCTCCACTAAAATATTGATCATCTAGGAACCTGGATTCAGTGATGCAATCTCAAAGCTTGAAAAAACAAAAAGGCAACAAAATAAAAAAAATAAACTAATTCAATTCTTTGCAGTCCATGGGAATACTATAATTTCTGTCGGAGGTTTGCTGTTCTTTGCCTGAGTTTATAGGTTGCATGAATCCTTGTGGGTCACAGTCCGCTTCCCTTTCTCAGCAGCAGAAGTTGCAGGTGAATGAAGGAGAAAGATAAAGGACATGGCTTCCAGTGCCATCATGTGTCCCCAGCTGCACACAAAGTAACTTGGGATTTACGTTTTTGTTTTTGTTTTTGTTTTCCTCCCTAGTACCTAGGTTATCCTGATAAGTGTCCATTCCCAATTGGAAAAAGAAAATCTAATATCCCTGAGAAGATAAGTAACAGAGATGTCCAAAAGCACTGTAAAAGAATCTTAAACCTGGCACTTTCAGTAAATTTGGTTCTACTCTGAAGGATGAGTTGTATCCCCAGCAGAAGAGAAATATTGTTATCTTTGCCTCCCGTTATACACAAGAGTCTTGTTTAAAGCCGTAGTGCATACTAGATAGACTCTCCAGAGGGCGGCCAGCAACCACTGCTCGGAGGAACACAATGCCTCATTGGGTTATGAGATGACGGTTAGGCAGAGGTCTTCCCTCAACATAGGGAGGGGGACCCAGTACATTCTTCTGGAAAAGATCATACTTTTGAAAACTGGGGGTGAATCCCAGCTCTACCGCCTGCTAATAACTTTGTTATTAATAACTTTGCCCAGGCAAGTTACTTAACCTCACTAAACTTCACTGTCCTTATCCAAGAAAATGGAGTCTATTCTCAGTGTTAAAGGAAATAAAGTATGTCAAGGGCTTAGCAAGTACTTAGCATACAGTAAGACCTTGATAAATGATAGCAATTATGTCCTCAGCACCACAACACTTACATCCATGCCTGGATTTCCTCTTTGCGTTCTCAAATGAAGAATACATTGACAACTCACAGTCAGGAGTGAATCCAGCCTACAGGCAACACCAGCAAAAAAAAGTCTCTTTCTTTCTCTTTATTATTATTATTATTATTATTATTATTATTATTATTATTTAGGAGAGGCAACCCTTGGTTGACCTCACAGGTTGCAAGGACCTTGCCAGCTTACAATCCTTTATTTTTTATTTTTTACGCCTACAGTACCTGGTTTTCCTAGGTGGTCTCCCATCCAAGTGCTAACCAGGCCCAACCCTGCTTAGCTTCCGAGATCAGATGGGATTGGGCTTGTTCAGGGTGACATGACCATAGACTCTTTCTCTTTCTTTCTCTTCCTCTCTCTCAATATCTGTCTGTCTCTCTGTCTACCTACCTACCTACCTATCTACCTAACTACCTGATAACCTAGAACCTTCTAAGAGAATCTATTACATTCTCTTAAAAATGGTTTGGGCTGGAAAATCTTAATCTCAAATTCTTATCTCTTTGCCACTTCCCACCCCTCAACCCTCCCACTGGATATTTAGAACTCCTTGTAAACTTCACAGGATCGAGATGCATTGAGAAATGTAGGAGGTGTTGAAGGAAAAAGGGGGACTGGATGTTAAAAATCAGGGCAACAAAAATACCTATGATGTCATTTACCCTGACTTCTGAACCACCAGCAGCAGCCTTTCAGCTTGCCTGGTGTGATACCTCACCTTTCCCAGCCTGTATTATCACTTACCCTCAAATGCAGGCCTCAGAGGGTCTCCCATTAAAGCGATTCCCACTCCTTCCCCACAGCCCTACAGCCCTATCTCTCCCTTCTTCTCTGTCTTTTAGCGTAGCCAATTAAACCTGAACAACGGGTGGATGGAGGAAATATGCTGCATCTATGGAATGGTACAGCAGGGACCAGTTTCACTGTTAATTTAAAATGCTAGAATTAATTAGGTAGTGTAAATGAAGAATTTAATAAGCACTCTTTACAACCGCAAGTTCTACTTTTATTAAACACCGATAGCAAATGAAGGCAAATATCTCTGGTCTCTCTGTATTTCCTTGCCTCATTCTCATAAGTTCTCTGCAAATAAAATTCTCTCTCTCTCTCTCTTTTTTTTTTTGGCCTGAATTTTTTAAAAATGTGTAATTATAAATTTATGCCTGAATTGTATTTCTGCTTTCAACCCATAAGTTCTTCTTTAAGCTCAGATGCTATTGTATGTTTCTGCTTGTGCTGGAGAGGGTGCTAAACAAACCAAAGTTGACAATTTTGGTTTTGTATACCAAATTAAAGGCTGTCTTCGAAGCTGTCACTCCTATTCAAATCGACTCGGTGAACTACCAAATTAGCATTCTTTCAGTAAAGGAATCTGCTTGTTTAAACATGTATCTTTAGAAAACAAGGAACAACACCATGAATCAGTACTCCTCAAAAATCTCACTACAATTCTAAGAGAACTCTTTTGAAAAGGTGATTAATAATATTCACTAATATAGCTGGCAGAGTCTCTATTTAGAAGGTAAGGCTACACCAAAGATACATTTTCTATACAGGAGTGGGAGGAAAAATCATATGGTTAACCGGTTTTAATTTGGTTTGAATTATCATCCTATTATATAAAGATTATTCAGGAATCTAAACACTGGCTTTCTGAGAGCATAGGCAATTCTCTTAACGAATGGAAGATCCAATGCTCTGAGGTAAGATCATCAAAGCCCTGGCCCTATTTGGAGACTTGGTAAAATTTCTCTGTTCTAGCCACTCTCCTTGAAACGTACTAACTGTATCTATACTAATAACATCCCCCACTTATTGAGAGACTGCTATGCAATAGGCATTGTGCTGTGCGGTATATATCCAGTCTCTCATTTAATCCTCACAATAAGCCCTTTGAGATAAGTATTATTTTCCACCTTTACAGATGGGAAAATTATGTTTGGAGGGTTATACGACATTTTCGACAGTTATTTTAGTTTTATGGTTTTGCAAAGTACTTAATTTATATGGGGGACAAATTTACAAGCAAATTAGAAGAACTGGAGAACATATACACTGGATTCTCTGATTTAAAATTAACATGATGTATCTATCTCTCTACTTTAATTACAGAGTTTCATTTTTGTTATATAGGTCAGTTGGTCATCAATTAAACTGTTCGGAGAAAATGACAAATACTCAAAGGTGAGTGATTTTAGGAGTGAAACACCAGAGAGCAGATGCTTCACTGCCATCATGATGTAGCCCAATATTTTTCAAAGAAAATATTCTCATATCCAAAAATCCCCCCGCCCCCCGCCACCTCATCCCATGCACATACATGCACACAACCCTGGCAAAGAATTACGGTATCAGTGTCTGGCAAACATTAGGTCCTCAATGAATGCTTGTCGATTAGGAAAAAAAATCAGAACCTAAAAATCTCAAGTATTGAAGTTGTTGTATAGGGTATCGTTTCACTTTCAAGGAAAAAGTCTCTGGTTTCTCAAAGAATATCTTCAAAACAAACAAATACATAAAATAAAATACCTCAAATGCAGATCTTCATTAAGCATTTCCCTCCTATTGTATAATAGTTTCTTTTATGAATAATCTGCTATCCTTAGGGCCTATTTCTCCCCAGGGACAAGGGGCAGTTGTGGTTGACCTCCTTCCACAAGTCCTCAGTTGGCCCCCTTAGAAACACTGTCTCAGACACATGGAAGAACATTGGACATACACAAACCAAGTATTTGAGAAGAAAGGAATAGGCAGATAAAAACTAGCTTAGAATATAGGGAGGGCAGAGAGCAGAACTGAGAACTAAAGAACAAAGGGAAGGGGTAGCTGATTAAGAATAAAAAGAGATAAAACTAAAGGGTTATGAGAAAACTCCAAATTCTTAATCCGCTCCCCAATCCTACCAATCTGAAGGAGGGTTTTCTGTAGTGTACATACACATATGAGTTTATGACTGTGTGCCCATGACATCTTGGAATGCAAGATCCACGCTGCAGACACTCAGGTGCCTCACCATGCCTGTGCATTTCTGCTAAGGTCTGCACATCTGATGGGAAAACGTAGCTGCAAATCCCAAGCCTAGAATATTGAAGAAGAGCATACCTGTAATTTTGTCTCTCACGAGTTTGCAGGATTCTATTTCACCAATGCTCCCAAAGAGACTCCTGAATTCCTCTTGGGTCATATTCTGGGGTAAATAGTTGACTATGAGGTTGGTTTTGCTGTCATCTGTGGCTGCCCCTGTCTGCATGGGAGAAGGACAGTTTCTATTGTTGCTGGAGGGTCCATTGCTTGTATTGGATGTCGGGCCATTTGACACCTGAGGCTCCATGGTGCTAATTATCTAAACAAACATAAAAATAATAAAAATAAGCCTTTTGAAATCTCAAAGACATAATTAAAGTCTCTTTAAAATTTTAATTTAATTTCGTTTTTTTTTGTGTGTGTGAAAAAGAAAGGAACAAGATAAAGCAAAATGGAGTAAAAGAGACTGGGATGTGAGCATAGCCAATTTAGAAGCATGTTTTAAACCAAAATGTTAAACTTCCCTTGCTATTTTTAGGCTAGCCCATAGATTTTGAACACAGACTAGAATGCAGTGGGAACTCTCCCATTATTTTGTTAATGAAAAGCTAATTCCTGTTTTCATTACACAATCACTCTCAGAAATGTATACTTAAGCCATACCAAATTATAATTAAAATGTAAAGTAATAATCATGATTAAAATTATAGTTCCATTAAAGCTGAAAAAGCTAAATATAGAGGGCTACACTCACAAGATCAAATACAGTACCTGTTTATTAACTATCTCATAAAGCAAAATGACATTAAATTAAGTAGGGCCATTCCATATGAGAAGGGTTTAGATTTTCACTGATGCTTAATCACTGATCAAACTTTCATAAGCGCATGCTGGGGAGCTATGAAGTCATCTAATGATATTTTGACCCAGCCACTCTGTTACTGTTTCTCCTGGACCTCTAATAAAAAACAAGAAGAAAAAGTTCTCTTTAGGTTTTCACCTTTCATCCAGCACATCCTGAGGCTGTCCTCTCACACATACTCAAAAAGGACTTCCCCTGGATTTAAACAGTTAAGTAAACAAATGTGTGAACTGTTCCAGGTAGACAGCATGCAAGGGAATAAAGAGATGAATAAATCTTAGTCTCTACCCTCAAGGAGTTTACTGTCTATGGCAGACACAGACAGACAAACGGCTTGCAGGACAATAGACATGTAGCGGAGGAGCAGTCAACCCTGCTAATAAGATAGGGGATTCAGGGAAAGTATTGAGAAGATGACGCTAGAATGAGGTTTTACATTGAAAACGAGGTTAAGCTCATGAAGGTTCCCTGTATGGTATGACAAACATGGAGATTCACGAAAATTCAGAGCCAGAAAAGACTCAAGGGAATAAAATCTAGTTCAAAACTCTCATGTTTGAGATGAATTCTGGAGATATCCAGCAACGTCTTTGTCATTATGGGAAAGTGGGGCAGAGTCTGGGCCTGCACCCAATTTTCCTGGCCTCAAATGCAGCCTATCAGTCCCACTTTTCTATCCTGTCCTACCACTATCCCTTACTCATCCTTCGTGATACAGCTTTTGTTTCCTCTGAAATTGATCATGGACTCCTTGGAAATGGAATCATGCTCTGCCATTAATTAGCTGTGTGACCTTGGGGAAGAAACTTAAACTTTAGGAGATTTTGTTTTTCTCATGTGAAAAATGAGAACAATGCTGTCTGCCTTGCTAGGTGGTAAGAAGGATCTGCTGACACGATGTATGTAAAGCACCTGAATAGCGGGGGGAACATAACCACAATCATTGACATTTATTAAAGTCACTCTGCCAATCACCTGATGTGACTTCTCTCATTGACTCCTGACAAGATGGCAATGAGGCATATTCTAATATTCTATACATTTTATACATGAGAAAACCAAAGGTTAGCTGTCATCTGATAACTAGTAGCTTCCATTATTATTACCTTTTGGCTTCTTGGAGAATTTTAATAGAATACACATGTAGTGAAGCATACAAATCTTAAGTGTACAACTCAAAAAATGTTTACAAATTGAACACAACTCATACCAGAGAAACCACCTTTCAGACCACGAAGTAGAACATGACTAGCATCCCTATAGCCTTCCTCGTGTTCCCATTATAGGTAATCACTATTACTTGTAACCACTAATACAATAGGTAACCACTATTTTGACTTCTAATCTGTAGATTTCGTTTATTTGTTTTTGAACTTTTTACGCATGGAATCACACCATACATACTATTTTATGTCTTCTCACACATTGTGTCTGGGTGTCATTCATATTGTTAGATATAATGGTGGGTTGTTCTTCTTCACTGCCGTATAGAATTCCATTGTATGAAAACATCACATTTTATTTATCTCTTCTACAGTTGATGAACATTTGGGTTGCTTCTAGTTTTTAACTATGATAGACAATGCTGCTATGAGTATTATGTACATTTTTTTGATGTACATACACACACATGTCTGTTGGGAATATTTCTGGGAGTCTACTTTTGGGGTCATAGGGTGTATGTATGTTCAGCTTTTAGATACTGTCAACAGTTTTTCAAAGTGGTTGCACCAATTTACACTCCCACTGGCAGAGTATGAAAGTTCTAATTGCTGCACATCCTCATCAACATTCAGAGACTCTTTTTTGGTTTCATTTTGTTTTTACTTATTTTCTCATCAGAAGCACAGTGGAATAGTAAAAAAGGAATGAGTTTTTAGGCAAGGCAATGGCTGACTTAAAATTCTAGTTCTATCATTTATTAGCTGTGCAGTCTCAGGCAGGTTACCTCAATACTCCAAGTTTCAGTTTTCTCTTTGTAAACTTGAATAAAGCCTATCATGCAGAGTTATCTTCAGAACGAGATCACATATGTATTTAATTAAGTACCTACAATGTAAAGTGCTTAGAGTCATCATAGCTATTATTCCTCATCATGCCCTACACAGGTGAGTGTTACTCCACTTGTTTCCTCTTCTGATGATCACAAGTGGGAAATGAAACCAAGAAAAAGAAGACTCAAGAGGCATCAGGGAAATAAGGCAGATTGAGGATGATGGGGAGCTTCTAAGATTCTTTACCATCATGTAAGTAACTTTTATCATATCACCAGAAACTTTCTTCTTGGATTCAGGTCAACTATGAGATTCTGGAAGGCTAGTCCAGACAGCAAGTAGAAAGTAAAGAGCTCCTGAGAAGAATCTTAAATCAAGCTCTCCTCAGCACTGATAAAAACTGCACCCACCAAAGCCTATTCGGCTGTTCTTGCCTGGAGGCAAGGGTCCAGGATAAAATGAGGGAGCTGTGCCCAGGGGAGGGGTCATGCCAATGGAGATGATGTCGAGCATCATCACAGCCTGGCTGGGAGGCAGGCATCTGCTCTGCCAAGTAGTCCAGCCTCCTGGGTCTGTTGCAGCACCTCCATTTGCTGTGTCGTCTCACTGCTTAAGTGAGTCAGGTGTCCAGGCAACAAACATACGGAGCACTGCCAACTCGATAAGGAACTTGAAAAACAGAGTTTATCCAATTCAAGAGGCTTGGCTGGCAGAACCACAGAGCTTCCCAACTATTACATTTTGATTTAATGGCAAAAAAACCTGTCCTATAATCTTTAGAACATCCTCCCTGCTCTCCACCTTTCTCAGGTTACCCTTCTAAGGCTCTCCCACAAACACCTAGAAAATATCCTGTATTGTGGCAGCTTTTTGTGTGTTAATGATGGAGTATGAGAAAGAATGTAAATCATACCTAAGCATGTTGTGACTCTGTGGGACCAAGATTGTTAAAGGTCACCTGAAATCCAGGTTCATCTTTTGTTCATTGGATGCTCACCTCACAGACACATGTGGTGAAAGCCAGCCACTTGTCCAGGTGAACATCTCACAGGTCTCCCTGCTCCAGTAAGGTTTAGGAAGTGTCAAATCTGCAGCAAAGTAATTTCAGTTCCTCCGTCAGCTTTCTGGATCTCCTTACATCTTACGTGGATTTCCTAATATATGTTGACTCTTGAAGTTGAGCCCCATCTGTACATCAGACCATCTGAAATGGGCCCAAACCTTGGAAAAGGAGCCATGAGATGCAATGTTTGGTACTGAGCTAATCCAATTGAAACACACCTACACGTAGGCCAAGTCGTTCTCACCTAATGGAGATGGAGCTCACTTTGCTATGCATACACACTACACAGTTATCTTTTTGTGCTTTCAGAAGGAACCAATAAAAATACACATGCACACAGAGTTTCCTCAACAAAAACATACAGTTCCACAGTTGAGAAACATTTGCAAATGTGTTAATATACCTCGTGTAATAAGACCCCTCACTGGTCTTAATGGTGCATCCTAGGATGCAAGACAGGCTTACAAAAAGAATCAGAAATGTAAAACATCAGAATAAAATCTGACATACAAGTGAACCAAGAGGATTTCAAACTATTATTTGGAAAATAAGAGAAGGTGCCAAGATAGAAAGATTTCAAACCCAAGAATATGAAACTACAGCTTTCAGAGTTACATGGTAGATCTTAAAGAGAAGACACCTGTAATCTCTACTTGGGACAGAGACCAGAGGTAAACATGTGTGTTAGTGGGAAGCACATCCTCCAATAAGCACAGAGCCTGGCTCTGCAAAATCAGAACACTTGCTTCCCCAGCCTACGGTTTTTGACATTCTAACAGTACAATTTTCACTGCAAATAAATAAATCAGTTATTCAAGGGTGCATTTGTATTTTAATGAAACATTTGGTGGCTCTCACAGCCAACTTTGCAGCTGACCAGGTTCCAAACTCCTGACTTGCCTTCCTTCTTTCTTCTGAACAGCAATTAAGAACAGAATTATAGTCAGCATCCAGGACAGAGCATTGAGGAGGTTCAGTTGACTTCAAACTCTAATGGCTGTACAAAGCACTGCATTAAATCTTTTATGTTCCCATGATATATTTTAAGAAACATTATACAGGCAGAAAATTTCAGGGATAAACTATTTAGAGCAGTGAACAATAACGTAGGCACTCAAATCCTGTCATTGTAAATGTCGATGGTTTGAATGACTAATTACTCACACTCAGCGCATTAACCTCACCCCTCCCACCACTTTTTTTTCTGCAAAATATACAACAAAAGCAAGAGAGAAGGCTTCAGACAGGCAGCTGTGGGATTATCTGTCAGGGTCATTTATCTCTGTGGAGGGGGAGTAAGAAGCAGAGGCCGGGTCAGCCTCTTTCTCAGGGTGCTCCTGAAAAAAACAGCCAACCCTCACTGCCCTTCATGGCATCTCCCTTGACACAATCCTGGGTCCTTCCCAATGGCCCTAATGACCTCTTCCATCACATATCTCTCTGTTATGCACCCAAGGTATCTATAACACTACTTTCTGAACATGTCAGGTCACAGGCACATAAAAAAGGGATTTATTTCCATTATGGTTAGTTCTGGGTATGTTAGATGGATAGAGATGGAGCCCCAGTGTGCCAGACACTGTGCCAGGGGATACAGAGATAACACAGACAAGGAGCTGACCCTCGCTAAGTTCACAGTGTTGATGCACGACAGATATCAGAGAACATTAGGGACCATAGAGCCCAATCCCGTAATTTTAATGACGAAGAAATTGAGGACAAGAGAGGAGAAATGACTTGCCTAAGGTCACATTGCTAGTTAGAGGCAGAGATGTGACTTAAGACCAGGTCTATAGACTATCTCACCTGAGTACTCTCGTGATAATGCAAACATGGATGAGGGCTTACTTCTTTTTTGGTGGGGAGGAGGTGAGGGGTGGTCTTATCATAGAAATACACTTGAATAGAGGTGTAGAGATGTGTTTACCTCTATGCTTTTCTGAGTAGAGCACTTAACAGTTCACAAAGAATGGAGACAGGAACTCTGAGCTCCATGGCAGAGAGACCACATCTGTTTTGTTTATTACTATATCTCCTGCATGTTGAACAAGCCCTGACAGCACGTTCTGGATAGAGTATTGAATGAAAGTCCTTGCATGTCCAATAGATCACTAAATCTCTCAAACAACCCTGTGAAATACAAGCTGATAAGGTATTACTGTCATCTGCATTTTACATATAACAAAAGAAGACAGAACACTTACTGAGTACTTATTATATACCAGGCATACATTTGGATATTATTTCAAATGCAGATTTTAAGAGCTATTCATTCAAGGAGGAGAGCTGAAACTTTGGTTGACGTGGATCCCCTAGAGAACCTGTTGAAGCCTTTGCCCTTTCTCCTCAGAAAAAAATATTCATGCATGAAACATTTCACGTACACTAAAGCCAATCTTTTGTCTCCAGATTGAATCCCTAAATCGATTCTTCCCACTCAAGCTTGGGACATTTTTGGAGGACCTCTGCATAGATTAACACTCTTTTCACTTCTTGATTGGAAAGTTTAGAACCCCACTCCCCCACCCTCCTACTAACCTACCTCCACCCCACTCTTCATACAAGGTCGGGGAGAACTATCAGTTGAGCACGCTGGCAGTATTTAGTCCATTCTAAAATTCTAAAAATGTACTTGAGTACTAAAGTGCTAAAAATGTATTTAAAACCTCCTTTAATATTTCCTTCATTAGCTCATAAATTTCTTACACCTCCCTTTGTCCCCACTTTTTACAAGGCTTTCATTTGCTCGTTTGGGGGAAGTCAGGCTAGAGAGTTACAGGGCCGATCCTTACAACTGAGGACAGTGTCATTGTCAAGGGCCTAGAGAGCCATATCACAGGTAGCCCCTTCACCAACCCTGTCAGCCATATCGCATCCTGTCTTTGCTCCAATAAAAATGTCAGTCTGACAATAAACTGTATGATATCGCATTTATGTATCTTAATATAGTTTACACTTTCAGGATTTATTTCATAAGGCAATGAAAGTTTACAAGTTTACATTTACAGGAACCTGCCCTGCTGTAGAACTCACTACTGACGTTCATCATCCAAGAGCCCAGTGCATGGGGCTCCTGGCAGTCCGCAACTTCTGGTTTTCTGGTGGAGAGAAGGCCTTGATTCTCAACTCAAGCAAAAGAATCAAGAAAAAAAGAGCCGAAAAGGTCACAGGAAAATAATTTTTCCAAATACTGTCCACTCTACTTTGAGCGCCCTCTAAATGTAAGCATTCCCAGAAACTAGAAAGATGCTAAAGGAATGTACTGATTGCAA
Organism: Pteropus medius; assembly: GCF_902729225.1. Classification (NCBI taxonomy): domain Eukaryota; kingdom Metazoa; phylum Chordata; class Mammalia; order Chiroptera; family Pteropodidae; genus Pteropus; species Pteropus medius. Next base: position 5,112,602 of record NW_024340701.1, on the reverse strand, counting down.
ACATGTCTCAGGTGTGAACATCTGAGACACACAGGTATTTTATTAAATATTTTAACGAGTATTTAAAGGTGTTTTCTTTTACCATGTTGGAAGGACTTTTCAAAATTTATGTATGAAGGCTAACCCTTATATAATAGAGCAAGTGCTCCCAAGAGCATGAAGAATAATGTTTACCAAGGGCAGTCACTGCATCAAACCATTAAAGAAATAGGTTTAAATTATTCATGAGAACAAAAATAAAAGTCCTAATTCTCTTTGTAGGCTTTTCCCATTTAACCCTTATAAAGTTCTGACATGCAGTATGTTAGACTCTGGTGAAGCAGCCCAAACTACTGGATTTCATCTGCTTTTCAAAAGTCTGAAAAATAAATCCTTGAAGTTAGAAAATTACACAGCAGGCTCTGTGTTCCTCAATACAGATATTATTTTTAGGAATAATTCCTCACTTCTCTTCTTGCTCCTTGAAAGATGCCTAAACTGTCCTTACAAACCCCCAATTTCATATTTCTTTAAAGTTCCGTCCATCAGTTCATCAAGTCCGTACTCTCCTCTCATTCTTTTCAAGAGGCTTTAATTCACTCAAGCCCCTTCAGGTTAATATTTTTTTTTCTAAACACGATGCTTTCCTGGTTATGATTTAATTGGGAAGGAAACACATGTTATTAATGGGGCCCCAAAGAAAGGGCTGAGATCAATTATCTGACCTCTCTAGGAAAAAGGAACTTGAGAATAACCCACCTCCCAACCAAATTATCGTGATGACTCACAAAGACCCTGGATTAGGGGAATCGGGCTGAAGTCTACACTCATGTCCCCCAAAACCAAGTTTCTGTAGATTCTGCTGGAAGGTAACTAGAAAACTCGAAAAAAAATATTTAATTCCAACTGGGGAAAACATGCTGACAGTTTAATAATACCTCTGGGCAGATGCACAGATAACCTGAAAGACCTATTTACTCTAAGAAGTTATATGGTAATAAATTCTCAGCATATCCTTAAAACAAGTATACTCAATGCAACACAAGTTTATTGAATGTTGTTATAGACCAAGGCATTGTTCTAGGAGTTGAGGAAACAAAAATAATTTGGTTCTTGCCCTTGAGGGTTCAAGTCGAGAAGATGGGAGAGGAGGGCAGGTAAACAAACAATTAATTAAAATAAATTGTATATACCCCTTTCTTTTAAGCAGTCCACTCTAAAATTTCTCTGATGACTCCCATTCTCAGCAAAAGCACATAAATGATATACACACAGACTAGTCCAATGCTGTTCTGACACTGAATTGACAGTCCTATTTCCGGTCTAAATGTCCATGTCCTAAACAAATGACTATTTGTAAAAATGAGGTAAGCTGGAGGCATTCCTCCTCTGAAATAGCATCTACTTCACTGGAGGTGAATACCAAGCATGCTGAAAGTATTCTCAGTGGTAGTAGTCAGGGCTTTTTAAAAAATCAGCAGCCACTAGAGAGAACAAGAAGCATTAATACTTAAAATAGCAGGGCCAGCATGGATATGAAAAGTGTAATCACCATTTAATTTCTCTTAGGCATTATTCTCAAATTCACAGAAAATCAAGTTTTTAATCTTCTTCCCCAGACACATCACACACATTTCTCTTCCTAAATAAATTACTGGCCCCCTTTATATCTTATAATGTTCCTTTAAGGTTTCAGTTTGGGCTTAAAATGATTTCCTGGTGTGTGCATCCTGGGACAGCCTTGGTAAAACCCCTGGGTATTTGGGTATTTGGTTTTAACAGACTTACAGCAAACTCTCCAGAGCTTGGGGATCGCTTGATCATCCAAGTCATTACAAACATGAGGCAACCAACCTTTCCTTCACCAGCCCACTCCCAACTCAGTCCCCTTTTCCAAAATGGCCACTAAATGAAAACAATCTCAAACTTTCAATAAGCTTTCTTTATTAAAAGCATATTTGAAAAAGACAAATGTTTTCATTTTAATATAAGTACAGTTTTGTGGGCAAGCTCTCAGGCTTCCTGCAAAAATATTAGCTCTAATAATAATATATATAAAAAAAAAACCCTGGAAAACAATTCCTTTCTCATCCTACTCCTTAAGCCCTCAAACTCTGAATGTTTAATGTGGACAAAATATCAAAATGCTTAATAATAATCTATGAGTACCTGTTGGGATGGGAACCAGTTATGATGGTAAATATATTATCTTCATCTTCCACACAAAGAACACTAATGAATCATTTGTAAAACTGCCCACAGACTGATTAAGTCCAACTTGTGTTCTGATGACATGCATAAACAATAGCCAGTGGCACAATTCATGTAAACATAAATATTGTATATTTATAAAATGCCTGGCTAATGGCTCAGAGTGTGAGCAAACTCACTGAGATTCAACTGTAAAAAGCATTGCGTTATTCCATATCTATATCATGATCTAAAGCATTGGGTAATGCCTCTGAATTTAAGTTTTATGGACACTCAGATTAAATTCTTCAGAAATCTACATAAAATATTTTTTATTTTGAAAAATGATACTTGTTTTCTTAACATAGTTGGGGTGGAGGTGGGAAGAGAATGGAGATGAATAGAGGTAGTATCTAGAAAAATCTGTACAAAGCAACCTTTTCTTTGTTAAGAGTTATTGTATAGTGCCAATGGCTCTTCCAATTGTGCAATTCAAGGGGGAGTACCTATTTGGGGGCATTCTGAAGCTAAAGATAATAAATGAAATGAAACAGTTCTCAGCACCTTAAAGCATGTGTAAGTGGCCATGCTAAATGAGACCCATGGACCATTCACAGCCTCATGTTATATCTACGCGTTTATTAGTGAAAAGATCCTGAACTTTATTCTGATAGGGTGGTTTTAAATTTAAAAACTGGTTTATCACACTTGAAATTTTATTTTTAATTTCCTCCTTCACTAGCTTCCTTCCTTTTCTTTTCTTTTCTCTTTCCTTTCCTTTCCTTTCTTTCCCTTCCTTCCTTCCTTCCTTCCTTCCTTCCTTCCTTCCTTCCTTCCTTCCTTCCTTCCTTCCTTCCTTCCCTCCCTCCTTCCTTCCTTCCCTCCCTCCTTTTTTTATAAGAAAGAAACTTCAGGAAAAAGGACTTTTTGACCTGATAGGAGAACTTTATTCCTCAAGCTATCTCAGGGAGGTAGTTGGACTACCATTCCTCCTGGATGCCCTCTGGGAAGGCAGATAGGTGCAAGTAAAGCTGGACTTATGAATTCGTGCTGATGAGAATGCAGATCCTGAGCTGTGAGAAGCATGTCTTTAAATTATCTGTGGACAACATGTTTACAGGTAACGTAGAAATTCAAGGTTCGCAACTGCCAAGCTTTAAGGTGCAATGACATAGTCTCTCTCATCATTATTGGTGGAACTATATATTGGTACAATGTTTCTGAACGTTATGTTCATAGTTTTGGACCAAATGATCCATTCTGAAGCCTAGAAAAAGAATCCAAAATTCTGTAGGCCAAAAGTATGCACAATAAGATATATTAAGAAAATTGTATCTGGAAGAGTGAAAAAATAACCTAAGGACTCAACAAGGGAGATGACTAAGTAAGTTATTGTACAGTTTTATGATGTAGTATTCTGCAATTGTTAAAATTATGTTTAAAATGGGTTTTTATGACATAAGGAAATGGTCAATGTAGAAAGAAGGTGAAATAAAAATTGATCATCTCGATTATATAAACATGCGCAGAGTGGGTGGGAAAAATAAAAATGCTAACAATAAATGGTAGGATTAGAGATGATTATTATACTTGTCTCACCTTTATTTTCCAATTTTTTTTACAATGAAAATATAGCACTTTTATAATATGAAAGCAAGTTATTTATTTTTTTTTAAAGAAAGAAAATGGCAAGTCCTTCAAACCATTTTGGAACCACAACATTAAAAATGATTCCATCTCCTTCCCAGAGACTTCGTGCAGGATCTCTCCTTGGCCACATTCTGTTTGTTCCTACATTAGAGGACATGCAGGAATCCAAATGAATAAAAACTGCATTTCTTAAAACAGTCTCTGGTTTGGTTTCTTTTTCACCTAAATCACTGTGTATTAGCAAGGTCACAATCTAAGTCTGCCTTATTGCCTGGCAGGAACCTTCGAGAGGAAAGCAAGGAGAGAAGATGATTTATAAGAAAACCATTCCCTGGATCAGGGAGTGAAAAGTACTGATCCGTTCTAAAAGCTCCTGCTGACAAACTCTGATATTATGAACATTCTGCACTTGGACAAAAGCTCCCACTTTTCTTAATTACATGGTTTGAGCAGGAGCCTGCTTTCAGGATCTGCCCAATCACACAACAGCCATCTATTTTCCCAACCGCAGCTGCCAAAATTCCCTGATCTCTGTTCTGTGCTCCATCTTCAAGGACATCTTGTGAATGTATGACACTGTCAAGCAGCATTCCATGCCATGCTTTGTAAGCTTCTCTCTCTTTCTCTCTCTCTCTCTCCCTCCCCCCCATATGGAAATCATCCTAATACATATTTATTTAAAATCTCATGAACAAGAAGCAAAGTGGAGAGGCAAAAAAATAAAATCATAAATACTAATTATCAGAATATTTGTCTGTTTTGAGGCAAATATTTTATTATGACAATGAACCACTAATATTCTCTGTCCTCTGTATGATGGGTTTGCTTTTGTTTTATGGAGTCTGTGTGTTGTAATTCATTGGGTACCCTCTTTGTTATATTGTTAAGAAAATGAGTGCCGAATCTCTAGTCCTCTGTGCATAAAGAAAGAGTAAAGGATCTCACAGCAAACTTTTGATTTTTTTTTAAAACACAAACTTTACTTCTAAATTTATCTTACTTTTAAATTCTCTTAATTTTCTTTACCTCAATTTCCTCATTGTTCAACTTTTAAAAACCTCCTACTAAATGTATTTTTATGGTTTGCCCTATAACAACAACATAAATTTTTGGATTAGAACAGAGAATAAATAAGTTAATATTTCTGTCTTTATAATTTTGTCTTTTTCAAAAAATAGGCTTTTGAAATCTTACTAATTCATACTAATTGGGCAAGAGTCAAATCGGCATTTAAAAAATTCAGAAGTAGTAATACTTTTAAAAGCACATGATAACATTTCAAAATAATTACCTTTATATTAAAATGCAAACTGTATAATATATAATTCTCAGGCCCTTTCAGGACTAATTTACTACAACCCTAAGAATAATTTGGATATGATACCTCTATATACACTAAGATATGGAAAAGAGTTTACTTCTTTGAGTAGGGTAACCTTGTCCTTTGAAATCATAGATACAAATTAAATTTTCTTGGCAAACTCTTCCAACTTTTGATGTATTTTTTTTTTATCTCGGAAATTTACCTTTTAAAAAAGTGAAACACTCACAAATACTCAGAATCAGCTATTGTCAAATGAGTGCAAATTTCTTTTGTACAGGTATATTTTAAAGCAAGTTATAAGTCATGATTTAATAATGATAATATAGTGCTTCATTTGAACAGTCCCTCCCCATAACTGAAGTTAGCTCTTAAAAGAAGAAAAACAGTACAAAGAAACAAAAGCCAAGCTAAGTTCCTTAACAGTAATGAGTTCCTTTGATGAGCCAGAGGCCATTATGTTAAATGCCAAGGATATAAGGAAAGAAAAGGGGTTCCTGTCTGTAAGGAAGTAAATAAACAAACAAACAAATAAGTAAGTAAGTAAGTAAGTACTATATAAGGTAAGTAAGTAAGTAAGTAAGTAAGTAAGTAAGTACTATATAATGTCATAAATGTGGTAATGGGAAAGTATATACAAAGTGCCTAGCAAAGTCCTTACTCAGAACATGGCAAAGGCTTAAGAAGTGGAGATCTTGTGATAAAGCTGATTAAAAAGTGCTTTGGGGTACACAGGTAAACGTGTAGCCATGCAATTGCCATTAACTCCTTCCAATACTACCAACAGTTGGCACAAAATAAATGGTGATTAGTGTCTTCACGTACATCACTTAATTCTCCCACAACTTTGCAGTAGGTAACTGTAATTGCCCCATTTATCTCTGAGGAAACTTGAGCTTGAAGAAGTGTAGTCACCCTGCACATGATGGAGAAATGAGGCTTTGGGCAGTGTCCACTGTCACTCAGCCAAAACTGCAACTTGAACTCAAACCTGAAACAAAATTCCATGCCCTTTCCTAAACCACCAAGTCTGAGGAAAAAGTTCCCATCACCATAAAATGCAACCCAGTAGTCTTAGAGAAAGTAAATGACCTAATCCGATTAAAACCATTCTAAGCTGTGTATCCGCTGTTAGTCAGTAAAAACTAACAAATAAATGTCTTATGGGAAAGATCTTAATTCAAAATTCTACATGGTGTAATGGAAAGAGCATGAGGGTTGAAGTTGATCTGATCTGGGTTTGAAAACCAGCTCCAGCCTTGACCTTGGTTTAGCCACTTAAGAAGACTTGCCGAGGTGCAATTTAAATTTACTCATCTGAAAAATTCGAACAATTCTTTCTGCCTTGCAGGGTTGCTGTGAAGATTAAAAATAACAAATTTAAGGCTTCTGGCTCAGAGCCTGGCACAAGTAAGCACTCAATACACGTTCACTCCCCTTGTCCAAAATGCAACGTTCTGAAAATATATGCCCATTAAATAAGGTGGTGCAGGTGGCAAAGTTGACTAATCTCAGAGCTGGTAAAAATTATCCTCGGAATTTAATTTCTGAAATAGAAAAGAACACTCTAAAAGGTTACTACTCCTCACCTATGTCAATAGCTATTTCCTTCATCTTCAAAATGCTTCACAAACATTAACTATTAAGTTCTTACAGTAATACCAGTCAGGAAAATACAGTGCAAAGGGGGAGGGATAAAGTGGACTATAAAAAATGAATAACGTATGCACCATTTTTAACACTTACAGACACAATTTCTGGTACACTTTTCCCTCTTAAAAAAAACCCCTCTACTATGAATGGGTTAACTTCGACGTATGTAATAAGCGCAGTCATTGGGATTTCTGATTTCCAGAAAGGAAACCGTCTTCTTTTCATGGGAAATTTCAGTAAATTGCCACAGTACATTCTGTATACTGATAGCAGAAGGCATTTCTGGCTTTCCACATGGACCTAATCAGGGTGGAAGAGCAGGGGTTGTTCTTGGTCTACTCTCTACCTAGACTGCTACTTCCTTCAGGTGGACTCCAAGAAGGAGTTACATTGGCTGAATGCACTTCAAGAGAATTTTTCATGGCCCTTTGGAAAGATGTGGTGGGAAGTGCAGCATTAATACAGCAAGTATTATTTCCCTGGAGAAATGAGATGAACTTTACAAAGTCACTAGAAAGACTTCATTAAATCACATGCTAGACTTAGGAAATTTTATAAGCACATTCACACCCAACATCCCGTTTAATCTTTGAGAAGATGCTAAGAGACGGGTGGGATTCTGGTCCACCTCTCTGTCGCCATGTTACATGTTACATGTTGCATGTCACAGGTGAACAAACTAAAAGTGAAAGAGCAAATGGAGAGTGACTAGCCCTTGTTCACAAGGTGCAGAGTTGGGATCGAACTAAGGTGTTCCCGTCACTGACTCCCATCTTCCTCCTTGGCCACCATAACCACCATTAGCCCTGGAAAGCACACTCTGGGACACATCATGCTGCAGCCAGCAATGACAAACCAGAACATACTGGGTTCTCTCCTGTGCTACACTCTGCACAAGCCCTTCTGTTGGCCTGGAAAGCCCTCCTCTCTCACCATCAGGCCTAATATCCCCTTCCCCAATACCCTACCTCGGCTCCTACCTCTGTCCCTTACACATGCTTCCATCATAGACTTTTACCACACAGCATTGAGACTCTCCATATTCCTGTCTCTCTCACTGGACTGTGAGCTCCTTGAGAACAGGCACTGTGTTTGATTCATTTATAATCCCAGGGACCACCGCAGAGCTCCAGGTTTTGTTGGTAGAATGAATGAATGAATAGCTCTCTAAGTACTCGCCTGCTCTCCATAGCTAAATCTACTTTACTTGCTCTGTTCTCCACCCTCTGCTCTCATCATAAACCTCTCTCCTCTATAAAATCAATTTAAAAATATGAGCACTTTCATCTTTTAAAGCTATATTGCTCTTAATGTTATTGTCTCTCTTAACTTCTTACAAACTACTCCAAAAGACTGTTTTTAAGGCCATGGGTCTTCCATTTTCTAGGTAAGGTCATCTTTATACTTCTGTTTCTTTTCTTCACTCCTACATTCCATCTACTTCTGATCTTCCCTGTTTCAGGCCTAAACTCATATTTCATTCTCACTTTGAGTCTGAATCTAGCTTAAAGTCTGGAGGTTAAGAGCCCCACAGAACATTTCCACCTGTGAAAGTTTCTACAAGTCACACAAGCCAAAGTCAAAGCCAATAGGGATTCTGAATATTTGGAGCAAAAACTGTTGGAGCTGGGCATGCTTAACATGTTATTTTTTTAAACAAATGAATGAATATATTGTCGTGTAATTAATTCTACATCCATTCAATCCAAATCAATCCAAACACCTGTTAAAAATCTATTGCAGAGCATAATGGTTAAGAACGCAGGCATTAGAGCCTTAATGCCAAGTTCAAATCCTTGTTCAGCTGTGTGGCCTTGGGCATATTACTTAATGGTTCTGAATCTGTTCTACCAATATTGATAGGGTTCATAGGAATGTAGCATAGACTAAAGGTATTATTGTTAGATAATTGAGTTTCATGGTATTGCATTCCTAGCTTCTAGGAATTCAGTCTTGGGGGCTGAAACGACATATCTGTAAACAAAGATCCAAAATGCATTAAGGCAAGTGCCACATTCTGCATGCAACCTGTGGTATTGTCCTTTCCATGTCATACACCTTCCATGTCTTTCATGTGTGCTCCCTCACCCCCACTAAAGTTTTTCTCACCACCATTTAAATAACCCTGTTATTCTGCAAAACTCAGTTGAAGCCCATCTTCCTGATCCACGTAAGCTCGGACACCTCCTCTCTCTCCACTGTCGTGGTACTCACCACTCAGAGTTCAATCATGGTTTACCTGTCTCTCTCCCCACTGGCTGGAAAAGCTCCTTGAGCAGGGTCTGAATTTTGGTTGATTTCTTGTTCCCAGAATGCAGTACACAGACAGAATTCAACCGAAGCCCATTGAATCAATAAGTGATCTGAGGCAGATGCAGGGTGCTAGGAGAGCTTAGAGGGAGGGAATGTAGGGACATTGGAAGGAACTTCCTTTTTCCCAACTCACCAGGCTCTGCAATGTGCTGAGAAAACCATAAGAGGAATGTGTGGTTCTCTATTTTAAAATCCTTTTCTTAGGCCTTTTCTTTACTCTTCCTGCTTTGTTTATTTTAGATGAGTGCAGTCATCAAGATCAAAACAAATGTGAACTAGTGGCCAAGGAGGTCAAATAAATTCTTAGAGAATCACAAGACAAACATGCCACTAACCACAAGAGGAAGAAAATACTTAGGGCTCATCCAGTGCTCTACATGAAAGGTGTGCTGTCAAATGCTTGGACAATTATTCTTCTACTCTTAAGAGTGTTTGATAGAGAGTTTGTTTAAGTAATTTTAAGCCTACACATCGCTACTGAAAACAAAGGAGTTTTAAGATGAGAATAAACTGTACTTTCTTTTTTTAATCTTAAAATTTTAATCTAATTTTATGCAATAGTATAAACAATGGAAAGAAGAGATAAAAATACATAAAGGTTTTTATCTATATTTTAAAATTAATGTTTTCCAGTTGCTCACTCACATTGGAATATCAAGTAGATTTATTTATAATTCCAGTTAGTATAAGAGCGTTGGCCTAAATACTTTGACTTTGACCTATGAAAATATACATTCGAAAGTAAATACAAGAAAGTACAAAACTAGAAAGTAGCAGACTCAAGAACTGAACTCAGGAATTTTAGACTCAAAAGCCCTTTTACCAAGTGCCCTTCTTCACAGAGCCTCAGGCCTCTAAGGGCCTGTGACTCCAGGAAGATGGAGCTAACATGACTTTGTGACAGAGAATGGCTATTCTAGTACCTACGATACTGATTTGAAACACATCAAATCTTATCTTTCTCTGGCATCCACAATCTTTTTTGGGATGTTATAGTCTTGGTTTTGAGATTATCTGCTCTCCTTTCTGAAGGCTACCCAATGGGAAGTAACGCACACATTTTAGCCTAAATTTTCTCTCCCTGCGAACTTTGCAATAAATGACCAATATCTAAAATGTATACCCTAATGCAAGGATAGTTCAACATATGCAAATCAGTCAATGTGATACATCACTTTAATAGAATGAAAGCATAGAATCATATAATCATTTCAATAAATGTGGAAAAAGCATTCAACAAAATTCAACAACCATTCATGATAAGAACTCATAATAAATTAGCCATAGAAGGAACATATCTCAGCATAATAAAAGACATATATGACAAGCCCGCAGCTAACATTATACTCAATGGTGAAAGGCTGATAGCTTTTCTTCTAAGATCAGGAACAAGAGAAGGGTGCCCACTCTGACCACTCCTTTAAACGTCATACCAGAATTCCTAGAGTAATTAGCAAGAAAAAGAAATACAAAGGTATCAGAATTGGAAAGGAAGCAGTAAAATTGTATTTGCAGACAACATGATTTCATATTTAGAAAATCTAAAGACTCAAGCAAAAATCTTAGATTTAATCAATGAATTCAGTAAAGGTGCAGCATATAAAATTAACATACAAAAATAAGTAGTGTTTCTATACACCAAGAACAAAATTTCTGAAAAAGAAATAAATCGATCCCATTTATAATAGCATAAAAACAACAAAATATTTAGGAATAAATTTAACCATGGAAGTAACATATCTCCACACTGAAAACTACAAGACATTTACACAATAATAAAAAAAACCCACACAAATAAATGGAAAGGTACCCTATGTTCATGGTATGGAAGAATTAATAGTATTTGAATATAAATACTACCAAAAGCCATCGATAGATTCAATGCAATTTCTGTCAAGATTCCAACGGTGTTTTTTACAAAAGTAGAAAAAGCACTCCTAAAATTTGTATGACATCAAAAAAGACCCTGAATAGCCAAAGAAATTCTGAGAGAGAAGAATAAAGCAGGAGGTATCATACTTCCTGATTTGAAGCTATACTGATCAAAACAGTAGTACTGGCATAAAAAGATAGATAGACCAATGGAAGAGAATCCAGAGCTCAGAAATAAACCCAAGAATATATGGTCAACTAATATTTGACAAGTGGCCAAGAGTACTTAATGGGAAAAAGACAGTCTATGAAATAAACAGTGCTGGGATAAATGGATATTCACATGTAAAAGAATGAAACTGGAACCATATCTTAAACCACTCACAAAAATTAACTCAAAATGGAGTAGAAACTTAAATGTAAGACTTGAAACCATGAAACTCCTGGAAGAAAACATAGGAACAAAACTCCTTGACATGAGCCTTGGTAATTATTTTTTGGATATGACACCAAAAGCACATGCAACAAAATAAAAAATGAACAAGTAGGACTACATCAAACTAAAAAGCTTCTACACAGCAAAATAAACCATCAGCAAAGTGAAAAGACAGTCTGTGGAATGAGAAAAAACATTTGCAAACTATTTATCTGATAAACTTTCCTTCTAAATTTCTTGGGACATTTATCCCATTTCACAGTGTCAACTATAAGGAAATAGAATGGAGCTTCTCCCCCATAGACTGGGGACCCCTGACTTATTTATGAATTCTCCTTGTTGGGTTTTCCTAATGCCCACACACCTCAACCCAATAGTTTAATTTCCTGCTACTTCAGGGCCCATTCCCCATGCAGGTCAGGCAAGCCTGTTACACTGAGAGTCAGCAGCTGGACGTATAAAGCTCAGCCTTTCAGAACAGGGCATTGATTGCTCTAGCTCATGAAGTAGAAGCGAGATATTGGCTGAACTACTGGTGACCTCATTGTGTGTCCACAAGTACTCAATAGTCCCACTCTCCAATCTATTATCTCACTGTATTTTTAAAATAGCATTTCATTATGTGAAATTGTAGAATAACACATAATATATAATATCTACCAAAATGTACTTATTTACTTTTGTTATTATCTGTCTTCCCCCTCCAAAACAAAAGCTCCATGAGAGCAGGGACTTGTCTTAGTCACAGCTGAATCTCCAGCACCTACAACAGTGTCTGGCATATATAAGACATTCAATTAATATTTGAAAAATGGGACACAAGTCAATATTGTATGGTAACCATGATGATCATTAGCACTTTATATGCCAAGAACCATTCTAGGTCCTTAATATTCATTGGTCCATCAAATTCTCATAACAACATTAGTTTACAGATGATGAAATTGAGACACAGGGAGAGTAAGTGATTTGCCCAAGGTCACAACTGGTAAGGTTAGGATTTAAACCCTGGTAGTCTTGATCTAAAGTCCCTATTAATAACCACTAAGATAAAGGACTCTCTTTAGTCTTTACCTTTTAAGAGGTGAGTAATACAAACTGGGAGACAGAATATGGGCTTTGGAATCAAAAAGACTAGGCTTGGAATTCCAAGTCTGACTTTTCCTAGATGTGACCTTATATAAGTTATATAAGCTACATGGTGCTCTTTCTTCAAAATAGGAATAAAAATACCTGCTTCTTAGAGTTGTTGTGAGGTTTAATGAGATAATCTAAGTAAAATTATTTTTGACACATGCACTATAAAAGGTCACTGTTATTGTTACTGCATGGTACAGACAGTAAGTGAAAAAAGGAGCCTAGAAGGAAGAAGAATTACTGAGGAAATACAGGTGAGTCATGGTAATCAGAAAAATTTTCATGTAAATAGTCATACTCAAGATTTTCAACTCCAAGTTTCAGAACTGTAGTTGGTGAGCAATAGTAGTGTCAAAGTCAGTCTACATGACAAGGGGACTTTGGGTCCAACACCCCTCTCATAGGCTATAGGTTAGCAGGACACTCGATGGGAAACCGTTATGGATAGCCTAACCAATATCCAGCTGCATCATTTAGTTAACAATTAATTACTGAGCCAGGCACAGAGATAAACCTAGTCTTCATTGTTGAGGTGGTGGTGAAACATAGACAAATTAACGATTGATTCTGCAGTGTGGAAGATCAATGATAGAAGGAGGCTGGTGGTGCCGACAGAGGAGGCTCCAACCCAGCGTGAGTCAGGGAAACTTTCCTGGGTGAGATGGGCCTCCCGTTTGTCTCCTAGTGAGGAAAAGCAGAAGGATGTTTGAGACCAAAGGATCTTTTTGAGCATAGGTACAGAAAAGCACGGTATAGTTTCACAGAGGAAGATTAGTGGAAGGCAGAAAGCTGCAGGGTGGAAGGCCAGAAAGGTGGGCAGAAGCCAGGCCCCAGAGGGTTTGGTCTCCTAGGCCTGGTGAAGGTGTCTGGGTTTGGTCCTGAGCCACCAATCAATTAAGTGGCCATCTCTGAGAACACATCTCAACTGTGTGCCTATAGCAAATACAGTGGTTCCCCAGGAAATACAAACAAAACAGCATTGAGAGAGAGAAAGAATACATTAGTTTTTTAGGCTAATTGCTGAATTTTCTTTGGAGCCATATTTGTTTCTGAATAGATCATGGGCATTTTTAGCACTAGTGTAGTTTATCACTACCTCATGAGAGTGTTCCCCTTTTGTACTCTAAAGTTGTTTTAAACTTAACTCTGTTCAGCAAATGTTATTCTCCCTTTCCCAGCATAGTACCCTGAGCAACTTGGTAAATATTTGCTGAATTGGGCTGGATTCCTTGAGCAATGACTCTGTAAGGTAACACTGTGCCAACAGCAAAAGCTGGGGCCCAGAGATAGGAGGAGATAAAACGATGAATATCACAGCACTTTCACCTCAATAAACTTGAACTTATAATGATGCAAATGAGACATGCATGACAATCATATCCCAAGGCACACTGCAGGGTGTTGCATCTGTTCAGTAGTGGCCTTTACAGGCGGTAAGATTCCGAATCCCACTCTCACAGCATTTTGTCCAGACATTCAGCTCCTTGAGGGCAGGGGGCTATGTCTCCTTTACTACTAAATCCTCAGAGGCCACCAAATAGTAAGGGCTTAGTAAGTATTTATCAACTGGATCTATTTAATCCTCACAATAATCCTAGGAGATATAAATCATTTTACAAATGTGGAAACTGAGGCTCAGAGAGATCATGTGACTTGTTTGTAGCTACAAGGTTAGTAAGTGGTACAGTAAAAATAACAATGAAAACAACAATAATAATAATTATTATTCAATCTAAGGAAGCCTACCCTGTTTTTACCACTCTAAATGTCTCTGCCACAGGATTCTCTTTTTATACAAAGATGGAAAATGTTTCTTTCTGAATTAAACTTGAAGCTTATAGTTTGAGTTCTTGAGCTATAGTTGGCTTTTTTCTGCTGCCAGTCTTAGTTGTTCTAAAGGCATTGAATGGCTTTAGGACAGATGAATTTTCCACACTGCAGTTAAGGGTATTCTTTAGCACAAAGGTTCCCCAGTACTCTCCCACTTTGTCCTCAATCCCTAGGTGAGAATTAATCCAATTGAATTAATCTAACTTAATTTGATAAATCTTTATTGAATACTTACTATGTGTTAGGCACTTTTTTTCTCAGTACTTCCAAAATAAAACACACAGCATGAAAATGTTTGCACCTGACCTCTTGTGATTAAATCGTATGTTACCCAGTTTCATGCATAGTAAAACCTCAAGGGCAGTAGTAAACTATCTAGGGCAGAGACCAACTGAACCACTTATCTTTGTTAAGAAGTACGATGCTAACACATAGTAGGCATTTTAATACATTTTCATAGAACCGAATCTTTTAAATTTTTCTCTGGAATTAAACAGACCTGGGTTCAAATCAAATCCTGGCCCAATCAATTACTGGTTGTGTAACCTTGATTTATCTTTCAAAACTTCAGTCATTTCATCCATTAAACAGGAAAACTAACATTTACCTTTTAAGATTGTTCTAAAGATTAAAAGGGATGGTGTATATAAGACACAGAGGCTGACTTATAGAGCTCAAGAAATAAAAGCTAATTTCATTATTCCTAGTCTCACTTCTGGGTTACCTCCACTACTTATTGTTGTCATTATTATTACTACTTTGTAGGTTCAGCTAGGTAGCATGACCAAAGAATGAGGTTTGCTAGTTAATAAATATTTTTATTAAGAGTAAGTCTCATCATATACAATACAGACATCAATTTTCAAAGATTCAGGATATAGTGTTCCGCATGAAATCTAAAATAACCAGAAGTCACCCTTTCTTTAACAATGTGGAAGATAAGAGTTATTACATTGCATAGATCTAAAAAGAGTTGATTTTTTTCTCCTTTGGATGACACAGAGCTCTTTATCTTCTACAACAGTGTTTCTCAAACTTTGCTAACCATAATCCAACAAAACAAAAATGTAAGAAATATATTGAACACCAGTAACTTCATTCACAACTCAGAACACAGGAAACGGAAATAAAAGATTCATGATATAATACTTACCCGTACTAAGTACCAGACACTGATATTTTCTATTTCATTCCATTCTAGTATTCTATCATTTTATTTTTTTTCAAATTCTAGTCAACACCCAGTAAAATAACTACAGGCAAAAATAGAACTTAGTATTTACTGTATCTGATCTGTTAGAGAGTATCAAAGATGTAGTTTAACTAATCCTCTCATCAAGCTATGAAGTTGTATTAATTCAATATTATATATTAAGAAACTGAAACTCAGAAAGGTTAGGTGACTTGAACTAAATAGGCTCCCACAAGTCGATGACAGATCCAAGACTCACAAGTCTCTTAACTATAGTTCAGGAACTTAAGAAAATATATGATGACTCAATTCAATAAACATTTGTTGAGTACTTACTATGTGCTCAGCATTGAAATAAGAGAGCATCTGACATGATCTCTGCCCTCCAGGGCTCACAGACTACCAGGGGAGACAAACATGCTTGGTATAAGCACTTAGAAGTCTGAATGGGTACTTTTCTGTGCTGGAGGAAATAAGCTCATTCCCAAACCACCACCCTCCTCTTTCTGGCCACACATTACTCCACAAAATAAGCACTGGTACCTGTTGGTGAGAGAATACAGCATACTTCTCAAATGGCATATTTCTTTTCAGTCTGAAAGAAAGGCAGTGTTTTTTCTCGTACTGCTTTTTGGCACTGTAACCCTAAAAACAATAATCCTCAACGTGACTTCACCAGTGAGCATCATCATAACATCACATTATGATCAGAAGAATGCTTTAATGCCAATTCCCTCTAGATAACAAATATCTAATTTAGAAGCATCTTTAGAGTGACTTCGACGTCTTCACAATCATGACTCAATAAAGATGGGTCTTGACCCTGCAAAACAATCAGGAAACTACAGTCCTCTGATCTAAGACATTCCATAGCTACCAATTCAAACAAAATTAGAACCAAGTCAAAATACCCTAAGCTTCCTAAACCATAACTTTTACCTCTCTAGTTTTATCTTTACACATTAGTCTAAGCTGCACTCACACCAGACTATTTATCATTCCTTAAACAAGTTTCCATCTCCATGCCTTTACTCATACTCTTCCCTCCTCATGGAATGCTCCTTTCTCCCACTTTTTCTACCTATCCATCTTTCCTGGCTCCACTCAAATGGCATTTCCTCTATGAAGCCTTGTTTGCTTTCCTCAACAAGAATTAATGCCTCCCTCTGATGTACACTGTACCTCCTCTGCCAAGACACATTGTCTTCTGCCAGTCATTATCCTTACCTACTATATTAGAGTGTGTTTGCCACATTCCATGAGGCACCTGGAATATGGTTTATATGCAAAAGACATACAATTGTATTTGCTGATACCACACTGAAAAATTTGATCTAGAAAAGAAACTGCTTCTCCCACTCCCACTTCCCATACCCCCCCACCCCCAAAAAAGTAAACTTTGGCCAAGCTGAATGTATTCCCAAACACTATGAAGCTAGGGCTTCTGATATTGTGAAACACATAAGGCAGATGTGTTTCAAGCTTTATTTTCTGTAAAACAGGGTTACTAGGACTTGGCCTAACTACATTAAAGAGATCAAACTCAGAAAAAATGATACGATGTTAAGTGAATATGAGAAATGATCTCCATGGTCACAGGTCCATTATAGTTGAACTATGCTGGGAACAGCTGATGTTCTAGAAATGAAAACTTGTTCTTGGACAATTCATATAACCTGATAGTTCAGAAAGAGTACTTTTAAGACTATACCAACTGCAAGCCCATGTCTCCAAAATTCATTAATTAGAGACCTGTTTAGGAGTTTTTACTAAAACTCTTCCAAGCTAAAAGGCTTTTTGTCTTAAGGCAGATAACCTTTAGCTGGAGGTATAAAGCAGGAAGGAACTGAGAGTCAAGTATTGGCTTAAATGTGGATGAATTCTCATTTTTTAAATAATATAAACACTTATTTAACAAGAAGATACTAAGAATATCCACCTGCCCCGCCCTGCCCATTCACCTGCTCAAATCACTTACCCAATTATCTCTTTTTGGTCCTTCATTAATAAGTGTGAGATTTTTCTAGGCTAAAATATGCAGAAACATTTATACCACCCTTTCTCCAAATCCAAGCCCCTTTCTTCCACAGATATATTTCTGCCCATAAAGACACATTCTAAAAATTAACCACAATTCTTCCAGAGAGCTTGTGCACCACATACACAGGCTGCTTACAGAATCCTTAGAAGAACTTTGGTGAAGCCTTGAAATAGATACACATGGAAAGAGAAAAGTTCTATTGTCTGTTTCACAGTAAAGGTATTTTTAAAATAAAAGCATAGGGTCTGCAAAATGGCACTTGGGGGATTAGATCAATTTAGAACTCCTTTTCTTAGTTTTAAGAATGAAAATTAAAGAAAATGACTCTCCTTCACATTCTTCCCATGATTGTATGAAGTGGAATTCAAAATCCATGACATTAAAACAGCATTCTATGGCTATGTTTTCAGTTTAAGTCTTGAACCCCTTCAGGGACAACTTGTGTTATTTCTTCATCCTCACTGGTGATAGCAACAGGTCCCAATTTAAAATGATTTGTGAATTTATTTAATGTGCCTGTTTATTCACTCCTTTGGAGCCTTGGGGAAAAGGTACAAAATTAGGCTTGGCCTAACACCTGTCCTGACACCACCTACTACCCCTTCCCAAGTATGTGTGATCAACAACTACGTCAAAGCCTTTGTGCTGATTTTCCTCCTTTTTCTTTTTTTCCTTCAAATGGGAGGGTAATAAATCGAGGGCCAGCATTCTGCTCACATCTCCCACACCTCTTCAGTCAATCTGATCACTTTTAGAGCTGTTTGCACTGCCAAAGCCATCCATCATCCTGCCTCACCAAGCAGGAGAAGGAAAACGGATGGCAAGTTAGAAAAATCTCATTAAGCCACTTTTTGCCTCAACCTCTTCACCACTCCTTGAAACACAGAACTTCAAAATTCAGCTTATTGAGGAAAGAAGAGGGATAGAGGCAAAAAAAAAAAAAAAAAAAAAAAAAAGCTGATGTGTGATAGGGAAAAAATAGCTCCAAAGTAAGCTGGTTTCTGGGCCAAAATTATATCTCAGGTTACTATATATGGGGGGTCATGATTACATATATATAATAGCAAAGATGAGACCATATCAATTAACCTTAACCTGTTCTTTATTTTCTTTCTGGTTGACTTCTGAATTTCTTAAGACTCTTTCATGAAACTGAAAAAAAAAAAAACCCAGCACCAATTAAAATTAATTTTGTGTTTACCTTTTTTCTCTTTTAATGATTAAATCTCAAATTCATTCTAATTCCGAAGGTGATCGTTGAATGTACCTTGCAAAACCCTAGAAAAATGCAGAAAACTTAAAGCCACACAATTCCAGAGAAGAACTGCTTAAAACTCACTTTGTGTCACACACACACTGCCCCAAGATAAGGGTAGCATGCGATATCACTTCTCCCCGGGACATCTGGCATGGGTGGAAAGACCGACAGACTGAGAGACCTAATGTCTTCTAAACGCTTTTAAGTTTCAAGTCCTGCATATGGCTGGTGACTTCTAACACTATTCCTCATGTGATCCTCACAGAAACCCTGTGAGTCAGGAATGATCACCCCCATCCTAAAGATAAGAAAGTTGAGGCCCGGAAAACTGAAGTACCTCATCCAAGATCACACAGTTACTAATTGGAAAAGTCCGTATTCTAACCCAAATCCACCTGACTTCAAAGTCCTTTGCACTTCCAGGTTTCTTCAGACAAAGACAATCTTTCCCAAAGGCTGCCTGTACAGGCACACTATGCAGGTCCTTCCAATCACGAGGCAGACTCATGGTTCCGTGGCCTCTGAGCTGGTTCTGCCAACAAAGACATGGGAATAGTGGTATCTAGTAGAAACAAATCTAATTTTTCTAAACGTGCACAAGTGGATGTAATGTGTTTTTAGCCCCATCTGTACACTGGCCCTCTGGGCCCTAATCACGATAACCAGGTTGTTTTCCAGATTAGAACCTTTTATACTACAGAGGCGATTAAAATATAATCAAGCTAGAAAGTTATCCTCCCCCAAAGCCACCTAAAACAGAGAAACTCCAAAATAAAACCAATTTACATATTTTAGTTCAAATTAAAAAGTAAAAGCTAAGGATTCCCTTTTAATATCCTGAATAATAAATGCACATTTATTGTAAAGCTTCCTTTGGGGAACAGTTACTATGAGGACAACTTTCCCAATATTATTCATAAATATCACTTTTGTTTTGGTGTTACAGTAAGAATCTGGACTTGTGGGAATTGTACTGTCTGTACCCAGTGCATCAACAGAGATAATTAATATTGAAGACATGTACAATATCCAGAATTTCAGATGTGCAGTTGGCTGCAGAAAGTAACATGAGAAAGGATAGGTCAAATCCAGTCAAAATCACAAATTGCAGGGACTTAGTCGTTTACTCCATTTTAAGTGAGCACTTTCCTAATGAAAGTTTCATTAGTAAAGATTGCAAGTTCTCAGGCTTCCACTACAGCCTTTTAAATAGCACTTAGAGTTAAAGTTTATCATTAAAGCTGTATTTACTACTACTGCATCTTCAAAGAGGGCATTCAAAAAAAAATGTTCAACTCAGCCTGTTATTTTTCATGTACAAATTAGAAAGCAAAACTCTAAAGGGTTTAGACTGGCAGCTTAGGAAAACACAGACTACTTGAGAAGCCATTATTGGTACATCCCAGGGCGTACTGGGGGTCATGGCTGTCTATCTATTACTCCCTGACCCTCTGCCACACACACACACAAACACACACACTGAATGCAGTATCTAAGGGTGCATGACAAAGTAACTCTATGATTTCTGCTCCACTAACAAACTAAGAGTTTGCACAGGGGCATGACAAGAGGGTCACTATCTTCTCAGGTCCTCCTTGGAGGCCGACATAGGTAAGAGGACTTCAAAGAATCATCTCTATCAGAAGCAAGGCATTCCTATCTCTGTAAAATTAACAGGTTTTAGCCAAACTCCAAGGCCAGCTGATGGAAAGACAAGTTCCTTCCAACAGTCCAAAATACTTTTTCCTGAGAGTGAATATCTGGATACGTGGAACCTTATAGATAAAAATGTACAAAAGATCTTTACCTCTATCTTTTGGAGTCATGCCTAGACTCTTACAAATATAAAAGGAAAATCATTTATGTACTTAAACATTCCAACATATTTTTTTTCATAATTTGACACGAACCTTATTGTGTAACGTCCAACCTTAAAATCCCTCACCCCAAATTCATCCCTGATCACAGAGACTTAGTCTCTAATTATGTCTTTTGATCAGTGTCAGAAGAAAAAGAAATGGTGACCTCGAATTCCACGTTCTAAAGAGATGCATGTAAGAACTCAACAAATATATCTTCATCTGATAAAAATGATAGCTAGCCTCTACTATAAATACAGTTGGCAAAATGGCTTCAAGGGCTAGTGGTTGCAGGAGACCAGACAATAGAAGGTAACTGATCCTTACAATGAGCAAGAGCAGATTCAACACGGCAAAGTGCAAAGGGAGAGGAAACCTCTATGCTGTGGTGTGTTTTTCAGAATTCGCCATCTTGGCTGGAATTGTTTCTCTGCTTCCTCATACCCTAAAAAAAGAACTGAACTTCTTACTGAAAAAATATTTATGAATTACATTTTTTAAAGCTTTAAAATAAATAATTTAAAAACTAAACTCAAGTTTAAATGTTATTTTCAAACGAAGAGTCCAAGGTTAGTTATTTTGGGGAGAGACCTATGACTTGTAATTTTTGTCCATTTTTTAAAAAGTCACATATACTAATGTTGCATTTTACTTTTGTGGTTAAACATAGTAAGCCTTCTCCAAAACAACAAGTAAATGAAAACGCAAGCACATCGATTACACTGACCTTATTTCTTCAACATTTCCATTGCTTTATTAACCAAAATTTATTCAAGGATTTCATTATGGCATTTCTTGATTCTCGTAGAGTTGGATCCGGATTGAGAGGGGAAATATCTCTGGTGTTAGATACAATGAGGATGTGAATAATGATCTTCCCTTAAGCAAAAATGTCCAGTTCTAAAATGGTCCAGCAAAAGGCAAAATCTCGGGGGTGGAGGGAGGGCAAGAGAAGAGAGAGAAAGAGCTAGAGATAGAGAAATAGAGAGAAAGCCACCAGCTTATTAGGAGCACTGACACTACATAAGTTATTTCTTAATGAATGTACGAGGAACAGCATAAATATTACCATTAAGCAGAGTGGATGTGAATATTCAAAGCAAGCTAACTGGTTGACTGCTTTCTCATTTTTGCTCTTTTGTAACAATTCCATTTCTAAAGTGCTCGATTCCTAACACTGATGCTCCAAAGCTATTGTGAGTACACTGCCTGAATACTTAATGAGGTAAACAACAAACAAAATGGCTTGTCTTTGGTGCCCCTAGCTAGCATCCCAAACTGGATATAATTAAAGGTGTGAACAAGCAAGCCAGGAAGTAGTGAACCTGCAAAGTCAAGGTTCTGAGAAATTATCGGGCATCCCACACTGCACCAGTTCAATTTTATCACTCATTATCTTTTATACCGGCAAGGTGCAGATATACATGTTGGTACCCCTCTCCATTCTTATCTTCCAGCCTTTTTTTTTTCTCCATTTCAGATGGCTAATGTATGACAATTACCGCTTGTAATAACTCCCACCCACTCAGAGGTCACCTTTCTTTTTACTTTTAGAAAGCCGCTGAACTATAAAAGCCCTCTACCCTTAAAATACGCTGAAATTTTAAAAATACAAGATAAGATCCTAACACACACACGCCAACTCACAAAAAGCACGAGATGCTAACACAGCCACCCTATCTCCTCCTTGTTTTCACCCATGGTTAAAGATTAAGTTTAAATACTCCAAAAACAACTCTCCTTCCACATACACATACATTTTAATTTGAACCCTGCCCCTTGACTGAAAGGGCAGCTCTTAGCTCACAAATATGGTTATGGATTTGCGCATTTATAGTTCTCAAGTGGAAACTAAAGAAAGGTGTTTGGTTACTAATGGAAGTCTGCAGAGCCTGGATATATCTTTTTTTGATTAAGTTTTGTATTTTTCTAATATGAGAACTCTCAAGAGTTTGTAAGAAGTCACTTCTTACGGGAAGCCAGCCCAGTTAAGTTTTCTTTCCATTTTTAGATGCACATATAATTGCAAATATGTATGTACACATTTGGTAATACCAAATAAGGAAAGCCTAAGATAGGTGCAGGATTTTAGAAACACACATGCATACACTGATACACACACACAGTCTCCCTCTCTCACACATACAGACTTTTCACATGCATCTCAAATGGATGGGAGAATGGGTAGTGGGCAATAAAAAGCTGACCAGTTTCAAAAGGGGAACCAGCCAATTCTGTATGACATGGACCATCTACTGGAAAATAGTAAGATTAAAGCTTGAGAATAGCTTGAGAATAGTAAGATTAAAGCTTATGCCCCTTCATACTCCCCAAATTCCCAATGACATTGGGAAAAATACTGCATTGCAGCATTTGCCAGAGCGCAATCATGTGTCTAGCATCTGCTGGCCAGCTCACCAACAAATGTACATATTAAGTGTCCAAGCATATAAATTAAGTGCTTGGTGGCCACAGATCATTGAAACTGATGAAGAAATTCGTCAAGGCCAAAGTATTCTGTCCATGCATAGTGACCGCTATCAAGACCACCATTTCTTACTCGCAGTATACACAGATAATTTGTTTCTTTTATTTTTTTAATTAAAATAAGGCATTAAGATGCCAAGGGCTAATTGAAGCAGCATATCTCCTCATGGAAGGAATAACATGTGGTCTACATATAAGAAGGGAATCCACTCACAATAAGGAAGTAAACGCAAAGGGAAGAAATAAAACCAAAGAAAAGGACTTGACCTGAGGAAACCCTTTCATTGTTCGTGATAATTTACTTGAGAAAAATACCGTGGTTAGCCCAAAAATTCTTTTAGAGATATTGAACACATACACACAAAGCAACATTCGTGCAATGATTTCTAGATTTGAAATTTCAAATAGATTATCCTCAATAGAAATGCTAAGTTCAAAATATCTGAAGTCTAACATGTCCCAAATCCTATTTCAAGACTGAAGTCCAAACTAAAATGCAAACGCGTCGTACCTCATTTTCTTTCTCTTTCTTTAAAAAGATTCTACTGTTATTACCTTACAACAATCTGGCCTTCCTCTCATTACAAAATCTTTTAACATTCAAAGGACCAAGGAAGGGTTACAGGAAAAGGAAAAAGTTTTCAGGCTTTGGAAAACTATCAAACAGAAGCAAGCTCATCTATATTTGGTCAGGAGGATGACATGAATGAATGGCAGTTAGGAATGAATGGGACTGAGATCATAAATGAATGATGAAGTTGCTGGCTAGGTGTTTTTTATTATTAAAACTGTCTTGTAAATCAATAATTTTCAAAGGAATTTCTTAGCTATTTCCCCACCTATGTTCATTTTACCCTTTCAAAAATTTAATACTAAATGATTTAGCCACTATATTACAATGAGATATATGGACATTCTGATCATTAAAACGGCGATGAATCAGGTGTCTTTTGCAGAAATATTGCTGATCGGATTTTCATTTCTTAATAAATGTGCACTCAGCCTTGTGCTCCCACACAGGCACACCTCCCTTGCAGGTGGTAGGCATTAATATGTTTAAGACAAAGAAGCGAGAAAGGTCAGCAGTAGAACCACGTGTCTTTTTCACAACCCAAGCTAAGACGCCAGTACCTATAGAAATTATTTCCCCCTATCTAAAAAAGGTTGGAAAATTCTTAGAAAAAAAAACCGAGGTAAGATAATAAAAAAACTATTCTATTTTTAATAGCAACACATGTTTACACACTCAAGATATGAAAGCAAGGTTCAAGTGTATGAGAAAAAAATCTTCATTTATTCTCACATCAAGAGTCAAAACAAATTTTTAAAAATCGCTCAACAAAAAGACAAAACAAAAAGAAGCATCTGCAAGGAAAAAAAAAACGGGGGTGGTGGTGCGGAGATTTGCAGTGGAGAGGGTAAAAATTAAGAGTACTTTCAATAAAGCCAAATATATTTCTTAACCTTTTAACGTATTTCAGTATTTTTTTAATTATTCATTTTTGGGTTTAGAATTAGCTACCTGATCATGTGTCAAATTTGTCTCTCAGGAAGAAACAGTAACAGATCATCATCTCAGTTGTTTTTATGTTACCTCCTATTTACCTAAGTACTACGTTTCAGTCCTTCTGGTACCCACCATCACGAGAAAAAGAGACTACTAGTAAAGCACACTTAGAGAAAACGCAAGAGATACCTGTCACCCAGTGCATGCATGGGTCCCAGACATTCAGAAACACTGAAAAAAAAAAAATCAGCTTTTTATTCAGTTTATGCCAAGACCAGAACCAAGACCATTGGTTTCAAGGGTGCAGCCGGTTGAATCCTGTGGACGGAGATATAGAGAGGGAGGCGAAGCAAAAGGCTAGAATACAGTTTTTCATTTATTTTTTTTTTAAAAGTAATTTCTACTCAGGATATAAAAGGAGAGATACAATGAAGTCCCTGGAACTGTAATATCAACAACTGATTTAAACAAAATACCATATCACCCGGCACAAAATCATTGCTTAGGGTAAATCTATTCTACCTATATTTCTCCTATGGATGAATATTTGCTGGAAATTTCTAAGAAATCATTTACAGAATCTATCGGCTGTGGGATTCACTATTATGCTTCCGTCAACTTCATTCAATATAATCTACATTTTTTTTTCAAATGGCCTCGTAGGATTCCTTGCGATTTTTTGCACGTACAATTTCACAGCAGGGAAAAGGGAGGAAAGAGGGAGAGAGGGAGGGAGAGAGAGAGAGAGAGAGAGAGAGAGAGAGAGAGAGAGAAAGGAGAGAGCAAGATTTTCTACCCTCCTTCCCTCTCTCCTTCTCTCTGTTTTTAAACCAAAAAAAAAAAAAAAAAAGAAGAAGAAAGAAAAAAGAAAAAAAAACAGAGACAGAACAGATGCTTAAAAATAGATTTCTAAAAATCACTGTAAGCCAGAGTTAGAAATGTAATTAACACCTATTTATAAAGAATAATTAAAGTTGGGCCGGCCACAAAGAACAGCAAAGATAATCGAGGTCCTGTTCTCCCCCCTCCTTTTTTTACACTATTTGCAGTGTGTTCTCATGATAGCCACCTGCTCCCTACTCGGCTTTTCCTCTGTTCGTTTCCCCGGCAACCTTTCATTGGGTTTTCCTCCCAGCTATCGCTTTCAGTTGGGCTGCTCGGTCTAATCTTATTTGTTTTACACCCATCAAAACAAGCAGCCAGACAAAGGCAATCCTCTAAGAATGGGAAAAAGACCACAGCTTTGTTATAACATCTATGCAGAGCGAAAAGTCCTCCCCAGGTTTTTCTATTGAAAAATAAGTGAGATAGATATGAATTTACAGCCTCCCCCCATACCCAGCTTTGAAACCTTGTGAAAGCTATCGCTGGTGAAAATTCAAAGTCAAAGTGGGCACTCGTGGCATCTGATCTTGCCATTTTGTGCCATATCTACAGGGTCAACATCAGGCGGCAGGAGCGCCACTCAAGGAGTTTCCCTGCTTCTTTTTTTTCCCCAGAAAAAAAGATGCTAAAAATAGATTTACTACTTTGGCAGAAAGGTTTTCCACTTCCCCTTCCACATCTAAAACTCCTGTTTCACAATTGCATCTGCTGGTACTGAACCTCACCTCCTCCACCCCTCATTCCCAGCCTTCCCCATCACTTCTAGCAAGAGACTGAAAAAGAAATGTGCCTTTAACTTTAACAGTCGTGTAATTCCGTTGAAAGCTCACAGAGGCGGTGGACCCACCA
The DNA here is from genome assembly GCF_902729225.1 of Pteropus medius. Taxonomy (NCBI): domain Eukaryota; kingdom Metazoa; phylum Chordata; class Mammalia; order Chiroptera; family Pteropodidae; genus Pteropus; species Pteropus medius. Next base: position 5,086,143 of record NW_024340701.1, on the reverse strand, counting down.
GCCAACAGTGACGGTGACATTGTGATTGTCAAAGAAGACACTAACCTTGCTTGGCTAAAATATGTGTTCTATGGAAGAGGCAGTGTGTGTGCCTTGTGTGCATGCAGTGCCATTACACTTGGAGATGGATTCTAGTTTTCAGAAAAGAGAAATACTAATAAGCACACACATACACACACACCAACGATCTGCACAGTGATTTACAATGCACAGTCCACTCATCCACGCGCGCGCACAGACACACACACACACACACACACACACACACACACACACACACAATCAGATGGAATCTCCAAGCTGCCTTCCTCTTTTCACTTACCATCTTCAAGCCATTCCACTCCATCTGTGATCAGAAGAAGATGGACCCTTACACAGAGTGTCAAAAGCGGAAAGGAACGTTATGTAAAAGCTGACATTCCTTCTTACAGAGCTGCTGCCCAGAGAAAGAAGCAACAACTCAACACGCCAGGCACCGCTACACATACAAGCCGCCTCCTCTTTTTTATGAGGTCATGACAGGAAACTCTTTGAAATACAAGATGCAGCATTTACTGAAGCCCAAATAAATCACTCTCTTTGCCGTTTTGACTGCGCAGTCCCCCGAAACACAACTGCCCATCTCAACGTTCAGTATCCAGAAGCTGCCTCTCAGGGTTTAAATTTCCAGTACAGAAATGAAGAGATTCCTAACCCTGCTGCATCCACCTCCTGCCCCACAAAACCCAGGCACATAGACAAACCCTCTCTCCCTTACATAAAAAAAAAAAAAAAAAAAGAAAAAAAGAAAAATCCTCTCTTTGCTATTATGGTCTCATGTAATACAACCTCTTTCAACACACAAGCAGCCCACCTTCCCCCCACCCCTGCCTTTATGTTGAAGGGAAAATTGACAATGACCTGATAAAAATGAGAATCTATTTCCCCACTGCTTTTCAATAAAAGGACCTACCCGCACTCTCTACACAAAAGAGATAGTAAATGTAGGAATCAAACAGCAGCAGAGAACTAAACTCTTGTGCAAGCATAAGACTGGTCAAGGTGTAGATGCTTTTCTTCCCTCCAGCAACACAAACAACAGATTATAAATCTAGTCATACCTACCATAACCATTCTTATTGGCAAATATTGGGTCTCGCAGAGCTTCGACTCTTCTCTTAAAATTTGCAAAGGTTTCAGAATATATATTTTTAAATGACTACTCTTGTTATATATTTTTAAAGATCCACAAAACACAGTGTGGATGATTGTAAAGTAAATCAATTATTTGGGGGGATTGAGGGGGAGAGAAAGAAAAAATAAAGAAAAGGAGCAGTGAGCTGAAACCCCCGATTCTAGGATGTAGATAAGAACAACTGAACAGAGCCTTGCTGAAATTGGCTCGAAGCTTCCCCTTTTTACATCCATTTATGGGACCATCTGTCAGCCGAAGCCAGGATCTGATTGGCTGGGGAAACGAAGGGAGGCGTTGCAACATCAGGTGCTATTTAAATTAGCTACTGCCAGATTGACGATGTTAATGATTTGGTGACCTCTACAACAACAGAGACCAGATTTCTGAACTGCTTCTTGTGTCTGGTAATTAAGGCCAGACTGAAGCAACAACAGCCATACTTGTATTTTTACCTTTCCCCTCCTCCCAGCTCAAAAGTACTGTAACAACTGCAGTTCCCTGGCGGCTTGCAAACCTTAACAGTGGGAGTGTCCTCCCTTTGCCCTGTCCAGAGGGCTACACCACCCCACCCCTCTGACAGAGGGCTTTTCCCATATAGAATATTTTCAACCACCTTATCTTTCTCGACAGTTGCTTTCTAGCGAAATGCATATTTAATGATCTGCCTCTAGGCTTAAAGATACAACAAAAGCACTTTAATGTGCTAATACATCCACATTTTAACTTTATTTTTGCTGATTTTTAGTAAGTAATGCTCTTTTTGCGGCTAAGATGGTCAGTATTTCAAAAGAAAGCAAGTTTGAGGCTTTGCTTGCTCCATGAACCAGGTTTGTACAAGTTTGCTTCAGAAAACTATTTCCTAATAAACAAAAAAGAAGAAAGCTGGGGGGTAGGGAGGAGGGGGGAAGCTGTCAGCCTCTACCTTTCTGCCTTCTGTCTGAGCTTTTCAAACATGGAATGATGAATGATTTATTTAAATGAATTTATTTCTCAATGTGGATAGAGGCATGATGTGATTTTTTAAAAATTCACCAAAACGCATTTTTCTCTTTGCTTTCTCTACTGCTATAGAGAAAGGTAAAACATGCTTTTGACGACAGCCTCATTTCATAACCGGTGCAGAGTGCTCGTCTTGCTTAACTGAACATGTGATTTTGCTTCTTGTCCTTCAAATGATGTCTTTTTTCTTTGGCCCCTTAAAAGACCTGCAAAGAGACATTTAGCAAGTGTGTGCTGATATACATAGTTTGTGGGTCTATACGATACATTTCATAACCTCTACTCTGCCAAGCCTTCTGTAGTATGCTTTTTTGTTCTGGTTTGGGTTTTTTAAGTGGTTTACCTGAGGAGTTTATGCTTTACTTCTATCCAAAAGACTAACTTATTACTGTTTACTTAACTCATAACTTAATCAATTTGTTCCTCAATAAATACATAGAGGTTACAAGTACTACTAAAGACATAATTCAACATAACCTTAATCTTTGGCTGGCATCGACAGTGAGATGGGAGTGGGCAACGTAGAAACACTGGCTGAAAAGCATATTATATACTCTGGGTTTCAAAGTCCAAGAATAAATGGATCTGTAAAAAATTATTAGAAAAGAAAATAACCTTTACATTTTTAAAAGTTAAAACTATGCTCTACAAGCTATTTCATGAACACACACACACACATATATGTACACACATTTTTAAAAATACAGATACAGCATAAAATAATATTTATTGGGTATTCTATGTGAACTATTAGATTTGAATATGAAATAAATTCAGCTATTAGAAATGAACATACATGTAACAGAAAAGTGGAAATGTTAAAGCTACAATTCCTTTAAGTGGGACAATACTAAATTAAACTTTTTAAATAATTTCTTTAGATAATGTAGAGTCCTATGAGTTACAACAGTACTATAGTATCTATTGAACTGTGTACTAAGGATGAATTCACAGATTAAGTATTCTAAAGAGCTCAACGCACGCATACAGGACAGGTACAGGTGCCCCAAATCAACAACAGAAACTCTGAATGCAATTTCACCAACATGAAAATATTGTGAAAAGTAAACACGAATGAACACAAGCTGACAAACACAAATAAAAAGAGCTCACTCGGAACAAAATATTTACTATGTATTTCTCTGGAGGTTATAAAAGTCACAATTTCTTAAAACCTTTTTTCTCCCACCCCCTACTAATCTCAGCACACTTAGTGAGCCATAAATTAACATTTTGTATACTAAAAGATGTCCTGGCCACTTTTCTGAAATAGGAACTGTATATTACAGCATAAATAATTAGCTAGTTTTGCTAGGCGAAAAAAATCCATGCACTCTGTATATTGATTACTTCTCCCAAAACCTCTACTCCAAAGTCTTTCAATAGAATCCTCAAACAAATGCACAAATGTCCTCAGAGGCCTTTTCTCTAAAGACAAAGGCAGAATCCTATTGTTGGGAAAAGTCAACCTTATTATTGCATTTCCAATAGTACCATTCATCTTTCAGAGTGAGGGGCTGACCGCTACATCAGTGGTGTGACATTTGTAAAGCAACAGATTCTCAATATATTATCTCAAGAATCAGGCAGGCGAGTCTCTCAGTCATGCATGATTTTTTTTTTCCGTCACAATCCTCCACCACCACAGACAGAAACTTGTCTTACTCAAGCAGCTAAGGCAACCTAAAAATGATATCCCAGAACTGTGGGGCTGCCAGCGCCACTGTATCCCTCTTACCACAAATGAGCAGTTTCTTGACTCATTAATAACAATTTCCCTTAAAAGAAGTAATCTCATATCAGTCAGCCCCTCGCCACCATGCACACATCCCAAAGGTTGCAGATATCTCAGCATCAGTCGCCGGCAGCCAGCTTTCCCACACAGAGTCCAGATGGACTGTACCAGAAGCCAATTCAGCGTTAATAACTACCTACTCCGCGCAGTGGAGAAGCCTTACGTGGCACAATGGGCTAGGAAACAGCAGCCAGCTGAAACTGCAAATAAAAAAGACAACCAAATTCTCCAAAAGCACCAAAAGAGAGGAAGAGAAATGGAAGCGTGAATTGTATTTCCTTGACTGAAAAAAAAAAAAAAAAAAGAAGAAAAAAAAAGAATCCTTCATAAACGCGGGGTGGAGGTGGGGGGAATGAAGCGAGGGGGAAAAAAAAAAACAGATGCTGCCCAGAAAAAAGTGACAAAATATTACCTCATTATTTAACAAAGCAGCATTAAGCGTCCTGCTGATTTCAAACATCTTGACACAGATTTTGTTTTAAGAGAAACAGATAGAATCCTTTGCAAAGCACTCCGTCTGCAAAGGGTTCTTCAATTTTCTTGCGTGCCACGGAACAGTCAATACATTATTTCCCTAGAGTTTGCACATTAAAACCTCTAGTCAGTGAGCTGAATTTTTCCCTTATCTCACACACAGTAGACTCCTGTTATATGTACTGCTCTCTTTGCAAGAGCAGCCTGCCCCAAACATGGCTGGTGTTTAAACTACTCTTTAAAGTAACAGTTCACTATATAACCACCAGGTGGGTAGAGTGCACAGATTCAAATGAACCATCTTAAAAGATTGTGATTTTTTTCCCCCTTGGAATAGCTTTTGGGTGTAGAATGTGACATGAGAAACGGCAGCATCCTAACAGGCATCTTGTCTTGTCTCTCTGTATATATCTTGTCAAAATAAATAAATAAAATTCCTTCTCCTGGCTTATAGCGAGAAAACAAAACAAAACACCAGCACCAATTCTAATAAGAACTGTGAAGAATAAAACACAAACGAGCTTTGTTTCATTCAGGAAAGGATGAACAAGGAAAACCCAATCAACACAGAGCAAGGGGGAAAACCAAAAACTCTGTGGAAATATTTTTCTATAGCAAAAAGAGAAAAATATTGACTCAAGTGATAAAAATTCAATTCAAAATAATGCATATGGGCAAAGCACATACAGGATGGAGTCAAGAGTTTAAGGGTATAACTTTTCTTCTAAGTAAAACATAAGTTTCATTTGATATGGTCTTTCATGATAGGAAATAACCAAAAGCTTAAAAGTAGACCAAAAAAACAAAACAAAACAAAACAAAACAAATACAAAAAACAAAATCTTAAGCATCTTTTTTAAAAACCTAATTACACAAATAGTTATAAACAACCAGAAGAGCAAACTAATCACATAACTCTCCCCAGTGCTATTCTTTTCCCCTAAGATCTGCCTCGAAGTGGAACATCTCTGTCGCATACTGTTTTGGATGTATAGCTAACTTGGTGTCTCTTTTGTACAATTCTATTCCAATTAATCTGCTCTTCTGCCAGAAATATATAGAATGTCCCAAGTTGAAAGCCCCAGGTGATGGAGAGGGGATGCTAAAAGGATAAAGAACCATCTGAACAAAAATAAATCTCATCACTTACTTTGTTATACAGCCTGATTTTTAAGGAGGATTTTATTACTTACAGAGCATGCAAGCACCATTCTACATTCCCTCGTATCTAAAAGAGAAAGCAACACACACAGATACCTGGGATTTTGCTTTCTTGGCAGGACAAAATTAAAGCCCTGGAACTCCAACATCCTCTTGCAAACACGGATGTCGATACCAGTATTTTTCCAGCCTATCCAAGCTACATTTTGCTACACACAACAGTGACTGTCTCCTTCATCTTTAAGTCAAGGCTGCATCACTTAATATCATTTAACCTCCTCGAATATATTAAGTTTCAAGTGACAATTTTTAACTGGGGAGTGAGAAGGAGGAGTTGCTCTCATCAAATTCTGGTTGTATGAAATAAGCTAATTTGTACACTCACCATATGTCTTAAACACTAATTAAAAAATGTCACTTTCTTCAAACATTAAAATGTAATCAGCCTAGTAAATAAAATATTCTCGAGTTTTCTTGCCTTGGTGATAATTTAAAGAGTGTTTATCTCAAGGTAACCTCTCTGTTTTGATTACCAAGGAAGATTTTTGATTTGAAAAGGGGGAAAAAAAGGAGATATTGGGGGCTGGGGGAGTGAGAAAAGAAAACCACAACTGTACAACGTAGCTGCACAAAGGAAAATAAGATAAAGCGGGTTTTTAAGGACCCATAGTCTTGTTACCCTAAGGCAAATCCAGCCAATCAATACCACCCATTGACGGTCTACCATCTGCCATGCTACCCAGAGATGTGGCTAAACAGACCTGTTCCATATGACCGTAGCCGGCTCATTTTCAGTCGATTAGGGCAGTTCCAGAGCATTCACATGCAATAGCACAAAATTCCAAGTCCGACTGAGTCTCTCTCTTCACACCAGTCCTTCCGAGCACAGCTGCAGACCTTTCCTCCTGTTCTGGGTGTCTGGATTACCTCTTCTTGCCCCTCAATTGAATTAGCAAAATGGGGTGGGAAGGTAGAGCAAACAGACACACACACACACACACACACACACACACACACACGCAGATAATTGCTGGTCCTTCTTCAGTGCCATGCACAAATCAGGAATTCCATGTGCTCTGCCCTAATATGATTATGGCACACAATTTAAATAGCGTCATCAGTGACTATGACCTGACATTTTCCTGTGGTTCAATTTCTTTTTATCCTCTCCCTCTTCCTTTGAAAAATAAACCTAAACTGCTGGCATTTCTTCCTTTAGGGAAAATACAATCAGTATGCCCAGACAGTTGTATATGAAATTTAAGGGCTTTTGACAAAATTTAAAGTGTAATTTTCCTTTGATGAATTGTGGTGCTGTTTTTGTTTTTTGTGTTCCTGCAGAAACATTAAATTGAATTTTATAGGAAAGTGCAAACATACCACACAGACAAGAAATATGCACCAGACTGACATGGAGTGTACCAGAAGGATCAGGAATCCACTGTTGATGTTCTCTTAGAGATATATGACCTGACAATGTGATGCCTTTTTCTTTCCTAAGTACTTTTGTTTACAATGGATTGTGAGAAAGAGCTAGAAGAATGCTACTGTGTGGGGAAATGTAGACAAATGGCTGTCTAGTCCACTTAAACTGCCAAGAATTCACCTGTGCAGGTAAACTAATGTAGAGGTCGATTCACATTTGATCTTCCAGTTTTCTTTCCATACTACTAAGCCTTATGCTAGAACAGCAGCTGAAAGCACGTCTTTTCCAGAATCAATGTGCCTTTGACTGTATTCTTAAAGCACTAGGATATCTTTCTGGGAAAAAGAATTTAAGAGATAAGAAAACTGCTTTATCGTAAGCAAATTCTGAAAAAGGTAAATATACAGTTATCCCTCCCCCCACTCCCCACCTCCCAAAAAAGAAAATCTAATTTAGTGGAGTCCCTATCTGGACTTTTCCCTAATATATCCTCCATTATAACCTAAGAAAACTCAGTGGGGTCAACATACAAACACAGAGATTTCTGAAGATCCCTGCATGAAGAGGTTTTGAGGGCCTTTTCATTTGAGTTCAGGTGAGCTTTACCAAAAATTTAAAATAGAAAAGAAAAGAAATAAACAAAAGTTTGTTTGCAGATAAATCTAATATACAGATAAATCTTTACCCTTCAAAGGCCACTGAGTGATAAAGTATAGAGTAGCTACTCATTCCATTAAAGGATACAGTGTTTGTGTTTAATCAGATTAATACAGTTTTTGAAAATAATTCAACATAGAATTTTTTTAAATTTTGGACTTTCTAATTCTGAAACTATGAATAAAGAAATAGATGTATTATAAAAGGCAAGGAAGGTTATTTGTAGAAGGAGGAGGAGGTGAAGGAGGGAAATTTAAAAGGGAGGGAAGGAGAGGAGGAAAAGAAGAAATAAAGAAATAATAGGACTTATAAAGTGCAAATAAAAACTGCTATTTTTATTTTTATTAGAAGTCTACTGTATACTACACACTGCACTAGGCACTTGACATGCACAATTTTACACAACATCAGAGTAGTGACAACTGTTATATGTAAGCATTCTTCTAGAAAGGTATCTTCTTCATCTAAAAGGAAGATCTTCCCCCATCACTTCATAGAAGAATATGCTTAGTAAATATCTGTTGAATGAATAAAGAAGATAGGCATGGACTAGAAGAAAAAGGAAATGGAGGATGAAAGACATGCTCAATTTTTTCTCAACTAAAATTGATCAACAGACTTCTTTGTGATGTGCTTCAACTAGGTATGTCCTCAAAATGTATCTCATTTAATCTATCATTATGACCAGGCTGTAAATTTGGAGTTAGAGAGAGACAAAGGATTCAACCTAGAAAACAAAAAATCTTACAAGGCAGGATGAGTACCTGATTGAGTTCCCAGCCTCATCCCCACTTCCTCTTCCAAACTTGGCAAAACTTCTTACGTAGAGCAGCTCAGCTGCTCAGCAAACATTGGCTGAATGAACGTGTATGTCCTCAGCCATGCACAGCACAGAGCCTAGCTCGAGATGCACTCAGATCAATAGTTAACACTCACCATCACTACACATATTAACCCAAAGCCTATTTCATTAGATTCAGCTAGGGGTCACTGAATACCTTCTTAGGGGAAAATAACATGCGAGGCTCCCTAAGCCTCAGTTTCCTTATCTGTAAAAATGGGTATAATAGTACTAATCTTAAGGTTTGTTGCTAGAATTAAAACACATATAGGCTTGGCAAAGGCAGCACTCTAAATGGTAGCTATCATTATTAATATGGAGAATAGGGAAAAACTATGAATTGGTACCTAGCTACAAGATAATTCAATCATGTTGAAGAAGATACAATTCAAAAACTCTCAAAACAATTAGAGAATAAGGCAATAATAATGAAGAAAGGCTGAACAGTCAATTCCAGTTCTAATGAAAAATACCTGCTTCAAATAAATGTTTCCTTAATCCCGTGGGCACAGTTCAGTGCTAAATTCTTAGTGTGAAGAATAAAAAGAAATATACAAATCATAGTACCCACATTCAAAGAGCTTATAACCTGGTTGAAAAAGCTTTCCTTATTATGCATGATCCTAGTAGTGTAAGGAAGAATGTTAGAAGTAATAGTATCGAAATAAGAATAGTATCAAAATAAAATACTGAAATTTATTCTTTTTTTTTTTTTAGATTCCACATATAAGCAATATCATATGGTATTTGTCTTTCTCTGTCTGTCTTATTTCATTTAACATAATACCCTCCAGATCTATCCACATTGTCACAAATGGCAAGATTTCATTCTTTTTTATGGCTGAGTAATATTTCATTGCATTCATAAAGTATGTAAAAGTCTAATCACTTTGTTGTACACCTGAAGTTAATATACTATTGTATATCAACTGTAATTGAAAAATTAAAAAATTTAAAAAAATGAAGGATTGTCGATGGTAAGGATGTCATCTGCAGTGATGAGGGAAGGCTTCATGGAAGAAGCTGGAACTGAGGCGAGGCTTAAAGAGTGATAGGATTTGTCTAGGAAAATGCAGGGTATTTCATATAAGAACAAAGGTGAGGGAGGAGGGCTGAAAGGGGAAAACGTCAGATAGTTCATTTGAACTAGACCCCTCCAAGGTTTCCTCTGAATTTAGTCCAAACTCTTCCATTTTTTAAAAGTTATAAATATAGGAATATTATATGATGATTGTGAAGGAACAGACCTCTTATTCAGTAAGTACTTTTATAAAATGAACAAGAAGTAATATTTATTTGAGCATTCACTATGTGTCAAACATTGCATTAGGTACTTTGCCCATAAATCTCATTTAATCTCTTAACTCCAAGATTTCCAATAAGGAAACTAATGACTAGAGAATTTAAGTGATTTCCTGAAGATCACACAGTTAGTAAGGGGCAAATTTAGGTTTCAAACTTTTGTGTCCAGCCTTAGTCCACACTGTTTTCACTATAAATACTACTTATATAGAAAAAATGTAGATCTAAAAAAATTTAATTCTTATTCTGTGTGTTATTGTATGCTGAGAAACCAACATCTGAGTAGTGTTGTTGACATTTGCTGACACCAAAAACAATAACAGAAAAACTCAACTACTTATGCCTGCAATTTCATTATTCTGACACCAGGTGATGATAGAATCCTGGTCCTGAAACTAAAAAGAGCCTACTTTTGTGTGTGCTATTCCCTCCTTCATCTCCACAAGTGGAGGAAAGAGTGCCCAATCTTCAGGTGTGGCATCACTACTAAAGCCCCATGACATTAATCTTTCCAAATATTTTCCAAATTTTATTGATCAAAATTTCAACTGTGAGCTTAATTCTAAACTTCAACAATTTTCAAACAATTCTATTACAGATCATTTTCAATTAATTTTAGTTCTTTGTTACTTTCACACTGTACTGTGAGCTTGTAGGGTAGAAATTGTGTGTTATTGGCCTTATAATCTCAGCATGTAGAATATCAGTATCTAGAACATAGGGGGCACTCAGCAAAAGAACGTAAATAATTGATTCCGAATAGTTTAGAAAAACTTTTGAACCAAATGCTTAGGGCACAATTATTTGGTACTTTATTCATTAATACATAACTCTATCGAGTCACCCTTAATGTTGAATTATTATAAAAAGCTCTTTCTTGAGGTTGGTCATCAGCAGAAGCATTTCTCTCAGTGGACAGACACTTCCTTCTGCCTTAGCCATGGACAGTCTTCATTCATGATAAGCCCTGCCCTGCTCAGTAGCTTAGTTTACCTTTTCGGTCTTCTTATGTCCAGGAAAGTTGCTTCCTTTCTCTAAGGGAGGTGAAGAAAAAACATGAAAAACAAGAGAGGAATGCTATATAACTGTCGGAAAGAGGTGACTCTCCACTTGACCTTTTTTAGTTCTTCCCCTGTCTGACTCTGAAGCTGGGGTGGGGATTGGAGGATTTGATTTAACTACTTTTCAGCAGAAGAGTAAAGTTACACATTAGTGCTGAGTAGCTCATTTCCCTTAGCAACTCCTTAGCAACGCCAGCTTCAAGTTCAAAATACCTCCTTGAAAAGGATCACATCTTTAACGAAGATGAGTATTTTTTTTTTAATGTATGGTTTTTGAACAGACATTTTACCATTATAATCCCCCAAACCTTGTAGGCTACAAATACCTATTTCATGCTAATCTTCCTTTAAAATAATGATATTATGAAGCAACCATAATGATGCTGGTCTCCTGTAAAATCTCAGTCCCTGGAAAAGCCCTGGTCTTACTCCGAAATTATTCAAAAATATAAAATTTTTATTTTATCAAGTCACCTTAATCCTAGGTTATTATAGAAATTACACTTAAGTTCTTTTAAAAGGGTTATTGATATTGACCTCCCTATTCAGTTTGCTCTCTTACTGAGAAGAGTGAAGAACAGTTTTTAACACCTACATTAGGGTTTTACAAACTATATTAAGTGTAACCTAAGGTTCTTTGGACAGTTTAAAGAAAAATATAAAAAAGAATTCCAACTTTACCCCCAAACTGGTACTTACTGATTTTATTATTTGATACCTACCTTTCCAACTTCATAATCCATAAAATGGATCATAAAATAGTCAAATGATCATCACATTTAATTGTTTTTACATTGTCAATGAAATGAGAATGCTTGCAAAAGGCTTTGCTAGCCTTCTATAACCCTAGGAATATAAATTGTGTATGTCATATATCTTATGTATGTCATTAAAACTTCCGTCTTGTTTAGAAATTGTCAAACTCTTTGTTTATCTTAAAGGTTTCAAAACTCAAATAATATACAAACTTCTGCTTGAAATTTGTTCTTTATTGTCTATTAGCACATGGGTACCTCAAGGCACAAGGAAATAAAATTCACAAGGGCTTAGAACAGTAATTTCAATGAACTTCTTCACTGCTAAAAATTTATTATCATGTAGGACTACATTATGTGTGCCAATTCCAAGATATGGATAGCTAAAAAACAATTTTTTTCCACCTGTATCTTTTATTTGGTATCAGCAGATAGTCAAAGTGTGCCATCCACCTGACATGAAGCTAAGGTTATACCAAAAAATAATGGCTCTTAGACATAGTAAATGCTCGATGTGTGTTCCTGAAAGTAAGATATATTTAAAATTACTAGAGAACACGCCAGGAGAAGCCAGGAAATCTTAAGGCTAGTTCTATCTCTACCACTAATAACTCTATGACCTTGTGCAAATCACTTCTCTTCTGTGGATCAGAATCTTCCTGAGTAAATAAGAAATGAAACTAGATGATTTCTGAAGTCTCTGCTAGCTTTAATATGTCAGAGTCTATAAATAAATAGTTTTAATTAGCAAACAAAATTTTCAGTAAGATTAACTCCAATTTTCAACTGATTTCACAGTGCAAAAATACTGGCTAAAGGGAAATCAAGCTTTTGAATGAGATTTTAAAATCTGCCTCCAATGAAGAGGCAGGTTAGTATTATGTTCCAATCTCTAGTCTGATCACCAAAGTTATTTTAATAAAATACATAACTGGAGATGGTTGGGTAAAATCATTAGAATGAAGGGCGTTGACCAGGACCTTGATTAAGTCCAGACACTCACTGAATTTCAGTGTCGTCTTACTTGAAATGGGCAATAATAACGCCTAAAGTTGTGAGCCTTGGATGAGATAATGCATGTAAGGCATATACTATAGAGCATATGATATTCTGTTAACTATTCAAAATGTTAACTACTTTTTCTGAAACACATGAAACTGTTTTTATAAGGCAACAGCAGACAAATACTGTCAACCTATGTTCTGTTACTCTTCTGCCTAAACATTCTTCCATGATCCTTACTCCTTATATCAAGTCCAATTACTCATTTAAGGCTCTTTACAACCTGGCCTTCATTTAAGCTACCTGACCCCACTGGGACATTCCGCTCTATATATACAGCTCCAGACATGCCAGTTCATTTTCCCATATTGCTTGGCCCTTCTACCCCATGCCTTTGTTCCTTCCATTTGGAATGCCTTCTCTCCCTGTAATATTATACTCATCCTTCAAAGCTTCAACCTCATAAAGCAAAATTAGCTGCTTCATTACTTGAGCTTTTATAGACATCTATTCTTCCTCCTTTCATAGACTTCATGCTAGAGTATCACCAGAATTATTTACAGGTCTGTCTCTCTGAGTTGTTTTCAAGATATTCCAGGGCAAAGACCATTCTTATTTGTCTTTGTTTCCCTCTAGTTGAGTACAGTGGCTGTCTGATAGTTGGCACCCAAGAAATATTTGTTAAAGTAAAATGAATATATTCACATGGCGAGCTAATATATGGCTTCCTTTAGAAATAAGTGGTAAACAGATGAATCTCAAAGAAGACCCCCCTCAAAATGAACTTTTGGAATCTACCCCTCCACAGAATCTATTTTCTGATATGAGAAATTTCTGCCAAAGGTAGGTCTTTTTCTTTCTAGAAATGTTCAAGTGACTAAAATCAGAAATTCTAAAGTAGAAGTCGCTTTCCAGGGCAAATCCATTGAACTGAAGCCATGAGCTTTCAACAGAGACATTGTTTTATGGCTAGAGATGACAATGCTCTGACTGCAACCTTATTTAGCGAATATGATGTGAGGGTTTGCACACAGAATTTGTGCTTCTATAGCTGAAGGGCTCTTCAGTTATAGAAAACATCAATAAGGCTTGGACGATGTGAAAGGTATGGAAAATAAAAGGGTACTGCTGATGTTATAGTCTGGAGTACTAATTTATCATCTGCCTACTTTCCCATATTCTTTGTAATCAGGACTCAGGAAAAACTCTAGGAATTACAAGAGCTTAAGAGAATTAATCGTATATTCTAAATATTATTTAACTAATGTTACTGTCTATATAGACACTAACAATTAATATTTAATGTATGTGTGCATATGCATAAAATTACATTATATAATTATTATATATGTATATGTGTGTGTGTGTGTGTGTGTGTGTGTGTATAATAATTAGTTTAGAGGGAGAGTAAGTAGTCCTGCACTATAGGAATATCAGGCTATTTAGCCAGTTTGTAGTTTCAGAGGAATTACTTTCAATTTTTTTTGCAGTAAGTGCTTTTTTCTAAATAAAATCTTACAAAAATCTCTAGCATACAAAATAAAACAGTGCTGCTCTCCTGGTTGGGAAAAAACTAGGCCCCACTAAACATTCACTCCACATTCACACACTTCCTGGAGCACTCTGAGGAACTCAGCAACCAGTGAGGAAATCAATCTAATCTAGTCTAAATGATACTATAGTAGGAAAAAAGTGAATTGAGAATCAAAAACTTGGGTTCTAGTATCAGTGCTACCACCCTTAGGCCCAAGCCTCCTTGTCTACTACATCTAATTCAAAGCATTTGGTAATTGCTCTCCAGAATTCCAAATGGGATGTCTCAGTTTCTGAGGCTTCTCAAACACATATGATAACAGTGTTTATTCCTCTTATACTTTCTATCTACCTTCAAGCTTCACAATTAATCGACTTCCCAATCATTTTTTACATACAGAAACCAAAGTACAACCTAACACTGAGGAGGCTTAGTGTTGACATCACAGGTTTCACAAGAACCCAGAGAGGGCTGGAAAATAAAATAAATCTGGTGTCTTGATCTTGTTCTTCAAGATATACCTCTGTCCAGGCAAGAAAAGTTGTCTGTAAGCTTCTCAAGAGTCTTGTCAACCACCTTATACCCACTGCTACTGCCTTGGTTCAAGTCTGCTTCTCTCTCCTGGATTATTATCATCACCATATCTTTACCTCCAGTTTTGACTGAATCCTATTTACCAGTCACAGTGACCTTTCTAAAATGACAACATAACCATGTCATTTTCTTGATTAATATCAGTCAACATCCATCCCCTCTTTGGCTGAGATTTTCAATGAGTGGCCTGTGAAGGGGTAAGCAGCAGACCTCCAACAGATTTCATAAGTCTACAGGACATTGTCTCATGACACAAATATATGTGAGTTCATTGTCTTCTTTTGCATGTCTGTTTTTCTTATTTGAGCTTGAGCTTCTTTAGGATGGGACTCATATCTGATTCATAATAAGCGATGGTTGAATAAATTAACAAATGCAACCTTCCCTAAACAAAGCTTTCAAATATCTGCTTTTCTCATTTTTAAGCTGCAGAAAGCTATAGCTAGCTCTGTTTCATTTGCAAAGTACTTTCATATAGTAACTGCTATCTATTGAGCATTTACTGTTTCAGGCACTAGTCTTAGCTCTTTACATTCATTAACTCAATATCGCAATAATCCTATATGGTAGGTACTATTTTTTTATCCCTGCATTGACATATGAGGACAACTATGGCAGAGTGAGGTTAAGTACCATACACTCAATCATTACAATCATTCAACAAAGACGGAGTGTTTACCGTGCTATTCTCACAGCCAAATATGAGAAAAACAGGATATGTAAAATCATCACTTTGAAATATAGGTCAAGGAGAAACCATGTCTTGTTCATCCATAGGAGTCTCTGGAGTATCCAGAATAGAATCAAGTTTAATAAATATCTGTTGAATCAGTGTTGAATTGGTGCTCTTGAAGTCTGGTAGTGGGGCTTTCTGCATCAACCATTTTCCTTGACTAATGTTTGAGAGAAGGGACCCCTCCTTCTCTTGATCAAACCAAGACAATTTTGAGAGTGCAAAGAGGATCTATCAATAATAATAGAGACAAGAGGCATAAACCGTCACTGTCCAAGGCAAACCAAGTTACATGGTCACATTACCTATGATCAACTTAACCTGATATCTACTTATGGGTATTGACAAAGTGCCTGGCTAATACGTGCTGGTGTGGAGAACCTTGCTAAGATACTTAGCATAGCAACGTGTGAGAAGCATTGGTTAAAAAAAAAAAAAATCTATTATCCAGGAAGTCCTTTTATACTCACACTGTACAAGAATACTCTCTGGAATTATATTTGGGGAAACAACTGTTTAGGTAAATAAAAAATATACACTTTTGAATATGTCTTTGTACAAGCTATTCTCTCTGCCTGGAACACAATTTCCCCTGCTTCTTCAACTTGGAGAACACATACGCATTCTTTAAAATCAAGTTCAAGTAGTAATTCTTATAAATTCATTCAGCAAATATTTATTGAGCACCTACGATATGCCAGACACTAGGGATTCAACACCAAACAAGGTACACAAATCCTCTGCCTCGAGAGTTTCATTCGAATGAGAGCAGACAGTAAAGCTCCCCAATTTCCCCTGGACAGAATTAGCAGTTCCCTACCTGACCTCTCACAGAACTTGTTCTTCAGATTACTCCATTCCTAAGGGAATCACAATTACTGTCTTCCATGCCTGCTTTCCACTTCAGACCATGAGCTCTTTGAGGGCAAGAAACCGTCTTCATCTGTGTCCCCCATGACGGACAGAGTGCTGGGTTACCTAATCGAATTGAAGGCCACGTGCTTTCTCTCTCATAATGCCATGCCTTGCTAACATTCCCCTTAAGCTCACTACTTGACTTCTGAATATTTTAAAATCACTAAGCAGTTCCTTGGCACCCACATGTACTGTTCTTAGCACTGGGATAGGGGATGCAGCAAGAATGTGACATAGTTCGGGATCTTTGAGCAATTAAAATCAGACTAGGGAGCCCAGGTTTACCGAGGAGAACAAAAACAGAACATAATCGAGGGCTAGATTTTGTGGGTCAGACCCAAAACATCCCCGAAGTTTAGAGAAATGAGATGTGATTATGTTCCCAGGAACAAAAGTGAACACAAGAATTACAGATTATCATTCTTCACTTTTATCCTAGCAATGCTGCTAGGGTGGTCTCTAGGGTGTACCAATCTCCAAAACCATTCCTCAGTGTGCCAGAATATACTTACATGGGCCACATTCTCTCATGCTTCTGTGCTTATGCACAAGCTGGTGCCCTGCCTGGGATGCCCCTATGCCCCTTGTGTGTCTGATGGTCATTAAGATTCAACTCAAATGTCACCTCCTTTGTGAGACCAACACTGACTTTCCCAGGAAGAACTGACCATGCTTTCACTGTGTGTCTAATCTTGCTCCTTCCTTACATACATACCCATCATGCCCTGTCTTCACATAAAATTGTATCCATTATTTATTGATCTAGATGCCCATCTCCCCTACTAGGCTGTGAACTTGTTGAAGGCAAAGAGCCTGATTCATCTCTGTATCTCAAGCACAATGCTTGGTAGAGTTTGTGGATGGACAGATGGAAGAATGGATCAACATACAGACGGAGTCAGTTATAATGAGCTGGTATGATCTCCAAATCCCCTCAAAAAGCATAAGCAGATATAACCTCATGTGGTCTAGTGAGAGTTTGGAAGTGTAGAGATCTGGGTATTAATTCTGAATTCACGTCTTATAGTCATTAAGCAAGTCATTTAATCTCTCTGAACCTCAAGTAGTCTTATCTATTAAATGAGGATAAAGCATGAAATCCCTACCTCACACAATAATGACTGGGAATTTTAAATGAGATAATAGAAAATGTTGTTTTAATATAACATGATTTCAGGGGGAAAAGAAGATCAGCCACAGAAATGTTATTTGGAGATATTTTTAATGGAGGCCAATACTTCTTTTCTTTCCAACTGACACAGCGCTGTGCTTTTCCTAAGTCTATTAACAGAACAAATAGTTGACAAACCTCTGTGTTGAGAGTCTCTGGGGTGATTTTCTTTTTCTCTTGCTAGATGGGAGAAAGAGGATTTGTCCTCTTTATGGGTCTGGGGTTTCAACTCTCAAGGTTGAAACATTTTTGATGGCCTTGAACTAATTTCGGCCACCATCGACAGAATGGGAGTGGAAAAATCCCTACCACATCTGCCTTGTCAGGGGGTGGAGGAAAGAACTTTCTAAATAGCCTCATTATTGGTCCCAGCTGAATTCTGCTCCTGTTCCATGATGCCAGCAAAAGCATTTTAGTAAGATGCTGCCAGCATCAAAAGCAGATCCACTTACGGTTTCCTGTAAGCATATCTGCAGTGGCAGAAGGTGGCGGGCAGCCAGGTGTGAGTGTGCGTGCTAAAAATCTCCAATACGTCAAACTGGAAGAACAATTTACGAAATGAAATTCAACGTTCTATTTCTACTCCAAGAACTCAGTTTCAGGCACCGGAAATTCAGCTGGGTAATTCAGCTCCAAGTCTCTGCTGTTTTACTGAATCAAGAATCTCAGAGAGAAAGTTCCTCTGCATGCTTCTGGCTTGAATGTACCCCACCCCAACAGGACATTCCAAATTAGGGGTCACTGGACTCTGTTTGCATAGATTCAGGGATAAATGCTTATTTACTACTTTTTCAATTATTTGCCCAATTTGGAGTTAACTGTGGTCATGGGGCAAAGATTGTCACATGTCCACCAAATCCTGTTTCCTTTTCTGCCTGGCCACCCAGTGAGACCACAGTGGTGCTGAGTAACTGAGTTTGGGTATACGTACTGCCGAAGCGAGCACAACTGCATTTTGGAACGTGAGTGGAAGTGATCACTTCTAAGCCTGGTCCCTAAACAACTTCTGTACAATGCTCCATCTTCTCTCTTCCCTTGCCTACCAAGCAGATGCAGAGAGTACAAGAGAGAACCCTGGTGGGGATAGGTCCCTGAATGACTGACTGTGTGGACCACAGCCTCTTGCAGACTCATGTTGAACTGTGACATGAGTAAGAAATAACCTTGACTGTGTTAAGCCTCTGAGATTTGAGGGTTGCTTGCTACAGTAATTCATCTGTTCTGACTAATACAAACTGTTCCTTCCATTTTTTCAAATGACAATGTCAGACCAAGTGTCTTAGAAATTATTGTATCACATCTTCCTTAGAAGCCTCAGTGGCACACTTAGTATGGAACACTTTAGTATAGCTCTATATACTACTAACTCCTAAAAAGTGAAAGGGACTAGTGCAGAAAGGTAGGGGAGGTGGGTATGGGGAGGAAGGAGAGATGAGGAAGGCCACATTTTCTCAAGGATCAGTGTCCTCATGAATATAACTTTTATATATACCTTATAATAACACTATGAGATCGACAGAAACACCACCACTTTAAACAGGAGGAAACAGAGGATCAAGCAGGTTGATGTCCATAACCTCTGATTGAGCCTGCTTGGCCTCTGCCATTTCCTACTAATCTCAGCACCAGCACCTTCCAACAGCCTCCCGTGGACAGACCTTCTCATAACTTCCACCTGCCTCTCTGATGCCCAAACACCAACCTCAGAATCCCTATTGTTATTATGCTTTCCATGCTGGGACCCCAAATGCCAGGTTTTTAAATGACTCTTAAACAACCAAGTCCCTTGGACATGGGTTTCCCTATCTGGCTGTTCCTCCGCAGGTGGCCTTGACCAGCAATTGTTCTCCTGTATCTGGCCTCACCCTTTCAATCCCTGGTGGCATCTTCTGAAAAAAAATCCACCCACCCCTCCAGCCCATTCTAACTACAGAAAAGGGTCAGAAAGATGTTTTTAAGAAGCCAACACTTGAGAGAATGTTGAAATTAAATAAAGTTTCAAAAACATATCAAAAGTCATTTTTTTAAATCACAAACAGAAGCTATGGTGATCGTCTTGGAATATAAAAGAGAAGACTTCCAAAGGCAGCAATGGTTTCTCTCTTTAACTTAATTTGGCCAGTTTCTAAGAATTTGCATTAGGTACCTCCTCTCTGCTCCTATAGATTCTTTTTCCTTTCCACTATTACAGCACTTTTCACATTATAATGACTAGTGTATGGGTCTTTCTTTCCTGTTACATTGAGAATTCTTCAAGGCCAAGGACAATGTTTGATTCTCTTTTTTTATTCCAGTGCCTGGGAGTATGCCAGATAATTCTTGAGCTGCTGATTCATTTCAAGGTGGCTTGTAGTCACAAAACTGCTCAGTTTCTTTGCTGTGGAACCCTCGAGCCTTGCTTTGGGTCAGCATCATCAGCTGTGAAATGGGGCTATGACTGCACCCAGCCCGCTTCATAGAGAAACATCCAACCCTGAGTAGGAACCAAATCCATTCGAATGGATCTGAAGCATCACTGCTGCTCGCTAAGGTTTAACTGATTATTCTATTGTCTAGCATTTGGAGAACAAGGTCTGTGGGAGGATGTGAGAGGTGCTGGCTGGCTATGTGGGTGGGTGCCCTTTCTTGTTTCCTGGTTTCTAGTGCCCTGAGTGATCCAAGGAGCCTGTCTGTCCTCGGCAGTAGAGGACATTTGGTGGTTAACACTGTAGAAGTAGTATTACCATTCTGCTAACACCTGCAGACCAGCAGTTGGCATTCTTTTATTTCAAGAACTTTATGAGGCATAAGGCCATACATTTTTAGATCTTATACTTTGTCTAAGGTTGCATTGTTAAATATTTGTTTCCAATTTTGACATCAGCTGGATCCATCAATGCAAGGGCACCAGCTCTGCGGTGGGGAAGATAAGAGGCTCAGAATTTTGTTAGAGATGCTTGTGGAAGAGTTGGTCTGTGGAGAGAAGGAATGAGCTGGATGGCCTTCTAAAAGGAGTCCATGATTCGAATGTTTTATACCAATGTTAAGGAATAACTCAGCATGACAGGGAAGACAAAACCAGCCAATAATGTTGTTCAGATATTATGTGCATTTGCCTTTAATTAAGTGATTTAAGGAACCCAGAAGTTAGCTCCCAGCCCAGTAAAGACCTCTGGCTGTAGTGACATCACAATGCTAATGCATCCTTTACTCCTGATTCAGCAAAGGACAGGCCAGCTTCCATCTACCAGTTCCATTTGTGAGCCAAGATGTTTCCAGTCAACAATAAGCTATTTCCTACAAGAAAAGCAAGTGCTCTTACGCGCTCACAGCTCAAATGCACAAAAGGTACCCACAGAATCAAAGGAACAACCATGAAAATGATTTTTCTAAAACACAGATCATCCTCAATGATCTTGTAATTTTAATGTCTACTGGGTCTAAGAACCAGAGTTTAATAAGACAATAAAACTTTTGTATTAGTCAGCCTGGACTGCCATAGCAAAATACCATAGGCTGAGTGGCTTGAAAACAAACATTTATTTTCTGGAAGCTTGAATGCTGTGATCAGAGTGCTATGGGTTTTGATGATGATGCTCTTCCTCGCATGCAGATGCAAAGGCTTTCTTGTCAGCAGTGTGCTCACACGACAGAGAGAAAGTTCTCTCTTCTTTGTCTTCTAAGGCCACCAATCCTATTGGATTAGAAATCCACCCTCATGACCTCCAAATAGAGTCACATCAGAGGTTAGAGCTTCAACCTATGAATTTCGGAGAGACACAATTCAGTCCACAGCAACTTTCATATAGAAAGTTCAGGATCTTCAGGTGGTTGCAATTTAATTCATATCACTAAGGTGAATTTCACAAAAATAAAAATATATTTATCCTCGATGGGTTATTTTAACGAATATATTTTTTAAAATACCATTTAGGAGATGTATGCTGTTTGTTATTCATAGCCAAAGTTGTGAAATACACTTCTCTGGAGATTGTGAGAAAAGAGGTGATGGACAGTACGGGAGTAGAAGGCATGAACACCAAGCAGCTTTGCTCTGTTACTAACTAGCTGTGTCATTATGGCTAAATCCCCAGCCCTCTCTCTGCCTTTGCTTCTTCATTATATCAAGCTGCTTTAAATAAGAAAACACATTGATTTAAAATAAACCATGTTTCAAAATCCCAATTCTGGTTGGCTGATTGGAGGATCCAAATCAGTATAGTGATTAAGAAAAGAATATTCTACCCCAATGGGTTTACATAAGGAAAATAATGAATGATAAAATAAATCCTTAAAATGTGGGTTCATCTTCTTTAGTTTTAAGCTCACAGATAATTGATTGCCCCTCTATCCTCACCCTCTCCCTTGGTACTAGCATTCTTCCTTTGGAAAAATAGATGAAAACAATCAGTACCATTTGGAAATCTCTCCCTTTAGTTGAAGAATAGCCAAGGCCAAGGAATGACTTGTGGGGCTGAGAATGAAAGTCTGGCCTTGGATCTGCAGAGCCCCTGAGACAATGCACTCACGTTACAGCAGCCCCCATCCCTTTCAGACTATAATACACAACCTCCCCTCTCTGAAAAGCAAACAACAAAGGAACACTGGCCCTTACTGGCCTTTATCCAATTATCTGGGGGGTGCATCACTTCCAGGACAGCAGGAGGGAGGGGTTGGGAGAGCTCACAGCAAGAAGAGCTCTGAAAATGTATTTCCTATATAGAATGCAAGCTTCTGTCTTAAAAACTTTAATTCTGTTGCAGACAGTCACTGAACAATTTCCCAAGGATTCCCAAGATCTCTTAAGCCATAAAAAGCATCCTTATTATATTAGTATGCTAAAGGGTTCCTCTGCATACTATTCCAGGAGATAGCAGGGCGAGCATGAAAAAAAGCTGAATGATTCCAAGAAACTAAACAAAGAAATACCTTTAAAGCTTATCTTGTTATACCTCATTTTAAAATCTATTTTTTTAAAAGCCAAATTGGAAAAAAGCTCACACCAGTTTTGAGGAAGGTACTACAGGATCAGGTTTTTGTAACTCAAACAACTTCAATGTTCCTTTATACAATTAAAAAGCACCTTTTAAACAAGACATGCTTATCAAACCATAAAATCAGAAAAATATGAGTAACCATCGATCCAGTCTTGGACTTTTCTAAGCTTAAAGCAATTAACAAGAAAAAATATTGATAGAATTTACTACATGTAAATGCAAAACTTCTTAAACAGTAAAAATTATAAGGAAGATGAGCTGAAAAAATATGTATCACAAATGTAAAAAAGGATTATTGCTTCTACAAATGAACAAGACAAACAAACAGAGACTCATGAACATGGACAACAGTTTAGTGGTTACCAGAGGAAAGGGAGGCAGGGGAGAGGTAGATGAGGGTAAAGCGGGGGCCAATATGGTGAAAAAAGGAAATTTAACTTTGGGTGGTGAACACACAATGTAATATACATATGATGTATTATTGAACTGTACACTTGAAACCTATATAATTTTATTAACCAATGTCACCCCAATAAATATAATTAAAAATAAGATTACTGCTTTTACTATTTCAAGCACTCACATAAATGTATTACAAAAGATATTAATATAGACTCAGACACAACACGTGAATGGTTATCCGAAAGAGAACTTAAAACTAGTTAACAAAAATGGAAAATATCTAACCTTACAACTATTTTAAAAATGTGAATATTAAAACAATACTGATAAAGGGAGGTCTCAGTATCTGTCTCGCCTTCACTGACCACCTAATGAAGAGGCTTGCAGGTATAAATCTAGTCAGGTTCAAGAGCTTTTTATTGGATCATGGTCTCAGAGGGTAAAGTTTTTACTATGCCATCATTAAATATCATTTAAAAAAGTCTTTGTTAATTTAATATATGCAAATAAAAATGGTACCTCATCTGTCAAGGTGATGATAGTGAAATGGCATTTGGACAGGTCTGTACCAGCAATGATAGGGCAAATAGTCTTCTTTTGTTCTGAACAGGTCTTTCCTTACCATTCCAATGCAGATGTAGGAGAAAGGGGACCAGGAGCTACCCTGTTTTTAGGCTCTGGCTGCCTCTAAGGCCAGCAAGAGAAATTTGTTTCAAGGTCCATCTCAGATTACGAGGGCTGAAGATGGAACCTGTCTGCGTGCCTCTGATTGTCATCATTTTCTGTACTTACATTTCTCAGTGTGACCTCACAGGAAAAGGATTTGGCTGTTCTTGGAACTCTGGCCAAATGTCAACTTTATATCATCGCTTTATCAAATAAGATTCCTTTATTCATTCAACAAAAATGTCCTGGGTACCTACAATGTGCAGGCATCATTTGAGTCACCTATCAAAATAGCTAAAACTTTTCTAATTTTGTCCATTTAATTTACTTATTTATTTTTAAACCACTTCTTTGATGTTATGGATTCACAAATGTAAGCTTAGCTAAGACTTTCAAAACTGATCATGTTGACAAGGGTGCAGTGAGACCGGCTACCTCACACTCAGCTTGCAGTTATATACATTTTGAGCTGCTGGCCTGAAATTTTTGCAGTTCTATGAAGCAAAAGCCTTACAATTTTTCCTGCAGTTTAACTCAGTACTTGAACTTCTGTGAAAGAAGCATCATAATAAAGTGTTTTATACACAAAAATGTTCAGTAGAGAATAATGTATAGGCATAGGCTAGACCTACAAAGATGAAGGTGACATGAGGATGCAGAAAAAAGCAAATAAAATAAACTAATGGTAAGTTGTAATGAGTGCTATGAAGAAAACTTACAAGGGGCTAAGAAAGAGAGCAAGACCTACCTGAGACAGACATTCAGAGAAAGTCTGTACATTTAAGCTGGAGCCTAAAGGATGAGAAAAATCTAACCATTTGAGAGTTGAGACAGGAGGGAATGGCCAGTGCAAAGGTCCCAAGGCAAGAACATCCTTGGCTTATTCCAGGAACAGACTGAATGTCAGTGTGGTTAGAGTGTAACATGCAAGGCAGAAGGAGGTGAGATGAAGTTGGAGAGGGAAGCAGACCCAGATCATATAAGGAAAATGCTTATGCCATTATGTTAAGTGAAAACGGGAGGGTCGAAAATTATGTTCACAGTATGATCTCAGCCATGAAAAAATATGCATAAAAAAAGATTTGGAAGAAATATACTAGAATGTTAACAGTGGTTATGTGGGAGAGGCAGAAAAAAAGAGTATTGGCTTTGGAACTAGGGAAAAACAGAATGTTATAACTAGGCTTACCACTTAAGAGGGCAGTTATTTAACCTTTCTAGGCCTTAGTTACCAAATCTATAAAATTAGAATTATATCACCTATCTTAACAACAATGGCTGACATCCAGTAAGCATGCCTTACTTAAAGAACATTTTTTATTATTACTGCCATTACCTCTGGATAAGAGGATTATGGATGATTTATCTTCTTTATACTATTTTATATTTTCCTAATTTTTAACACTTAAACATGTTTATTTTATAATCAGAAAACTATAAACTTTGTTTTTTTAAATGTTCTGATGGTTAAAATAAAATGAACTATGCTGTGTTAAATCAAATGCCTTTCCACTGCAACAAATGCATTTCCATTGGTGTACAAGGCATTCGAGGCGGCCCCAAACACTGAGGGCAATGCAACATTTATAAGGGACCTTTAGCAATAAAGGTTCAGCTATGCAAACATGCAGAGACTCACAATTAACTTGAAATATCAAACAAGTTGTTACTGACCTTTTAGGAGTGTCAACAATGCAGTAGTTTTTCTATAAAATACAAAATTAAGATACGTGGCTGCCCAGTTTGGTCTTAAAACAACCTTCAAAAACCTCTAAAAAAATCTCAGTAAGTATTATTCTTTTTATTTCAATACAACTGATTTTCAGTTTGCCCAGAAATTGGGAAGATGTTAGTGACAGTGCTCCGGCCAGTGCCTTTCACCTTTCCCCTGTTTTAATAAGCTGGCTCTTCCTGTGGTTCACTAGGCACAATGCACAGAGCATAGGTTGATCCATTAAGCACAGGTGGGTAGGTTCAAAGGCACATAGCTAGACAATTAGGTAGACAGTAGGTAGATACAAAGGATGGGAGGGAGGGAGAAAAGGAGAAAGGAAAGCCTGTTCCATAGTTGTAGATCGAATGCTAATTCTAAATTTCCATCCCATTACAGAAATAAAGACCATGTCCTTTAAGCCAAATATCAGGGCATGAGGTTTAAAAAGAGTCCTCTCATGGGATAATGGGTCAGAATATCTGAAATTGGGACTTCTACACAAAATTGTGCTAGTGGTGGCGGGGGTATGGAGAGGAGTTTGTAACTGCTCTATAAAACCCATCCCCACTGTAGGACATGTGAGGGCCACATCATTATAATCACCCTAGGGTACTTAGTAAAATGCAGATTTTGGGGCTCCAGCCCAGACCCACTGAATCTGAATCTGAGTGAAAGGCTTAGAAATCAGGGTTTTAACATAGCTCAGCAGGTAATTCTTGTGTACGGCAGGAGCCACTGGTCTAAGGCAAACAAAACTTAAAATATTCTGCCTTAATATGCTTTCTTCAGCTTGCGAAGACATACTAGTTAAAGCTGGTCAAAGCTTTAGCACTTTATCTGCCAGACATCTCTCTTAATCACACATGGCCTTTCTCTCTGTGCTAGTCATAACCTTTACTTTGGGTATTCTAATGTTCTTGAAGGACCATTTGATTCGCCAGAGAATCTAAATTCAGTTTGGGGATATGTCTTGCCATACTCTAAGTCTTTAAAAATCTGAACTTATTTACATATGGTAGCTTGACTAAACAGAACCATGAACAATACAGGACACTGTTTTCTCAACTTGAGGAATAAGGTTTGTGATGTTTTTATCTGTTGTCTCTGGGCTCTTTCAGCACCTCCACAAGAGGGCAGTCAGGGGAAAGTTTTATTTGTCAGCAAGCCTCTCCTTAAAAGCTCTTCTAATCCTTGGATCAAAAGCTGGTTCTTGGTTCTTCTTAAAATAAAGAATGAAATTAAATATCACATACATTAAGTCACATTTTTATATATACCTGAGTTTTAACTCTACAGTGTATAAGTTTTAAGTTAAATGGCTTTGCATATAACTTGTCCCATTCACTCTCCATCCTGACCCTCTCACCTCTCTGACAGGTCCATGAATTCATTTCCCTCCATCTGGCAGCTAATTGTCTTAGAGGAAAGGCAGTACAGAGTGGCAAGTACCATTTGGCATTATAGGGAAGCCAGGGAAGGCTGCCTGGTGGAAATTATGTGACATTTGAACTGAGACCTGAAGGATGCATAGGCAGTGTGAGAAGGCTTTTTGGAGAAAGGAAATGGCAGGCACAAGGACAAGCCACATAAAAGATCCTGGCATATTTGGGGAACTAAAAGAGCTTTGCTAAGACTTTAGATTTTATGGTGGAGATGTTAAGGGGAGCTACAGAAAGTATTTCAGCAGGGGAGCGACACATGAGATTTGTGAGTTAGAAATATATACACATGCATATATGTTTGAGAGAAATCATATGATGATGAAATTCACAAAATAAGTGCCCGAGTACATCAGTGTGTGTGTGTGTGTGTGTGTGTGTGTGTGTGTGTGTGTGAAATCAACAATGTATTACACCTTTGAACTCCCATACACAGTTCTTTCTATAAGCAGCTGTTCCTTGGAATTGACTCAGAGTTGCTCAATACTCTTGATCTCTGGAACATTCATCTTTCACACTGACAGCTTTTGCCAAGGTCTTCTCATGTCTGAGCCCTAAAAGCTGACAGAACCGACTCCAGGGTCAGTACAAAACTAGGAATGCTAGGGGCGGCCCTCAATTACATTTAATTAACCTCACTGATAGGAATAGTTAATGCAGCAATGTTTAAAAACTGCACTAGGACTTAGAATTTCTCTGAACCTATATGGAACACAAAGTGTGAAGATAGTCAAGAAAGTGCTTCTAGCTGCTCTAACCATCCCAGATTGAGGTCGGAGTTCACAACAGTCATTTCTGTGGAAAGGAAATCAAATCAAACCAACCCTGGAGGTTTTAAAATAGGATGGCATAAGCACTTTTAAGACAAGATTAATAACAAAAGAGCGACGGAGAAGGGCATCTTTGGAGAAGTGAGAGGAATAAAAACAAGGGCATATACAAACTTCATGATTCTTGCTAAGAACCTATTTTAAGAAAATAGACTCAACTCGATTAAAGAAATATTTACTGAGCCCCAACAATATTACTATTAACAACTAAAATCTTAAATTTGTTTAGCACTTTACAATATTTCTTTTTGTATGTGTCAGCTTTCTAGTAACCTTGTGAAGTTGCTACTGCAGTGGAGGCTGTGATGAGCCACCCAGCTCCTCCTGCAGGACTGAAGGACTTTGGCCCCTAGACAGCCCTCAGATGACTGAAGAGAATTGTCTCTCCCAAATACACAACTCCCTTCTTGGGACACCCCACATCCAGTGACTGGTCAATATAGAGTATAAAGATCTAGTACCCTCACACTGACTCGGGACACTTTTAAAGGGCCATCCCAGCTTCAGTGCTCCTAATTGGGTTGGCTGAGGCCTCAGAGACTGTACTGCAGCCCCACTTCTCCCTCTGTTTGATCCCTTTTACTTCCCTCCTTCTGCCTCCCCTGGTGATGATCCCAAGAGTACTCCATCCTGTGCGCTAGTCCACATCCCAGAGTCTTCTTCCCAAAGAATCCAACCTGTGACAGTTATTATCCCAGTCCTGAAGACGGGAAAACTAAATATCTTAGATGGTAAACTAATCGCCCAAGTTTACCGCCTGATGAGAGAAGGAGAATGACCATTTCTCAGCCCCAGCAGATGTTACTCAATGGATGCCAGTATGCTAGGGCCACAAGGGTTAGAAAGATGAGTAAGGTCCCTAGCCTCTGAGCTCATGATGGAATGAGCAATGCAAACACAAACACAGCCATAACCTGCATGGCCACCAACAGAGGCTCATGTGTTAGGCATGAGAATGGAGAAGGAAGAGTGATGTCAGAAGGCTGTGGGGTTTGCACAGGGAGGGCTCTGAAGACGTTCAAGAAAGATGGCAAGGAACACAGGTCACCTTTCTTCTTTCACTAGCCTACCTCTACCACTGTGAAAAGCAGATAAGTGAGAGAGCACATCCACAAGGGGGTCAGTGCTTGAGGAACGGACTGTAGGATGGACTCATTGCCGTAGTTCCACTCACCCAGGAACCTCTAGACTGTATAATATGGTCAAAAGAGCTCTACTGGCTTTGGAGTCAGGCCTCTGTTCCTTTTTTCAGACCCAGTTCCCTCTGGTACTTGGTAAGTGAGCTTCGATTTTGACATCTGTAAAATGGATCTGTAAAATGCCAGCAGGTTATTAAGGAAACTACTTATAAAACATTCATTACGTAGCTTGGCATATAGCAGACCAGAGGTCAAAAACTGATAGTGGCCCAAGCAGTGTTTTGTAAATTCCCAGATTTTAATGCCCTTAAGTTAAGAAGATACTCCCTAGTTCTCCATTCACCCACCACTCCTTATGAACTTATTCTTCACTGCTTCACACAACGATGTTACCTCACTGGCCACTGAAGGCATGAGTTTGCTCTTTGTGTCACTGCTGTCACCACCACCACCACTACAACATTCATACATGACACTATCTATACATATATACATACACAGTACGCATTTATATACTAAATGCCAGGCTCTGTTCTAAGCACTTTATAATTATTATCCCATTTCACAGAAGAGGACGTTAAAGCACAGAAAAGTTAGTAACTTGTCTCTAAGGTTGTACAGCCAGTGATAGAGCTGGGGTTCAAAACATGGCAGGCTGGCTCCAGAGCCTGTGCTCCCCTTCACTGTGTCATAGTGCAGACAGTCTGTGCAGTTGCAATTACAGACATGGACCCCTCCAAGGGGTAAAAGGAGAGATAAGGTCATTGTGAGAATTAAGTGACATGAGTCAAGTAAAATAACAGTAACTGGTACATTGGAAACACTAGATAAATGTAAGCTATTTTCATTAGGGAATAACCTGTTCCATTTGAATAAATGGTGACACTCCCTTATATTGATATAGTATTTTTTTAACTCATGTGCTATTTCCAAACAAGCATTAGAAATGTGATGGTTAATTTATATGTCTACTTAACTTGGCCATCGGGGTGCTCAAATATTTGGTCAAACATTATTCTGAGTATGTCTGTAAGGGTATTTTGAGTGAGATTAACATTTGAATCAGTAGACTGAGCAAAGCAGATTGTTCTCCCTAATGTGGGTGAGCCTCTTCCAATCAGTTGAAGGCCAGAATAGAACAAAAAGGCTGACCTTCCTGTCTTCTTTCTTTCCTCGGTTCTTTCCTGCCTTCAGATACAAACTGAAGCATCTTTCTGGGTTTCGAGACTGCAGGCTCCAGGAGTGGATCTACACCATCAGCCTCCTGGGTCTCCAGCTTGCTAACTACAGATCTTGGGACATGTCAGCTTCCATAATAGCATGAGCCAATTCCTTGTCTTAAATCTCTTTATGCTTGTACACATATATACATAAATACATATATACATATATACATACACACATCCTATTGGTTCTTTTTCTCTGGAGAACCTTGACTAACACAAGAAGTAGTCTCTTGATTCCTATCTTACAGATGAGGAACTGAGGTTCAGAGAGGTGGACTGACTTGCACAGTTTATAACTCATCTCCTAATTCTTCATCACCAGGACCCTGAGTCCTGCTGATTGTACTTTCATTCATTCAGCAAATCCTGATCAAGTAACCGTTCTGGGCTAGGCATTGTATCCCTAAATAATTTTCAGATCTACTCCCTCCTTTTCTATCCCTACTCCCACTGGCTCTACACTGCAAAGCTTATCCTCTCTCTTATAGGGCACTAAAGGAAAGCTCCAGACTCAGCTCCCAGCCCCAGATCTATCTCATGTCAGTCCTTTCCCCACATATTATTGCCTCCAGGACCCTTGGAATATGCAAAACTGATCACAATACTCTCAATTGAAATCCTTCACTATCCCCCATGGCCTACATATACTCTGGTATGATACATAAAATCCATTGTGTTCTGGTTCCTGCCCCACCTGTGCAGCGTCTGCCTACATGCCTGAGCTCTTCTTTACCTACCAATGCACTAAGCAATGGGATTATGGCTAGAACTCCCACTTTCTCCTCTTCTTCCTCTCCAAAACTCTTTTACGAAGAGGCTAGAGCATTTTAAAATAAATCAAATACTTTGACTCAATAAAATTATAACAATATTACATGGTAGGTATACAGGAGTTCATTTTAAAATTCTTTTTTCTGTATGTTCTAAATTTTTCATAATAATAAAAAAATTTGCTACTTTTTTTTTAGATGGCAAAGAAAGATGAGAAATGGAAGAAGGGTAAAGAATAAAGGAGATTTGAGCATGAGGTACTTTTGAAGACAGTTGATTGGATAAGGTCGGGGGGAGGTTGGGACCTTGAAGGGAGGCAGAAGGGAACTAAGGACTCACTTACCCTGAGGTAGAGGTTCCAGAAGGAAAGGTGGGGGACACTGATCAAAGGCTGTTTTATCTGGTAGGACTGGAAAGAAATTGTTGGCTCCAAATACAAAAAGAAAACAATAAAACAAAAGTGACAAAAAATTAAATGTCAGCAAAACATAACATTATGTCAACTTCATTAATTGCAAAACTTAGCATTTATAAATATTCATTCCATCTGAAAAGAATCTGTGGGTTAGATTTTCTCACTTCATAAGAATTCCCAAGTAGAGACAGTGAGTCCTGAAAAATCATAGCCAACTGCAAATGAAATATTACTCATACCTGTATANTTTCTCTGGAGAACCTTGACTAACACAAGAAGTAGTCTCTTGATTCCTATCTTACAGATGAGGAACTGAGGTTCAGAGAGGTGGACTGACTTGCACAGTTTATAACTCATCTCCTAATTCTTCATCACCAGGACCCTGAGTCCTTCTTATTTTACTTTCATTCATTCAGCAAATCCTGATCAAGTAACCGTTCTGGGCTAGGCATTGTATCCCTAAATAATTTTCAGATCTACTCCCTCCTTTTCTATCCCTACTCCCACTGGCTCTACACTGCAAAGCTTATCCTCTCTCTTATAGGGCACTAAAGGAAAGCTCCAGACTCAGCTCCCAGCCCCAGATCTATCTCATGTCAGTCCTTTCCCCACATATTATTGCCTCCAGGACCCTTGGAATATGCAAAACTGATCACAATACTCTCAATTGAAATCCTTCACTATCCCCCATGGCCTACATATACTCTGGTATGATACATAAAATCCATTGTGTTCTGGTTCCTGCCCCACCTGTGCAGCGTCTGCCTCCATGCCTGAGCTCTTCTTTACCTACCAATGCACTAAGCAATGGGATTATGGCTAGAACTCCCACTTTCTCCTCTTCTTCCTCTCCAAAACTCTTTTACGAAGAGGCCAGAGCATTTTAAAATAAATCAAATACTTTGACTCAATAAAATTATAACAATATTACATGGTAGGTATACAGGAGTTCATTTTAAAATTCTTTTTTCTGTATGTTCTAAATTTTTCATAATAAAATTAAGGGGGGAATGCCTCTCCCCTGCTTAAAATGACCTTACAGTCATTTTTCCTTACACAAAGAATAGATTCCAAATTCTCTAAAATGTCACCTATAGGGACTTATGTGATCTGTCTCCACCTGTCTCCATGGTGGCCTTTCAGCCTCTCAAGCATGCCAAGCTCTTTCCTGCCCCAGGGCCTTTACATTCACATAGCATTTCCCATCTATCTCACTCTCTCCCTGGTTACTCCATTAGGTCTTCACTTTAATACCCCTTTCTCATGAAGGCGAAATCCAAAGTATGTTCTATTCTCTTAGCACGTTATTCTTTTCCTTCATAGCACTTAATACCATTTGTAGACAAATGTTTGTGGTTTTACTATTATTTATATCTACCCCTAGGTTATAAGCTTCATGAGGTTCTGCTCATAATTGTATACCCAGAGCCTAGCACACAGCAGGTGCTCAATGTATTTGCTTAATTAATGTTCTATCTTCCCTCCTCTGTTTTTCCTGTTCCTTCTCCTTAGATTGCCGCATTCTTCCACCTGCCCTCCAATGTCTTCATTTGGCAAATTGCTATTTCATCTTTAAGACTCAGTTCCCCCATGCACCTTTTCCCTCAAGGTCATTAGGTCACTCTGCATGAACTTCCACAGCTCTTACAGCACTTAGGTCACATTTAAGACCTTTCTCCTTTTCCGTGAGCTCCTCAAGGTCACACACTGGGTCCCTTTCATCCCAGAAAATCCCTGAGCCAAAACAAGACCTGACATACAATCAGCCCCAGTAAACATTTACCAAAAGGTTGCTGAGTTAAGAGACCAGAATCAGAAATGTGTATAATGCACCTGGCATATAGAAAGTACTCGATAACTGGCAACAATTATTGTCACTATTATTGTAGTAATGTTTTTGTACTTGATCTTCTTCTGAATGTTTTTTGAATCATCCTCAATAGATATTTATAGAGTGCCTACTCTGGAGTATATACAAGGATAGTTAAAATAATAAACTGATCAGAGACTAGCTCCTCAGGGAACTCAGAGAGATAAGACAAAAATATAAATAACTATAAAATAAGTCTTAAGTGTTACAAAAGAATCTGTCTAGGCTTCGGCCACAAACTAAAGGAGCACAGCCCAGCCAGGCCACACTATACATATGGCGATAGCCCCATAACCCTTAATCTTCAGTATTATGAGTATAACCTCTCAAAATGTGTTATCTGTCCTGCGGGCCACCAAATTCACTCACCTTGCCCTCCCTACCATGATGGTAACCCAGCATGCCTTGCAACCATAATCAGACAAATACCAGCTCACAGTCTCGTTCACATAGCCCACTGAAGATGTCCAGAAGGCAACAAAAATGCAAGAGTCTTACCTGGAAGTCCAAAGTCTGGCCCAGTTTTAGAGCTCTATTTTTCTAAGCATTTCAGGCTTTTGTTACCCATGCATGGCCTGTCCAGTTTGGTTATATTCAGACAAGGCTCTTGACATTTTCCTCATCTACATAGCCATTACACCTCAAACTCCAGCGGATGACCAAAAGTTAACATTGTATGTTAATATTTCATATGTGTGTGTGTGTGTGTGTGTGTGTGTGTGCGTGTATTTACTAAAAGATAGGGAGTTGTTTTATCCTTAATTCATCATTTCATAAATTTTTCACATATAGTATTGATTTTGCATTGAAATAGTTTTTTGCAAAGCATTTTAGCTAGAATCCTTATTTGGCATCTTGCAGACCACAACACCTAATAATAATGATTTTTTACAAAAAGAAGGACATGGGTTTTGTAGCTTTAAAAAAATCAATAGAGCATTTGTGCCTTTATTAGAGATTAAAATAGCTTCTTTGCCTCACAATTAAGGTGAGCTTTTTTAAAATAATAAAAGAGAATTTTTCAAATATCCTTGCCCCCATCCACAAAATTTCTAAGTTTCTTAAAAGTTTAAAGATACAGAGGAGGGGAAATGAACAAATATGAAGTTAAGAACCCTGAGTTTATGTCCAAAGTCCACTGTTTACTAAGAAAGACTGGAGAATATTTCTTCCTCTGTAAAGGTGGAGTAATACCCTCTACCCCCATGTACTGTGAGGATCTAAGGGAGACTGGGTGTCTGGGCAAAGGGCTGAGTAGAATGCACAGGTATAGGCACCTTCTACCTAGCAGTTCAAGATACAGGTTAGGGCATCATCCATACAGAGGGGATTTGAAAAGTTCATCTTAATAACCATTGACTGAGCTGGGCATCAGGGATGATGGGGACTAAAGTTGAATAGGATCTGTCTCTCCTCTCAAAGTGTTCATAGTCTAAGAGATGACAGACCACCTTAGAGAGTGGCAACCTAGCCCAGGCTCTGGAGTCAGATGATGTCAGTTGACCTCCAGTGACCTTCTGCTTATCTCTACTTCCTAGTTTGGGAACTCGGAAAAGTTATTTCATTTCTTGAAACTTCAGTCTCCTCATGTGAAAAATGGGGATAACAATAGTATTTATGTCATTCCCAGAAGTTGCAGAGAACACAGATTTGAAGGACCTTCCAGATAGGTTGGAGTCTAACTACTGAGACAAGGAGGATCTGTGTATCCCCTTGATGAGCTAAAGGGAGATATGACTTGTCCATAGCTCTTTCTTATCCAAGCCTCTTTTCATTCACCAGTGAATCTGATGGTGAGCGGTCTAATGGGTCTTAGCATCTGTCTCATAAAACAGTGGAAAGGCCAAGCAGGGCTGTGTGGACCAAGCATGACCATGCCTCTGCTGGGGAAGAAATGCACAGTGGCTCACAGTCACACAAGGGCACAAAAGGCATCTGTAAATTATCCAGGCTACAGTTTATTTCTCTTGCTCTTGGCATTTTGGCCATAGCACCTCCTTCAGATGATGAACAGGAAGTTGATAAGTAAAGGAAATTGAAACTTGTATGGGCTAAGATTAGGTTTGGGCGCTAGTTCATTTGTCTGTTCATTAATTCACTCACTTCAGGACTTGAACTCACTTCTGTCTGATTCCAGAGTTCAGATTCTTGCTATCCTCAAAGGCCCTCCCGTGTTTACTAAATACAAACAGGAGCAAAAGATAATCCAACAGTTTGTTTAGTTTGTTTAAATTCAAGGAAAGCTAATCATTAACACCAAGACATCCAAATCTTTATGTGTTTCAAATCACTTCCAAAATTGATTTAATAATTTTAATATAAATAATGAGTGCCATTTGTTGAGCATTTTCTGGGAGCCAAGCACTTTATATGCGTTTATGTCAATTTATGTGAGTGCCACTTGATAAAAACTGTTATCACATACATTTTCTCAACAGTTTTACAACAACCCTTACGTGGTAGGCAGTCCCTCTCCCATCTCGCTTCCCCAGTTATGAGCCTCATTTTACAAACAAAGGATTTGAAATGCAGAGGAGATCAATGGACTTGTACAAAGTCACACCATGAGTGAGTACAAGGCCTTCAGTACCCCTTGCCTGTCCAGCTTGATCAGAGCCCCCTTCATGTTCAGACAAAGCTCTTGGTGCTCTCTTCATCTACACAAATCCATTTCTTCCCATCCTACCTTAGCTGCCTCTCTAAAAATCAGCTGCCAGTGATAAAGCTGCACCTAACAATTCCTACCCCGAAGAGCAGTCACCTAGTCCCTAGGAAGGTATAACCACAGTGGACCGCAATTTGACTCTGAGTCTCTGTAATCAAGTTATCTGATAAACTTTTATTGGTTAAATTAGTAAAACTAAAAGATGTATAACCCAGGAAAAGAACTGTTACAAAGCTGAAATTAAGAAGCTTATTCATTCCTTGTGGAATGGATAATGCCAGGCATGTTTACAGCCATGACAAGAAATACTGTTTGAGTACTTACTATGTGCCAGGCACCACTGGAGGGACTGAGGAGAAAAGGAAACAAGATAGACAAAGTCCCTGCCCTCAAGGAGCTTATATTCAAGTGAAGGCAGAACAAAAAGTAATCAGAATGAAAATAAAATAGTTTTACATAGTAATTTATATAGTATAAGGTAAATAAAGCAGGGTAAGGGGGATAGACAGAACAGGAGAGGAAGAGGGACTTTTCTGGAGTTGGGGTCAGCAGGCTCTCTGAGGAGGGGTCTTTTGAGCAGAGGTCTGAGTCCAGTGAAGGAGGAAGCCACCTGAGGGTCTGGAGGAGCAGGTAGAGAGAGAAAGCACTGAGGCAGGAACCAGCTGGGAGTCTGGAGCAAGATAAGAGAACCAGTGAGGCTGGAGTGGGAAAATCTGAGAATAGGTCCAAGAGGCAGTCTGAGATGATACTGGATGTTGCGGGCCACAGTAAGGAATCTGGATCTCATTTACTACACCAAAAGTTCTATGGTAAGGTATATAGTATTTACAGAAGAAGAAATCCTCACCATTCAGCAGTGGAAGTTTCACATTCTATATTCTTGCTATCAAAGCACAGGCCACTTAAGAGGAAAATGAAAATAATGGGGAAGAGAGTCCCGTTGAAGAGCCCATGCTTCCCCCCCGCCACCCCCCAGAAGGATCCACTCTCAAATAATGTTAAATGAGTAGACATCTAAATGAGAACTCAGAAAAATAAATACAGGGTTCAGCCCTCTCTGGCCATTGTGATTCTATTGCTCCTCCTGAAAACTGGGAATACTGTCCCAAGAATTGCTAGCCCCTCCATTCCAGTGACCGTTATTTACATAAAACATGTTCTTCCATGTCCAATCACATTTAAAGTGCCTAGAAGGCTTGGGAAAACAAAGAATCCTATTGCTTGGCAAAGCCAGGGGCAGCCAATATATCAATTTTAGCTTAGTCTAGCTATTCCCTGTAATAATTAGCAATTTCACCTAATAAGAAAAAGAAACCACAGAATTTTGTAGAAGATATTAATAACAGCCCTGACACTAAAATAGAAAGGATTTAGAATTGTTTAAAATGCCTTTAATTGGCTTTCACCAAAAATTCATGAGGGCTGATCCCTTGTGAGTTATTGAGCACAGAGACGAGCTACAAAACCAATATCGAACCAAGGTTAGGAGTGTGGGCTCTGGAGTCAGACTGCCTGGGTTCAGAGGATGGTTGTAAGGGTTTAATGAGATAATTCATGTAAAGTACTTAGTATAATGCCCAGCTCATCGTAATAACTCTAAAAACCAAGCTGTTATTATTATTACGATTATTAGAGATAAATAAGCTCCAGATCCTGCCTCGAGGATGGTGAAGTAGATAATATCACCAATTAAGAGGAATACTACTAAACAGAGATGCCAAGAATAAATTGCAAGAGTGTAGAGGAACCAAGGCCACATATCCAAAACACATTTATTGAGCACCTACTCTGGGCCAGATACTGGTGGCTAGGAACACAAATAAGTTTGAAGATATGATCCCTGTCCTGAAAGAATTCACTATAACTTTCCTTTCACTCATGAGTGACTCTGAATCAGACAAGTAGTTCATAAGCACCTATGTTTAGTGATGCACAAAAAACTAATGGAGTTCTTGGGTTAGAAGAACATAGGACATATTTAAGGAAACAAGAATCAAGCAGAAGAAACAATAAGGAAACAAGCTAGGTGAAAGAAGGGGTAGGTGCAGAGTATAAATGCTACAGGCAACTAGAGACAAAAGAGAATAATGGGGGCCAGAGAGGTCCAGGATGACTTCATTAACCAGGGGACAAAGAGAGAGGTGTCCTCATCAGCGCAGTGACTTGGTCTCCATCAAGAGCACACAATCCTCTTGGCTGATAAAATGCTGCTTCTGCTAAAGAAATTGAAATATGACACAGAGGTCCATAAACAGAGCTTGCATGAAATGAAATCTGCTTCATATAAGACAGCAGGATATAGTAGAAAGAGGATGGACGTGGAGCCACGAGGCCTCAGTGGTTACTGTCTGTGAAATCCTAGGTAAATCACTTACTCTCTCTGAAATAAATAAATGTTTGTGAATAAGTGAAATAAGTAGGTATTAAATTACCATGCCCTATTTAAATCAGGTACAGCTCTATGGACAACAAAACTACTCTCTGATCCTAGAAAGAGAAAATGCCTATGAAATGTAAAAAAGCTTACTATTAATTTATTTCACGTAGGGATGCCGAAACAGAATAGGCCATCCTTTTGGGGAAAATTTATCTGTAAACCTCCATTTAGATTCAGGGCCATCTCAAGTGAATACTTGCAAGAAGATCCATGGATTTCACACAACTACACTTATGTAATGTTCAGGAATGCAATTCAAAAATCAACTTTTGATCATCTACTATGTGTCAGACACTGGGATAGACAACAGGATATAAAGACAAAAAAAGACATCATTCCTGCCCCCTATGGAGCTCACATGCACCTAACCATGATGTTCTCACATAGTGCCAGAAACCCTTCTACTCTCTACTAACAGACAGCCTAGACTTTAACCCCTGAAACCTCCAGCCACGGGCCCCAGCCTGGTCCTGCCTTCTGCCACTTGAGAGTCCTTCAAAATACTAGAAGATGGAGGTTTACCAACTCTCCTGAGCTATATTACCCCATTTCACCCATCCCCAACTAGACTGCTCTTCCCCAAACACACTTCTTCTCTCATGTAGTCTTTTATTTCAGGAAGACCTTCACTTCCTCATCCCCATCTCTACACATCCCTGACTAGTTACCTAAAACAACATTCACCAGGTTTATCCCCCTTAGCCTATGTTATTTTCCTCATAGCATTTAATGATGATCTGAAACTGCATTATTTTATTTAATAGTTCATTAGCTTGTTATTTATATGCCCTGCTGGAATGTAAGCTATGTCCCCAGTAGCTACCACAGTGCATGGATGCAGGAGGTACTCGATTTTTGTCAGAATAAATAAATGACAAAACATACAAACTCCATATCACTTTATCTATCTCTTTCTGATGACACTTGTCCCTTTCAACATGGTAATATTTATATGCATACTCATATGCACAACTATGCCTTTTCTACACAGTAGGGAACTCCTTGAAGATCCATATCTGTTTTACTTTTGTATCCTCT
The DNA here is from genome assembly GCF_902729225.1 of Pteropus medius. Lineage (NCBI taxonomy): Eukaryota > Metazoa > Chordata > Mammalia > Chiroptera > Pteropodidae > Pteropus > Pteropus medius. Next base: position 5,046,961 of record NW_024340701.1, on the reverse strand, counting down.
GGATATTCAAGGTAGAATGGTTCTGTGGTTAATGCCTGTTGAATAAATAAATAATATGGTCCCTTCCTCTCCAGGCTTTTAAATCTTGTCTTTGTCAAAACCCTATCTCAATCCTCAGAAATATGAACATATTTGCTTGGTAACATGAAAAAGTAGAGCCTTTTTAACCACATTTCTGCTGCTTCTTTTTAAGAACGAATTACTTTACCACCAAGTTTAAAGGTTATTTTTTCCCCATCCATCAACCTCTTACTTGGCAGCACTTTTGCAAACACCTATGAATTTCTTGGGGGTAAAAAAAAAAATGAATAAAACCTTTAAAAAACATGCACTCTTCTAGAGTGCACCAATCTCTGCTTGCTGAGGGTATAAGCTATTTTTATCAGGTGATACTGTGATATTCCTTTTCAACACATGATATTCACTCTTTCAAGCTGTTTAACACTGTTCTATTTGGTTTCATGTTACATCAATGAGACAGTTTGAGGGAAAAGGAAAAATGGGGCATGCTATATTTAGTAGCACCACTAAAACCCTAAATAAAAACTGAAATTTCCTAAGCAACTTGGCTACCCAATCTATATCCAGGACCCTACCTGCCAACCCAAGATTAAGGAAATGCTTTTGTCCAGAGAGTATTTTCTCAGAATGTTAATTACAGTGTCTCTTTACAGTGTCTCTAAAACTTTAAAGGTTTAAAAGTCATACATAAAGGTCATAGTAGGGCCAAACAATTACTTCATGTATTTTGTATTTTCATAGCATTTTTACTGGGAATTACCAGCCTAATTATATTTTAAAGTAACACATCTGCTTACACATCTGGGCATGCTGAGTTTGAGGTGATCATGTGACAACTGTGAAGCACCGGCTGAAAAGCAATTAGATGTAGAAAAACAAAGCTCTGGGAGGTTTAGGCTTGAATATCAATATCTCTACATAAAGGTGGCATATTAAACTATGAAAGTAAATACGACCCCTGAAGAGCATTAGGCTGAGGAAATCTTACTGCCCAAATGTTTGTAATCAATGTGTGCTGGCAAGGTAAGAAACACTTTAAACAGAAGTATGTGCCTAAGATGGTATCTATCACCTAACCAAAGGCTCAAAAATACTTAACTCACAGTCTCATTGTAAGATTCAGTGGTTACAGGCAAAAGATATGTGTAGTCTGCAAACCATGGTATAAAAATATTCATTTCTATTATTTCTAGAAGATATATAAAAGTAGTATGGAAGAGCAATTACAAAATTAGCCACGATCTTTATACTTCCTGTATCCACACCCTTTCAATGTGACTTTGCAGATCTTCCTATCAAGAGATGTATTCTATTTCCCCATCCTGTATCTGGGCTGGTCTTGTGACTTTCTTTGGCCAACAGGATGCAGTGGAAATCCCACTGTGTAAGTTCTTGCTTACTTTCACTCTCTCTTGGAATCCTGCCCAGCTGCCATGTGAACAAACCCTGATTGTCTTTCTAGATGAAAAAAGATCACATGGAAAACAGCCCAGTGAGTCCAGTCAGGGCCATCCTGGAACAGCCGATAGCCCGTCTATCCCACACATGGGAGGACCCGACCAAGATCAGCAGAGCCACCTACCTGCCCTAGAGCTGACTGCAAATACATGAATGAGCAAAACTGAGATCAAAAGAACTGCCCCACTGACTTGTATACTCATGAGCAATAATAAACACTGTTTTAAAGCTCTGAGTTTTAGTGTGGTTAATTACACTATATATACTTATAGGTATCCGATAGAAGTAGGAACAAATAAACCAGCCTACCAGGAGCATTACTATGTGCTTGGCATTGTGCTAATAAGCACTTAATAGGGGTTATTTAATTTGCTTCTCATGATAACTCTATGTAGTAAATATTATCCCCATTTTTCAGATTATAAAATTGAGGTGCACAGAGTTGAAGTTGACTTGCCCAATGCTGCACAGCTAGCAAACAATGGCGGCCAAAATCAAATCAGGCAGTTGAACTCCAGTGGGGCACTTAATCCAAGAAAGAGTATCTTTTACTTGATGTAAAACATAAGAAACTTATTCCAGTCTTCTTTAACATAAATAATCTGTTCTAACCTTACTCTGCACTTCTGATTGTTCCATTTCTATGAAGAATAAAAATAGCAACAGTGACTTCATTTGTTGATATCATACCTCATGTGATCCTTACAACAACCTGTGAAGTTTGCGTCATCATCTTTGTTTTTCAGAGTAGAGAAAAAAGGGGGAAGGGGAGGCTCAGAGAGACAAACCCACCTCCCTAAGTCACACAGCCTGTGAGCAGCCTAGTGGGGCTGTGACCCCAGAGTCCATGCCCAGACTGCCTCACTGCTCTCCTGAACCACCTCCAGGTTCTTCACACCTTCCTTCAGCTCAGTTGCCACAAAAGGAGGTAGACATAAGAAGAAGAAATGCTTCACTACTGATTGGAGAGTGGAAAGCACCTGAGATCTTAAGGTAGGAAAAATGGCAACAAACTCCAAGGGACAGAAGAAAAAGCAGATGTTCCAAGAGGTCTTGCAGGAACAGAGGCGCTTAGGTGGTAAAATGAATGTAGAAAAGTCTTAGTAGTAGATCCAATGTAGATGGCAATAAATGAACAGAAATCTAGAGACAGTGGCCACAGAGAAAGCTAATAATCCAACAGGCCACAACATGTAGGTATTTCCAACAAGTAGCTCTAAATTAACATGCAAAACAGTAGGCAATGGCCAGGAAATGTGGTGAAAGGAGACATCAGAGGAGAAGAAAGGCAAAAGTGTAAGAATCAGGGCATAGTATATGATTATATTAATATATAACAACAATAATAATAATATTCAGTTTATAAAAGATTTACTCAACTACCAAGCATAAACCAATAATATACATTATTTCATTTGAAAAAGAAAAAAAAAGCGTTTGAGGATGCCCAGAGAGACAAAAGAAAGGGGCAGAACCAACAGCAAGCCATTTGGTACATTTGAAAATATTGATCGACTGGACTTAATGACAAAGATTTAAAGTGACCTCACCTAAGATCCATGAACTGGAGGGACCTAGGGGACATTCAGGCTGTATTTGTTTAGAGCCCAATTACTCTACCAGAATGAAAGCTCCTCAAGGTCAGAGACTATGCTTCTACTTCACCACCGTATGAATAGTACTGTGCCTGACACAGAAAGGACATTCCATAGATATGTCTTGGCAGACTTATGGATAGATGGATAGATGGATGGATGGATGGATGGATGGATGGATGGTTGGCTAAAAATATCAGTTTAACATATCTGTATTATCAACAAGATAAAAAGCATTCATCCATGTTTGAATCCAAATTTTAAAGTGGCAGAAAAACATCCCTGAATCCAAGCTTGCTGCTGATGACAAGGGAAATAAAGTGAGATACTTTCAAGACACAGGTAAAACTTACTACTCCCCACCACCACCACCATAACCACCACTATTCACCTCCTGTACATTCTCTTACAACTCTGTTTTCTACTTACAGTCTTGGAAAGTTCAGGCAAACAAATAATTCTCTTCATTCATTGATTCAACAAACACTTTCTTAGCTAGGCATGCCACTAGGCAATGGGGTAACAGACTAACAGGAGACAGGCCAGCAAACATGATCTAAGGTGGGTGTGGTATTGTAAGACAGAGGGTTTCTATGAGAATATAGAGCAATTATAACCAGCTCAGTTTGGAGAGGTCAGAGGACATGACAGACATCCCAGATGAGCACGATGGCATGGGCCAGGGGTATAGGAAGAAAGATGGTCCATACCAGGAGTAGAGGGAGTGAGACATAACACAAATGAGGTTCCTTCCCTCTTGACTCCCATGGCCCTGGGCACACATCTCATTACACTAAGAGCAAAGATGGAAACTGTCTGCTTATTTTCCTTGTTCTCTGCACTAGATTATAAGCTCAGTGAGATCAGAGGCTATATTATTCATCTCCGTATTCCCAGAACCCAGCAGAGTTTCTGGGATACAAAGTGTACTTAATTGGATGAATAAGAACTTTAGAATGGGGAGGTAACATACCATAATTGTTAAGAACATGATTAAGAGCATTGAAACTCATTTGGCTGTGAGAGCTTGAGCCACATCTGTGTGCCTGTTTCCTCATCTGTAAAATGAGGATAATAATAGTGTCTACCTATATTGATTGTATCCTCTAAGAAGTAGACACTGAGACAAAGTCAGGAGTGTAAGAGATTTATTAGTTTATTGTGTGAAAGTACAGGGCGAAGAAGTCAAATTGAAGAGGGATAGACTCAGACCATGATGCAGATCAGGCTTGGCCAACGCCAAGGGGAGCTCTGGAACACATATTTCCCTTAAGAGAAGACACCGCAATGGGCAGAAACAGTCAGGCAACAGTGTTCCCACTGTGCTCAGTCACTGACTGGGGCTGTCCAGGAAAAGCATGGCCTAAAGGCACTGCAGCTGGAGGCTGGAATCTAATTGTGTTCCTTGAAGATAAAGTGAGTTCTCTCTTGAAAGGAGATCTGAATGGCACACTTGCATGGTTGGCTACACTGCCTAATGGGCTTACATAGCTTCTATTAGTTAATATAGAAAAACACTTAAAACAGTGCCCAGAACTTAGTGCTACTATTAAAGTATTTGGTATTACTGTAAATTATCTGTACAATTACATATAACTTTAAAACTTGAGTCTACGTTGAGAATTATAAATTTAAATGACAGCAAGAATTAGGCAGGAAACAAATATGTAAACTGACCTGAGTAAGATAAAAAGGAGTCAGGGGGCTTTGGTCTCTGTAGCCTACAGAAAAGTACACACCTGTCTAAAGATATTCATTTTAAAAAGAATGCCAAAGAAAACTGCCACTATTTAAGCCCAGCTAAGATTCAAACTTTGAAAACTAAATTTGTACATAATTTATGAAAAAACAGAAGTTATCATACAAAGATCTTCTCTATCACTTTTGGTCACTGACAGTAAAGCAGAGTATCACAAAAAGCAGAGTATGATTTTCATATTCCGTGCTGAACTTGACCTTTTGATATTTTAGGATTGATAGTACAATCTCAAAAGATATCAAGGAATATTGAGGTTCCTTTTACATTTGGTTATTTAAAGGTTTTTAATGTATAAAGATGATCTGCTGGATATTAAACATTATTTTTTCTCCAACAAGAGAAAAAGGAGAAAAAATTACCTTGAATGAGGAATATAAATCATGCTCGAATGCTACAAGACACTCAGGGTATCTCCCCATAGGAAGTAAGCAGACAGCTTTGTCCAACCAGATCCAAGAAGAGATGGAGTAGGTGTGGGGTGGCCAGGGTCTGGGCCTGAAAGTGTGTAAAAACATGAGCTCACAGTGCCACTGAGTTCTGAAACCTGTTTGAGACTTGGCTGAGGACAGTGAGAGAGTACTCCTGCAAATGAGATCATGCTGGTGGCAGTGCAGTGGTTAGAAGAGGACTTGGTTTAGCATATTCTCAGCTACAACCTGCCCAGGCCCACCTCCACATGGTTAATAGTAGGAGACTGTTTCACAAAGTCCTAGAGACTGCTCTGGATCTTAGTCCTGGATCCACCTGCTCCAGGCAAATGGCAACTCTGCTACCAGTGCTCTGACTTAGCTACAAAGGGCAACACCACACATGATTCCTTAGTGGGCAAACTGATGTACTCTGACCCGTGAGATGGAAAAGGAAGGTGGACCCCCTTTTACATTTGATTATGTATCATGAAAAGTCATACAGCTTCTATTGGAAGCAATGCTTTTGACATATAGATGTTAGATGCCTAAATGACAGTCCTTGGTGATATATGAAAAGGTCATACCAATCTCTCTGAACTCTGAAATTCTAGGATCTATGTAAAGAGATCTGACAGTTTATTCTGTTTTTAACTGCACTGAATGGTATACAACAGGCGAACTTCAGTGCATACAATAACTTTTATTTCAATTTTGCATGACAAGACAATATTTTTTAAACACTATCTTCAGGTGAAATTCTAAAAAAATTATTTAGAGGGCTTTTATTACTACTTAATGTTACCTGTCACTAAAATTTGATGAGTCAAAGTAATAATTTATTCAAGAAAAGGTGCATCAAGTTTTGGAGGAACAGTAACAAATACTACCTCTGCCTAACCTTTCCAATCTGACTTAGCAATGACATAAACCTCTTTGATATAACTAGTTATCAATTTTTTAATTAAGTTTATTGAGGTGACATTAGTTAATAAAGTTATATAGGGTTCAAGCGTACAATTCAATAATACGTCATATGCATTGTGTGTTCACCACCCAAAGCTAAATTTCCTGTCACCTTGTATTTGACCCCCTTTACCCTTATCTACCTCTCCTTACTTTTCCCTCTGGTAACCACTAAACTGTTGTCTGTGTCCATGAGTCTCTGTTTGTCTTGTTTGTCTGTTCCTTCAGATGAATTTTATATAATATAAAATTAACAATTTTAAAGTGAACCATTCAGTGACATTTAGTATATTCACAATGTTGTGCAAACACAACCTCTATCTAGTTCCAAAACATTTCCATCACTACCAACTAAAATATATTACTCATTAACCATTTTCCCCCTTCCTAACCCCTGGCAACCACCAATCTGCCTTCTGACTCTATGGCTTTATCTATTCTGAATATTTTATATAAATGGAATCATATAACATGTCACCTTTGTGTCTGGCTTCTTTCACTTAGTATGTTTTAGAGGTTCATCCACATTGTAGCACTTATCAGAACTTCATTCCTTTCCATTGTATGTATATTCCACAATTTGTTTATCCCTTCATCCTTTGATGGACATTTAGGCTGTTCCTACCTTTTGGCTATTGTGAATAATGCTGCTATGAACATGTGTTTATATGTACCCAAGTATCTGTTTTTAATTCTTTTGGGTATATACACCTAGGAATGAAATTGTGGGGGTCATATGGTAACTCTATATTTAACTTTTTCATGAACTAACTTTTCCACAATGGCTGTATCATTTTACATTGCCACCAGCAATGTACAAGAGTTCTAATTTCTCTATACCATTGTCAACATTTGTTATTTTCTGAGTTTTGTTGTTGCTGCTGCTGCTGCTGTTTTTTTATAGCCGTGCTAGTGGATGTGTAGTGGTATCTCACTGTGGTTTAGATCTGATTTTCCCTAATGACTAACATAGGTGAGCATCTTTTCATGTGCTTTTTGGCTTTTTTTTTAAAAACATTTTAAATGACAACCAAGGATCCAAATTTAAGTCGAAATCCAATTGTATATGGGGCTTCTAAATGCAAACAACTCAACTGAGGTGACAGTTGAACAGATATTTGCTATGAGCTTCACTAAGTTTGCTCATGTACGGGCAATGATAAGCACATCACAACTCATTAAGTTTTAGTTTAGTTTTTTTTTTTTTTAAATATTCATTGTAAAATGAGTTTCCATTTCAGAAGTCTTATCTTAAAATCAGAGAAATATAGAGTCTAAGAAAATGTAAGTTCCGCAATGGCAGCAATTTTTGTCTATATCATCCTCTATATCTGAACAAGGCACATCTTAGGATACTCAATAAATATTAGATAACTAAAGGAATCAGGTTGATTATCTGGAACCAGAGGCTTGTACTGAATGCAGATGGTAAAGTCGAGGGATGGATCTAGGATAATTCCTCAAGACTCTTCTGCCTAGGTCCACTGGTGCCATTAACTAGGATAGTGAATACAGGAGGGCCATGAGGTTAGATATAGATAGAGAATGACAAACCAATAAGCTGAAGCTTCATCCTGTGGGTAGTAGCGGACAGAGGGATGACAGGGTCAGATCTAAGTTTAGAGACATTGTTTGATATTGGTGACCAATTGAAAGGGAAGAGACTGGAAAATAAGGCAAAGAGTAAAGAAGATTTCATAGTAGACCACTTGAGAGATGAAAAAGAGAAATCACAGATTGTTAATTTTTCACACTGCCCCTATTTTTCATCACCACAAATAACCAAAAGCAAACAGTCTTCCTGATTTTGTCTCCATACTTCTCTTATGAAGATACAACACATTTAGGTGTGTGTTTGTTTTGGGAAGGGGGATAGCATTTCTTTTTAAAGAGCCCTACTCTTTGCAAAAGCCCTTCCATGGTTGAGGAAATACCGATCAATAATATCCCATGCAATATACTTTTAATTGGAGACTAAAGCAGAAAGGTTTTTCAACAGTATCCACCAGTTGCGATATATTCTTTTGTGGTATATCCAAAATTGATTATGCCTCCGAGTCATAAGACCAGAATTCAAGTCCCTACTCCATCATTTAATAGAGTTCTACAAGTTAAACAAGTTGCCCAACTTCTTTATGTTGTCATGTTTAAAGTTGTCTCAGTTAGGGTCTCAGTTGGGAAACAGAAGGAACACTCAAAGAGTAAAACTGAGCTAGGTTTAATGAAAGAAATTCATCAAGGGATGATGAAACACCCTGTGACTAGCAATAGTAGAAACCCAATACCAACCCTTGGACATGGAGAGAACCCAAAGAGAGAAAGCTGTAGCTGTAAGATGGATAGGGGCTGTAGTGTCCGCACAGCCACTGCTAACCAGGAGCATAGGAAAGAGGGAGCTGGGTGTAGAATACCCAAAACTCACTCTCTTTCAGCCCTAGGATATCCTGCCAGTATCCCCACTGGTTGAATTCTCTAGAAGCAAGAGGGCAAAGAAGTTCACTGATACGGTCTATGAAGATCAGCCTCTAAAGCCACAGAAAGGATGGGGAAAAGAATAGAGAATGATCTAGATAGAGATCAAATGGAAGATACCCAATCCAAAATGTAATCAGGGTTGTCCACCTCTCAGAGATTGCTGTGAGGGTCAAATGCGTGTATCCCCTACACTGGAATTTTTTCTTTCAGGTTGAAAGTTCAAATCATGAAGACAAAAATCAAACTGGAAGGAATTTTTCAGTACCAAATGTTTATGTCTAAGTCAAAAATTAATTCCCTACTGAGGTCAATGTGACAATAGTCAGGCAGGACTCAGACACCTACACGTCAGCATCTCCATGTTAGCTTCCTGCCCTTCTCCTTTCCCAACTGCAATTCTAACTTTTGCCAGTAGCAGAATTAGCAACAATTTTAGAAGCCTATTCCATTTTCTATTGCTTTTCAGGACCAGTTCTTGTAAGTACCAATTCATCTGCCAAAGAAACATTCAACAAGCATTTGCAAAATACCTACAATGTACTTAGTATAAAAGCTAAGTGTCTATCTATTCATTGGTGAATGAACCATGACAATGTTTCTTAAGCATGCAAATCTTATATGATTTATCATCTTTTATCATTCTTATTCATTCCTCTTTAGCCATTTTGCAGTTCCTCGAACCCCTCTAGGTACACTCCTGCCTTAGGAATGTTCCTCTGGCTGTTTCCTCTGCTTATTGTCCAGATAGCCACAAGGTAAACTTCCCCACCTCCATCAAGTTTATTCAAATACCATCTTCTCAATACCCACTCCATTCAAGATTACAACCCCCAACCAAGCTCCTGTTCCCATTTATTCTACTCTACTCCTCCAACTCCAGCACTTATAATCTTCTAACATGCCAGATGTATGTATATTTATATATAAAATACACTTATTTATTATGATTATTTTAAATGTCTATCTCCCCTTGTGTTCCTGTGGACAGGGATGTTTGAATTTGTTCACTGATGTATCCCAAGCACTCACAACTTGGACTGGCCCCTACTGGACACTCAATATTCACTGAATGAATAAATTAATCAATTATCTAGTCATGTGAAATCATTTCAAGTAGCTCAATGACATTAGCAAGTTTTTGTTAATGGAAAATTTTAAAGTTGAGAAAAGAAAGCTATGTTGCGTATTTTAAATCTAATAGCCTCATCTCAACCATAATTTGTTCCAAATGTTGTGCTCGTAGGCGAAAACTCATATAAGTGATGATTAATACCCATTATAATTAAATGTAAAAGCTACAACATTTTTATTAAAGGAAATATAAGATCAAGCATCAAGCTGGTACTATAGATAATAAGTGTTTGTAACTGACATACTGTGGATAACTGTAAACTGTCAGTACACTAATAAAATGTAAAAATTCCTAAAACAATTAGGAACTCTGTGGCAGCTGCAATGTCAACAAGAGCCACTTTGCCAGTTGTTCAGAGGTTGTGCAAATTAGCACAAACTGGTAGTAACATATATAATACACTTGAGAGCCATTTTTTACAACATAATTTTAGATATGTTTTCTTTTTTTTTTAGATAAAATATCACATCCTGATGCATGAATATGTGGGGTTGAGATGAACTTCAAACTAGTAAGGGGAATAAACCTTGAATAGACAATTTAGTACACCTCTGAATAAACTATCTGATTTGAGTGAACAAAGGTTGCCTGTGCAGCAAATTTGGGTCCAAAAATTCATGGCTTGGATATGTAAAGTATATGTAAAAAATATGCATTGAAGTGTTAATATAATGATTTGTTGTAGAGATACCTGGAGAGTCAAACAAAGAACTCGAATGACGGAACTAGGTATGAAGGTATTAAAGAGTTAAGTGGGTTCTTTCCAGAAAGCCAAACCTTCCTACTTCCATCATCTTTCTGCTATTCAGTCAGAAAGATTAGGAATCCACAGTACTGCCATCTTTCTCAATCAATGAACGGTATGATTTTTAGTGGACCCGGACTCACATTAAACATAACATTTTTAGTGAACCCGGACTCACATTAAACATAACTTGGACAATGACTCTAACTCTGCTTTAGTTGTAATCAGCCTCACACATAAAAGGTCTATATGTGTGTGTTGGTACCTGATGAATATGTTTGGGTTTCTCACTGCAACTATGACATTTAGATCCAAATTGAACTGTTCCAAACAAGAATTAAAATCTTGTTTCATATAGTATGCTGAGCCATTCTGAAAGACCTAATACAACATTTTACTAGATACCATGTGTTGTGGGCTGAATTGTTTCCCCCGCAAATTCATACGTTGAGGTCCTAACTCCCAGTACCTCAGACTATGACTGTATTTGAAGATAGGGCCTTTAAATGAAGTGATATGAGTGGGCCTTAATCCAGGATGACTGGTATCCTTATAAAAAAAGATTAGGGCACAGAAACATAGAGAAAAGACCATGTGAAGACAGAGAGAGAAGTTGGCCATCTAGAGAGAACTTACTAAAGAGAAAGACTTCAGAAAAACAACTCTGCCAACACCTTGAACTTGGACTTCCGGCCTCCGGAACTGTGTGGAAATATATTTCTATTGTTTAAGTCACCAGCCTGTAGTATTTGTTGTTAAAGAACTAGGAAACTAATATACGATATATGAATCATCTCATTATATTGTTTCAACAAAAGAATGCAATTTTTAAAATCCCATTTCCAATCACAAATAACAAGTACAAATGTCAATGGATACCTCATTTATGTGGTATCATGAGGGAATAAATCATTCCATATTATGAAAATTTCTAGATAACCGAAACTTGCCTCTTAACAAACCAAAGTTTATATTTGAATCACATGAAATGAAAACCTTTCTAAAATGCATCATTATATGCTATTCCCCCTTTAAAACAGAGTATACCATATACAATCCCTTTAAAGAATATTAACGTTGCCAACAAAATCTACAATCGTTAAGTCTTCTAAATCAATTACTGCTTCTAACTAAGATTAAGACTGATTTCTCATGTCTTACTTCTGAGTATTTACCCAAAGGAATCCAAAACACTAATTTGAAAAGATATATGCACTCTTATGTCTACTACAGCATTATTTACCATAACCAAGATATGGAAACAACCTAAGTGTCCATCAATAGATGAATGGATAAAGATGTGGTATGTATGAACAACGGAATATTACTTAGCCATAAGAAGAATGAAATCTTGCCATTTGTAACAACATGGAAGGACCTAGAAGGTATTATGCTAAGTGATATAAGTCAGAGAAAGACAAATACTGTATGATTTCACTTATATGTGAATTCTAAAAAACAAAATAAACAAACAAAACAGAAACAAACTTAGTTTTGTAATTTGTGTGTCCCTCACTTCCAGCTAATATTTACTGAAAACTTCTAGTTTGTCTCCTTTTTACCAAGCTTTCTAATTTGCCATAGGCCGAGAAATTAAAGAACTAAGCATATATTAGAACTCAAGTTAGAATCAAAAAGCTTGAGGGAGGGTCCATGGAGTTTCCCTGTGAGTAAACAAGTTAATATATTCTTTGTGGTATATATTTTTGCTTCTCAAAAAAGTTTTGCTTCTATCATTTTGCCTGTAATCCTAAGAATTAATATTGAAAAGTTTATGATCATTATGTTTGAATAAGTGAGATTTTAATTTCATATTTTATGAATTATTGGTTTGTCTCCACTTCAAAAACTTTCACAGCATCTTTAGACATCAAAATCTATATAGTGTTGATTTCTAACCTCCAGAAGAAAGATGTATATGAACATACCAACTTTAATAATAACAAGTAGCATGTATTAACATTTACTATGTGCCTGGTACTGGGCTAAAAGCTCTTTAGGTATCTCACTAAACTAGCAACAATGGGAAGAATTTATTGAAAGCAAAGAAAGGGATGCAAAATCACTTTGACCTTCAGGAACTGTGCTTACTGGATAGATATATTATGCAAATGAGCAGTCCTGGATCAAATAAAACATTTTAATCTAGTTTTTAAAAAGCTAGTAGTGTCTATAGCCATGCCGCCCTGAACAAGTCCGATCCCATCTGATCTTGAAAGCTAAGCAGGGTCGGGCCTGGTTAGTATTTGGATGGGAGACCACCTAGGAAGACCAGGTGCTGTAGGTGTAAAAAATAAAAAAATAAGGGATTGTAAACTGACAAGGTCCTTGCAATCTGTGAGGTCAACCAAAGGTTGCCTTGCTTAAAAAAAAAAAAAAAAAGCTACTAGTAAAAACTAATCCTGTATGCAAGTACCAAATGAAATATAATCTCCGTACAAGGCAATCATTCTTCTCCATGGACCATCACTCCTGAAACCAATCTGATAAATTAGAGCTCCTTTTATCTACCTTTCCTATGACCCAACATGAATTTATGAAGATATGCATATATGCAGGCCTCTGGAAGTGATTCACTAGATTATACAGAATTAGGCTGGTATGTCAACTCACACCTCTCAAAAGATATGTATTTAACACATTTGGAGGTTAATTTTTTCAATTAATTTTATTGAGATGTAATGCACATATAATTAAATGCACAGATCTTAAGGTTGAGTTTGATTAATTTTGACAATCAACACCCCAATCAAGATATAGCATATTTCAATCACTTCAGAGGGTTTGCTTGTGCCATTTTGCAGTTGGTCTCTCCCCAACTATAGGTATTTCTTTTTAAGCAGATATAACAGCAGTAATAGTAATAGTTACTGTTTACGGATGGTTAACAATAGGAGTATTTACTGAGTGCCCACATGCCAGGCACTGTACATATACAGTACTCAATTTAAATCTCATGTCAAAGCTTCATACTATCCCTATTTGTTTATTTGAAATAAAAGACCAAATGGTGGGGTGGGTGGGAAGGAGGAATAAGAAATTAATTATTCAAGGTCATATAACTACTAAGTGGTGGGATCAAACCTGAACCAGAAATATCTGAATTAAAATCCCTCATGCTAAACTATATCACCTCTACACAAATGCTAAAGAGTGTTCTGTTAAATCAAAACACACACTAGGTAGTGGAATTAGGGAGGCCACCAGCTCAAACTCACAACCCCACCTGTTACAAAAATACCCAAGTACTTTATCTTAACAAGCAAGCAAAGGTTTCAGAGGCTAATGCTAATGATTACTAAAGAGGATTACTTACAAGTTCTTCAACTGAAAAACCTGCATGTAAATCCCTCATATATTTCTAATGTAGTTAAGAAAGAGGGAAAATCTTCTATATAGGTGGGTGGGTCACAACCCCATCAGCCCCAAGTACCAGTTAGTGCTTTAGAAAATGAACCATTCACTTGCTCTTGGTCAACCACAGTGCACCAGTCCACTCTTCTCAAGAGCTACAAGGTGAGGCGCAGTGTGGCACTGCACTGTCAATTATTGGAGAAGCCAGGAGGCAAACATCTGGATTGAACCTTTTGATTCCTCATTACATTAATTTTATTCAGTGTTTTAAACTCAGCCCTTTCACATTTACAAAACACTTCACACAGACTACTTCCCTCATGAATGGAGCTCCATTCACATCTCACTTAAAACATCAAACTCATTCTGAAATGACTGAGGTTAAAGCTTGTTCAGTGTCAATTTGCAAGTATTATTAAAAAAAAAAAAACTAGGCACACAAACGCAGGAGGATAATGTAAGGCAGCCTCTTTAAGATCTACTAAAATTAAGCAGCTAGGTAAGGAGCACAGGTAGGCCTTTTAGGAACCAACAGGGCTGGTGCCAAACTGTGTTGTGGAAATGGGTATTTGATTCCTTAGATGGAAGATTTTAGAGAATTACCACCCTTGAGCATACCAGCTAACATCTTGGGAATCAATATGTCTCATTTTCTCTCAAACCTTGGAGTTGTTTTCTAGGAGTCCCTCCCCTCGGTTTCCCCAAATCCCTTAACATATGTTGGGGGAGGGGAGGTTCGCTCCCTTTTGCAAACGAATTGTCTCTGGCATGTTCAAGACTTCAGGACCTGTGTTTACTAAATTCTAAACGTTTGACAACCCCCAGCCCGAAGAGAGACAACAGTTACAACATACGAATATTCCCTCCACACCTGAGCCTCCTTTTTCCTGCACTAAATAAGAGCACTGCTTAGTGTGACCGACGCGCCCTCTCAATCTCATCTAGAAATACCCCAAATCCCAGGTCCACAGCGGGCTGTAATGGAGGAAAAGCATTGGAAGATGCTGCTTCTCGACAATTAGCGGGAGTCACACAGGGGACACCCTGAGGATCCGCTCTCGCTCGCCCAGCACCCTGGGGCCCCGCTCGCTCGAAGCTGCCTGGACTTTTTGGCGCCACCAGATAGTTCAGCAAAGCTACTCTGAGGGCGGCTCTGGAAAGTCGCGGAGGGGAGTGGCGCGAGGCGGCTGCTTTTTCGCCCTGAAAGGTCGACAGTCGCGGGGGAGGAGGCGCACGCCGATCCAGGTTTCGATTGTCTCCCCTGGGGCCCTGGAAGTCTAGGGGAGCGGGCAAAGGGAGTGGCCAGGACCCCCTAGCGGGCAGAGCCCCCACACGGACGGCGGAAAGGGTCGCCAAGATCTCCCGGGCCCGGGGTGCGCGGGGGCGGCGCCCTCCTTCGCGGGTCCCCACCCCTCCATGAAAGTCGAGGTGGCGGGACTGGACTGCGAGAGCAGCTGAGTCGCGGCCACGTGCCCGCGCGGCCGCCAACGCCCGTGACAGGATGGGCGGGGCGTCGGGGGCGCCGGCCAGGCCAGAGGGGCGGCTACCTGGTTCTTGAGGCGCATCTTCTCTGCCGCGCGGTCCCGCCAGAGGTGGCAGAGGCCGGGCGGAGGACGTCCACAGAGTCGCGCCCGGCTCGCTCGATGTCGTGCTCGCCCGCTCAGCGCGGCGCGGCCGCTTCGCCACCCGCGCCGTTGTCGCCGCCGCCACCCTCACTGCCGCCTCTAGGGGGCGCCTCGCGTGGGCGACGGAGGACCGATCCCTGCGAGTGAAGTTCCCACCGTGGCTCTGGTGCCTAGCTCCGGTCTTGGCATTGAGTCTATGCTCAAAAAGTTGGATGAATAAATCTCTCTCCTCCAATACTGCTACCCGTGCTTAAATTTTAAATGAGGTAGCTTCTTTGCAGTCAAATCCAGCATAATTTGTATGAATGTTATTGGCAAAACACTGTTAGGCCCTGAAGCTTTACAAACGTGACCAGTTTAGAACCTTTAGAATCAATCTTACCCTTTGGGCAAAGGCGTATTTAGAAAGTGGCATGGCGGGGAAGGTGGGCACATTAAGTGGATCCTTTAAGCCATGTTTGGCCAGTTGATTGTAGTCTAAGAAGTCCAACAAACATTTTTACCTTAAATCAGTGTTTTTAGGACTTGATCCATTTAGACTTTCATAAGACCCAAATAAAGTAAAAAGGAGGCATAGGTAGGAAAGGTATTTGGAATGACAAAACAAATTTGATGTTGCTTTTATTATTATACCTATTGGTTACTGAGCACTTACGTGTGCTTTCCATGAATTATTTAATTCGTTTTAAATAATTTAATTCTTAGTTCACCTTTTAAATTGAACAATCGCTAATAGCTAAAAGAGCTGTTTTCTCACTGTCCTTTGACCATGTAATACAAAAGAGTTTTGTTCCTGGGCAGGTGGGGATATACCAACTCAAAATTTTCCTAACTGGTATCCTTTGACCAAGAAGTTCTACTTTTATAAATTTATCTTAAGAAAATAATCATTATCGTGTTCAAAGACTTAACTCTATGATTGTTTACTATTAGCATTCTTTGTAAATAATCTTTAATGGTCAACAAAGGTAACTGATCATCCAGTGGAATATTCTGCAAACATTAAGAATGATGTAGTCGATGAATATTTATCAACACAGAAAGATGCTCACAATATATTTCAAAGTGAGAAAAGCAGGTCACAAAATGCTCAGAATGATCCTGTTTTTGAAGAGGTAACAGTGACTATTTTAGAAGGTAGGATTATGAGTGATTTTTATTTCTCTTTTTCTTTTCTGTATTTTTTTAAGTGTCAAAGTAAATATTTTTTCATTTTGGAATTAAGATTTGTTTGAATGTATCATTATCTCTGATTATTATCAACATACCTACAATGAACAAAGCACTATGGCAAGGGCTAGCAGGTAAGAATTCAGCACACTTTAGCACAGTGAAGAACGTAGTCTTAACCATAGTAGTTAGTTAAGGTATTAACTAGACCTAGGTTCCAAATCTTAGCCCTGCCTTCTTTAAGGTATGCCATCTTGGACAAGTTACTTGGGTTATCTAAGCCTAAAAACAGTAATAATAATAATAATAACTAACATTTATTGACAGCTTACTTTGTGCTGAGCACTGTACTAAGTAAGCACTCTGTATGTAGTCTCATCCCTATATTAGCTGTTGAGGAAACTGAGGTTTAAGATGAAGAAAGTTAAGTAACTTGCCCAAGTTTACACAGCTAGATAAATTCTCACATCATAGTGTGATTGTGAGAATTAAATGTGAGGGGGTACTTAAAGCACTTAACTTAACACACTGACAGATTAGATAGATAGACAGACAGATGATAGGTAGACAGATATACGCACCTGATACATGTCATTTTTAATAATTTAGGCACAACCCTTATAGCAAGTTCTGCTCTTATTACTCGAATCACTTCTAGGTGGTCTCCCATCCAAATACTAACCAAGCCCAACCCTGCTTAGCTTCTGAGATCAGACTGGATCGGGCTTGTTCAGGGTGGCATGGCAATAGACTCATGTGTTACAAATTTTAAGTTCTTTTCTACACTAATGTAAAGATTTTAGTATGTGTTCTTTATTTTAAGATCTGAACATTATTATTTAATGCCAAAAGGTTACGTAAATGTATGGCCTATCAGAATTCATAGTAGGAATCTGCCCCATATAAAAGAAACCCACGTAGCATTTACATGTGCTAATACTACTAAAACAGAAGTCAAATTCAGGCACAAGATATACAAAAAATACCAATTCTTTCTGTCTTAACTTTCAAAAAATCAGTTCAGCCATGAATTCTTTAAAGAAAAAGATCTGGTGTATTTAGTACTTTACTGTGTCATGTATTCTCTGGATTAATAAGGTCTTTTGAAAACAATTGAAAAATTCCACACAGATAAAAAAATAAAATATCTTCAATTTTATAATCAAATATGTTCAGGTAATACTACTTATGAAAAATCTCATAAAAAGAGTAAATCACCCAGGATTAAGAACCATGCAGGTAGAAAAAAAAACCAAACTGTTTCTCATCAGTTGAAGATATATTTTAGGCTAAATATACAAATTTAAATTAAATATAATGAAAATATTAATTTTATCAGCAAAGTATTAGTTATCTAAAACAAGTGTTTCGGAGTTATGTTAAATTCTCCAAAGTATAATGTTAATTTATATTCCTTCCCAGCACAAACCAAAAATAGAATCTGTGATAATTTTACAATTACAAGTCATATTGTGGCTCTAGGATAGTCAACTTCATATAACAAAGCAATTAGTAAGAGCGTGGAAACTTACTTTCCTCCTTTGAACGGCAATTCTTGTATTAAGAGTAATGTTATTTTTCTTGAAAAGTCTTGAATCTTCACACAAAGGCATTACAAGCTCATCATGCACCTTAATTATAAGGGCACCTGTGTTTCTTTGTTTATCTGGTTGGTTGGACCTGACGATTTGATTTGTCACACGCCTCCCCTGGCCCGCCCTATTTCTCTCTTAATGAGAACAACTTAACAACAGCATCTGTACAACCTCCAAGGCTCAAATAATGACTGGGGGAGGAACAGGGGTTATTAGTTATGTTGTTTGCTTACCATTCATGTAAAGGGCTAAAATTCGGGGTTAGTAAGCAGCAACTAGGAGGACAGATTGATTTTAAAACATGCCAGATGGTTCAGAGCGAAAGACCCCACCCCACCATCCAACTCCCACTTCTCCCACACCCCGGGGTCCCCATGACTCCCTCTTCTCCCTGCAGAGGCAGTGTGGTATTAAATGGAGTCAGATGAATCCCACCTCTGTCATCAGGAGCCCTGTGATTGATCGTTGGCCAGTTTCTTTATCTTTTGGAGGCTCAGTTTCTGTATAATAGAGATAATAGTACTTACCTCATAGGTTGTTACGAAGATGATTTTTAATGTTAATGGAAAAAGTGTGTAAAGTAATCACTTAATACAAGTTTCTTCTCTTTCTCCTTTCCCTTCTGCATTGGGAATATTCAAAAAAGGCTCCAACTATGCACATCCGCAGAAGAATAGGCATGTGTAAAGGTATAAATATTTGAGAAATTTGGGGATTTGATGTAAGATAGAAAACGTATCTATTGTCTTCATCATCAACATCTTCTGAAATGGAAGGAAGGAATCCCATTCATTCAGCAGATATTCATTGAGCAGCTACTAGTTCTAAGGCTCATGCTAATACCACTGCAGTAGATTTGTCTTCTGTCCTCACGAAGATCATAGTCTGAGTGGACAAAGGTGAGGAAATGACAGGCAGTGACAATACAACATAACAGTATAACAAGTACTAAAACAGAGAGGCACCAGGGACGGTGAGAGCACAGAGAAAGGACATGGGAGAAAAGGAGGTAGGTGAGAGGGAGGGTCTGGGAAGATTTCCTGGAAAAAATGATTCCAGAATTGAATTTTGAAGAACAAGTAGAAGTTAGAAGGTGAAAAACTAAACAACGAAGCTTCACAGAGGTGCCTTTTAAAAAAAGACCTACTCTACATAACTGTGAAGTAAATGGTGTATTCCATCATCAGAATGAGACTACATTGTAATGTCATTGACTATTATGGATATAACAGAATTTGTACATTTTCTAATGTTTCATCACATGAGATTTAACTGAGAACAATGAATAAGCACTGTTTTCGAGTAAGCCAATGAGCATATGTTCAGAAACATTTGATTAGAGCCTTTGCTCTAACAGTTTCAACTATTCTTAGTTGCTCTTTAACAGTTGCAGTTTGCACTTAATAGATTCGATAATTAATTGCTTAGTAGTAGAAAATAACTCACGCCAATCATGACATGCAGGAAATAGTAAGAAAAAGAGTATTCAGTCTTCACGCAGGTTTTATTGCTGGGAACGACCTTAGAGAGGTCCTTGAGGTCCTCTTCATTTTACTGGCAAGAGGTAAAAGGTCCAGAGAAGCGCAGTGATCTGCCCAAGTTCACACAGCTGGTGAGAAGCAGAGCCAGGAATGACAGTTTTCCATGTGCTCTGCCCATAGCTCTTATTAGTGGCAATGCTACCATTTACTGGGCATTTCCGGTGTGCTGATGTGATAACTAAAATTTCTATTATTATTTCATTTTATTGACATTTCTAATCTAATGCTTATGCCTGAATCCTCTTAGAATGCATCAGGAAATAAATAATTTTGAAAAACAAATATTTGTTGTCTAGATACCAGGGAATAAAGAAACAGTGTTCACATAGAGCTTATTTCATTAGCTGGTTAATGAGTTTCTTTCAAAGCTAACTTTAGTTTTGTACACATCTTTCAAATTTTGTTTCTAAGATTCTCCTCTAGGAGTTTTATTTAATTCAATTCGATATAACAAATATTTTATTGAGTCCTTGTGATGGGAAAAACAAGTCTTTCTTTTTTGTTGTATTTTCTCTGGATGTCAGGTTTCATGAGAGTCTGTCACACCAGGAAAGAGCACAAGCTTGAGAGTCAAATAAGCTTGGGTTCAAATCCCAGCTCCACAACCGTCTCAGGGATCTTGGAGAAGTTAACTACTTTCTGTAAAATGAGGGTGTTAATTAAATCTACCTTACATGGTCATTCTGTGGATTAAAATGAACGAAATAAGTAAGTAGAATTTGCAGATTACTCATATTCATTAAGGTAAGCAGCATTCTATTAAATTTCATTTATTAGATTGTAATATCCAAATGTGGCTATAACAATATTTCCCAACCAGCCTGCTCATCTGCAATGTGACCTTGCTACTCACAAAGAGGGGAATCTAATTCCTCTCCCCTTGAATCTTGATCACTCTTATTGACTCTGGTTACACTATTCGCTGTCTTTTCCTTCCAGCTGATAAGAATGCAGATGTTGTGGTGGGACCTGACTTACAAGTTGGCAGGACACCGAAACAGAAAGACCTTGGAACATGGATGACTATGTAGGTTTTAGTGTACTGTCATTGTAGCCATGGACTATATACCCAGACTTTTACATGACAGAGGAATAAACATCTGTCTCATTTAGCCCACTTATTTTGGACCTTTCTGTTACAACAACCTAACTAATATCCTAACCAACACAATTAGAGATGCTATAATGAATCTAACATGACAGACATAGAGCAGGTACTCGATAGTAAGTAGGCAGTACATTTCAAACACCAAAACAAACTACTTCCCTCCAGGACATAATCCCACCTCTCCAGGTGATTTTTATACCTGGCTCATTGACCTCTTCTGAATAGTCTTCCTTCTGTCTCTGCCCTCTGAGTCATAAACAGACCAATAGAAAATTTTTAAATCACTTAATCTCACCAATCTTCAAACTCGTCATCTCCAGTGATGCCTTTCCTCCATTTCAGCCACTTAGTTTCACAGTTGACCCCAGGTTTTTTCATGACACTAAATGGCTTCACCTGTAAATTTTAGAATTCCGCCATTTTTCTCTCTGATTCCTGTCCTGGTCACCTCTCTTACTCATTCACTGCTACCAACCCAGTTTTCATTCTCAGGATGTTCTTCACTCCTAGGTCCTATGCTGTGTACCTAGAATGATTTTCTGACTGGCATTTCTACTGAGCCTGGGCCATATAGCTAGCATTTTCTCTGCCACCCGAGAATCTTGCCCTATCTCTTCATCTTCAGCCATCTCCATCTGGTCAGCCCTAGCTTGAGGCCTTCCCTGGACTCCCACAGCCCTTGTGCGGTCTTCTATCACAACTGTTGTCACTCTGCTTTGTCAATCTCAGTTTGTGTATCTGTCTCCCCACTAGACTATGAGCTTATTGAGGTTGGAGGCTGACTTATTCATCTATATAACTACAATTCCCAGCAAAAAGACATCTACCAATTGCAATGTCCCAGTTTTCCCTGTCTCCATGCCTTTGCTTATGCCATTCCTGAGAATATTTTCTGCCTGCTGCATTGTCTCTTTTTAACATCAGACAAATTCTGTATGGTCCATCTCAGATGCCACTCCAAGAAGTTTTTCTGATACGCTTTCTTCCTTTGAAGTTCCAAAGCATTTCATTGGTATTTCTTTGCAGGCACTTTGATTTTGTAGTCAACTCAATTATTGAGCATCTATTATTCACTCAGTGATATGCTGCCCACTTCACTCATAACTATGATTTACTCCTCATAAGTACCCAATCATTTTGATTTCTCAGATAAGAAAACTGAAGCTCTGAAAGTTTAGGTGACTTTGCCCAAAGTCACACAGCTAGAAAGTGGCAGCACCATGATTCACTCCCAGGCCAATATTCTCACGCTGAACTGTGTTGTCCCATATATGCTTTGGGCTTTTGTCCTTTGTGTAAATATCTTGTCCCTCTGTGTGAATCCTTTGTGGGCAAGACTGTGTCTCTTACCTTCATGTCTCCTTTGATATCTAGCCCACCTTCTTGCACATAGTGAGTGCAACAAAATAAACAGAAAAACAAAATACTGATTCAAAGACTCTCAGAAAAACTCACAAGATAGCATGTAGACCTCTCCCTTCACTCCCATTTCCTTCTCACTGATTCAATGATCCTGGCTTCCAGTGGGCTTACACCCAACTCTTCAAGGAGCAGGTGCTAATTTAAATAGACTCATTAACAATCTTGGGGGCTCCTGTACTGATTATAGTGGGATTTTAACTATATCCAGTTCCCACAATTCAACAGCTTCTTTTTTTAATCTATTATGGTAGGATCTAGAGGAGAAGGAGTATCCTCCTAGTATTCCAGAGAAAAAGAACCTGTTAAAAAGCAAGAAAATACATTAAATCAGCTATATAAATTGTGATTCACATCTCAGTCTATTTGTTCTCTGGTCATGTCAATGTTACAAATTTTTAATCAGGTAAATCTACTAACAACAAAAAAATTTTACCAAGCTACTATCAACCATGACAGAATAAGCACCACTGTCCCTCCCTTTCCCCCCCAACCCCCCGGCCATATAGTTTCCAAGATACTTCAGCAATTTGAAACATGCCTTTCCTCCTCAACATCAATCCTCTCCCAGGAAGGGAGGCCTAGGCCTCATAACGTTCAGTTTCGTTTTGTTTAGTGTCTGTTTTCCCCATTTCTCTTTGAATTTCATGAAGATGGAACTCTATTAATTATTTCTTGTGAGCCCAGCTCTTGGCAGAATGCAGATATTTAGTATTTTATTATAACATATAAATTTAGAAAACACAAAATTTGGAGTAAGATGGACCTGCCAGTTCTGGCTCTATCACTTACTAATTTCTATGTGCCTAGATTTATTCTTCTGGTGCCCCTCTCATCCCCTGTTTAGCCCACTATTGTGGCCTCCTCAGAATTTCCTGTATCTTCTCCTGCCCTGTACAGTCTATTCTCACAGCAGCCTGAGCAAGCCTTTCAAAAAAAAAAAAAAAAAAAAAAAACGTGATAAGCCACTGCTCTGCTCAAAGTGCTTTTGTATTACTTGTGGGCAAGGACCAAAGTATTTAAAAAGGCCCTTCTTGTCCTGGTTCCTGCCACTTCTCCCAGGTTACTGTCCCTTGAACTTGCACTCTATTTTACTTCCTTGAAAGCACCATCATCTCTCTCATCACGGAACGTTGCATATTCTGTTTCCTTTGTCTTCATGCTCTTCCTTGGGGCTTTATTTAGTTAATGCCTATCTTTCTTTCAGCTCTTAAAGTGATTTCTTTTACTTCAATCATCACTTTCTCAGGGAAACCTACCTTTTTCTAAGCCACTTGGTAGAATTTATTATTTCGATAATTTTGGTAATTTATTTTTTGATTATTCCTTGATTAATCTCCCTTTCTTCTACTAGATTATAAATTGTGAGGATCAGAATAGTATCTTCCTACTCTTTCTCTTTCTAATTCAGAGACTGAATCAGGCTTTTGCTATTCATTTAACCTACATTATATCTAATTGTTATAATGATACACCAGGTAGGTTTAGGGTGTCTTATTGATGATGAAACTGAGATTCAGGAAAGTTAAATAACTCAGGTAAGGTCATAAAGCTAGTAAATGACAAGATTAGAATTTGAATTCAGGTCTTTATAGTGTCCAAACAAGTATTCTTTCTTTTTACACTGTATTGCCTGTGACTAAGGAAGCTTTTAATTTTTATTACTTTTTGTTTAAAAAGGATTTGTCTTAATAGTATGTTAGCTGAATACTAAATTTCTTTCTTGATAGGGAAGATGGAAAGAATTAGGTATCCACATGACTATCTTTAGAAAAATGTTATCTGCCTCCATATAACTTTCTTTTGAAACAAATATTAATGACTTAGTTTAGTCCATCTAAATTCCTGTGTCAGATTTTATTGTGTGCATTTGTATGTTTACTATGTTTTTATTTTGCCACAGAGTATTATATTTGAGAAACAAAATTTGTCCGGAAAAGGCTGAATCAGACATTTGAGATTTAGATACTTTGGCTGAGGTTTACGGAAATGCTGAGGTTTAGGGAAATGCAATTGTTGTAAACCAAGTAACTTTTATTCATGACTTCCTCATGTTTTTTTATTTCTACTCATTACATCTTTATTATCAGTTCGAAACAGATTTTTCCTTTTGTATCTTGTTAGTTTTATCTTCCCAGAATTTGTTGTAAGGAAGTAAATTGTAGATTCCACTTTGATTCTGACGCCTCCCTGAACTTCAAAGGTAATATTCCCTCAGAGAGAAGATTAGATTCTAATTTTTTATCTCAGAAAATTATACAGGCAACATATTTGAAGTAGCATAGTGGAAAAATCTAAAAGAAGAAATAAATGCATGAGCTCTCATTTTAAAGAAGGTACAGATAAAAAAGCAGAAGAAGGAAAAAAAAACAAGACTATACAAAGAGGACAGGCCCCCTCAAGCTTTCACTGGCAAATCTAACAAAGTAACTTTTTTTCCATTAAAGTAAAAATTATCTTGAAGGAAAAATGGGAACTGACTATGATTTTCAAGGGACAGGATAGAAAACTATTCTTACTATAGTTTTTCTTCCAAAAAAAGAGTGAGCTCTCTGGAAATATCTTTTAGCCCCGTATTCTCTATTGCATGTGGTCAAGCTCTGTCCCATCGGAAATACGGCTTTTATTTGGCAAAAACAAAACCAGAGAGGGGAAGCATAACTCCTTACTCTTTAAGTATAGGCTGCATCTGATGGCATCCCCTAAAGAACATAGTAAAGAAAAGGGGAAAGACTCTTTTGGTATAGAAACCTAACAAACACTACTTCAATGGTGCTGGGAAAACTGGAAAGCCACATGTAAAAAGAATGAAACTAGACTATTGTCTATCACTAAACACCAAAATTAACTCCTAATGAATCAAGGACCTGAATAGAAGACCCGAAACAATAAATTGTGTAGAAAAAAACATAGGTACTAAACTCATGGACCTTGGACTTAGAGGGGATTTTATTAATTTGACCTCAAAGGCAAGGGAAGTAAAAGCTAAAATAAATGAATAAGACTATATCAAACTAAAAAGCTTCTGCATAGCAAAAGAAACCATCAGCAAAACAAAGAGGCAACCAACTGAATGGAAGAAGATATTTGCAAATAATGCCTCTGATAAGGGGCTAATAATATCCAAAATATATAAAGAACTCATATAACTCAACAATAAAAAAAAAAAAAACAATTAAAAAATGGGCAGAGGACCTGAACAGACACTTCTCCCAAGAAGACATACAAATGGCCAACAGACATATGAAAAGATGCTCAACTTCACTAGCTATTAGGGAAATGCAAATCAAAACCACAATGAGATACCATCTCACACCTGTTAGGATGGATATTATCAACAGGACAAGTAATAGCAAGTATTTGAGAGGTTGTGGGTGAAAAGGAACCCTCATACACTCTCTGCTGGTGGGACTGCAAAATGGTACAACCACCATGGAAAAAAGCATGGCATTTCCTCAAAAAACTAAGAATTGAATTACCATATGATACAGCAATCCCTCTTCTGGGTATTTGTCCCAAAAACTTGAAAACATTTATCTGCAAAGATATATGCACCCTGAGGTCCATAGCAGTATTATTCATGGTGGCCAAGACATGGAAGCAACCGAAGTGTTCTACGATAGATGATTGGATAAAGACGACGTGGTGCATATCCTCAGCCATATTACTCAGCCATAAGAAGAGATGAAATGCCATTCGTGACAACATGGATGGAACTTCAGATAATTATGCTAAGCAAAATAAGCCAGACAGAAAAAGTTGAAAACCACATGATATCACTCATATGTGGGATATAAATCTAAGAGCAACCAACAAACATGACAAATAAACAAAGACTCATGAACATAGACAGTAGATTAGTGGTTACCAGAAGGAAGTGGTAAAAGTGATCAAATATTTGGTGATGAAAGGAAATCTAACTATGGGTTGTGAACACATGATGCAATATATATATGATATACTGTTGAATTGTACTTTTGAAAATTATTGGATTTTGTCAATCAATGTCACCCCAATAATTTTTAATTAAAAAAAGCAACAGTACTTCAACCAGATGCTCAAGGCCAACATCAATATCATAAATCATATCAATAATACATACCTTCGATATGATATGATAAAAATGGCACTTTACTTTTGCGATCCTCTTCCCCAAAAACCATAACCACAGTCTAATCATGAGAAAAACATCAAATTGCCATTAAAGGGCATTCCACAAAATACTTGAGCA
The DNA here is from genome assembly GCF_902729225.1 of Pteropus medius. NCBI lineage: Eukaryota > Metazoa > Chordata > Mammalia > Chiroptera > Pteropodidae > Pteropus > Pteropus medius. The sequence goes on along the minus strand of NW_024340701.1, from coordinate 5,020,360 downwards.
ATGTTCTCCAAAACTGTCAAGGTCATCAAAAATAAGAGAAGTCCGAGAAAATGTTACAGTGAAGAGTAGTCTAAGAAGACATGTCAACTAAATGTAATGTGGTATCCTGCATGAGATCTTGGAAAAGAAAATGAACATTAGGAAAAACTAATGAAATCTGAATAAACTTTGGACGTTAGTTAATAATAGTATGTCAACATTGGTTCAGTAATTGTAACAAATGTACCATACTAATATCAGATGTAAATAATTGGGGAAACCAGGTACAGGATATATGAGAACTTTATATACTATCTTCTCAAATTTTCTGTAAATCTGAAACTGTTGTAAAATCTATTTAAAAAATAAATAAAAATGTTTATAAAATCATTTGAAGAGCTTCTATGGAATTTAGAACATAGAAACAATGAATATCACATAATAAGCTCTAACATTTGTACAATGCTTGCTTGTTTAGGAGATGTCTTAATATATACTATCGCATTTAATTTCTAAACAATCTAGTGAAATAGATACAATTAATTACTCCTGTTTTATAATTAGGAAAAATGAAGTTTAAAGAGATGAGATGACTTCCTGGGAATCAAAAACTGATTTTTCTATCAAATCTGTTATCTCTCTATTTACTATCCCCAAATGTTAGCAATAAAGAAGGCAGTAACAGTACTAAGGTATTAATGGTTGATGAATTTAAGCCAAATGAATAATTCCTAAAGTCTTTCCTATTTGTTCCCAAATAATGTTTACCTAAGATCTTCATTTAGGTATTGATTAATGACATCTTATTAGAAAAAGTCAATGAATTGTATTTGCCTCTGATAACAAGGGTACAAAATGCGTTACCATTGAGAATGGACAGTAATGTGCAAGGGCAATAGTTTACCTCTCATCAGAAAGCTTTATTTTTTTGATCTGCGCACTTTAGGAATATGACCTTTACTCAAGGCTACTTTAAACATCTCATTTGGATTTTTAGAGTTTGCTAATAATGGATGGTGTTCTGTACTTTGAACTGGGAAAGTGTTTGAAGACCAGCAGCGGTTTGGGGATGGTTTACAAAGCATTCCAGCTGTGGTGGCCATATGCCACTCCATCTGCCTGTATTGTGTGGGTATTGTTCTGCAGTGTTCCATAGCATGCCCACTCTTGCTTTTGGATTACAAACTCCTTGGGGTATGAATGTAGGTTTTTGTTTGGACCTTTTTACCTGCTGCAAAGCTACTCATACCTTATCTCCCTCCAAATGCGGAAGAAATGTGGCTCTTAAAATGGCAACTGTAAGAGCAATGAAAATATACATATGTGAAATTGTATCTTTTGCAATCAGTTTATTGTAGGGCAGGTAGGAGGGGGAACTACCACTTAAAACATCTGCCAAGACACATACAGTGACAACAGTAATTATTGGATATTATTAAATGTAGTTATGTGAGACAAACTCATCATACAGAATCTATCTCTAATCCCATCAGAAAAGGTGGTTTCTAATTATGGATCTTGTTAGATGTCCTGATGGGTAAGCTGCCAAATCTTAGTTGGAGAGTGGGTGTGCAAGGTAGGTGGACAGGGCATACACTGAGAATTTTAAAGAAGAGGACTCCTCAATAAATATTTTTAACTTCCTGCATTGCTGGAAACTCTACTGGAAGGAAAGTCTAGATTATTTTGATCACCTTTGAGGGCATTTAGAAAGAGAATTTTTTTCACATCTTTGGGGCTTAAATCATTTGTAGGCCTTCAGAGACTATACTCAACTCCTTCAACCATGTAGAACCCATTTTCTGCTGCTCACTTTATTGTTGAGTCATCCCAGATTATCTGATGTTTCCTGAGTACTCAAGCTGTGTTCTTTCTGACCCTGTCTTCCTCACATCTGTTTCCTTTACCTAGGATCCTTCTGTTCTTCCATACTTGTCCTTTAAAAATCAGTTCACATTTTACCTTCCTCTAGGAACTCTGATTATACCCCAATTCAACCACAAGTTTAGAAGAGATGCACTTTCTTTGTACTCTCCAAATACTGGTATATAGAGCTATCATGGTTTTTGTTTGTCCATACATTTGCTCAATCATACATTTAAAAATATTTATTAAATACCTACTATGTGTCAGAGCTGTTCTGGCTGCTAGAGATACAGCTGGGAAAAAAAAACAGGTTCCTGCTCTCATAAGAGAAGTTCAATAAATAAGTAGGCAAATAATTAAATAGAATTTATGATTTTAGATAGTAAAGAAAAAAATCAGGGTAATGTGGCAGTGAGTGACTGAAGGTGGGAGTTATTTTGATTGTGTGATCAGGGAAGATTTCTCTGAGGAGATGACATTTAAAAAGAGACCTGAATAATGTGAGAGAGCAGATTATGTGAAGATATGAATTGCAGTCTAAGCAGAGGTAACAATGAAGGCTGCAAAGGGGAAGCAAGCTTGAGGGTTTGAGGAACAGTAAAGAGCCTGCATGGCTGGAGCATGGTGAATGAAGAGGAATGAAATAAGAGGTTAAGATTGGAAAGGCAGGCCTAGCTAGGTCATGTTGGACATTAAAGACCAGGAAGAGAACTTTATGCATTGATGAAGCCAGGATTTGTCCCTAGATTTATTGTACTCTAACACTTGTGCCTATCATAATATCTTACCTATATATATTACATTCTATAATATGACAATGGAAAGTAAAATTTCTAGGCTGTTCAAAAAATGTGTAATTAAGATGTATTAAAATGTAATATAAATGTTTTGGAAAAAAATAATCATATTATTAATTAGAAAAGGAATATACAGTTCCAGTCCTGGTATAAGTCATTGATCTAGTTTGATCAACTCAGCGAGGATATAGATTTTTATCAGGCTGAACTATTCTTGAAAACTGTTGTGTTTATAAATCAGAGAACATCTCAATTCTAATTTCAAATTTATATCACTGATTGTGATATCCAGGGTTTTTTGGTATATTTTATAAAAAAAGTCATGGTCTACCATTTCATTACATAGACATAAATTTCCAGATAGTTCTGAGATTTATACACTAGCATACACAATTTCAGGCATACTGTGACATTTTATTGGACACAGTTAACTTTCATATCGATCACTTTCTTTTTAGACTAATAGAAAAGATGCTTATTAATTTAGACATATCTTAAGATTTGCACTCCAACAGTAATTCTGGAAATTTAGGTTCATTGACATTATCATCTGTGAATCTTCTGAAATCATCACTCCATTTCTACCATGTAACTCTATATCTCTAAAATGTTTTATTCTTTTTGAGCGCTGGAAAATGAGGCTCTAGATCTCATGTTCATGTGTCTTCACTTTCTTGAACAAGTCAGCAATAGCCATGTTTTATTCCCTACAGTTTCAAGCTTATTGTGTTTAGGTATTTGTCACGATTGTAAGAAAGTCTAATCTTAATGACAGTGGGGAACCTAGCAAAACGTGCATCTTAGAGTCTTATAGCTCCAAGTCTTTTATTCTAGTTCTTCAAGAAGTTTAAACAATCAAGTCATCTGATGTCATTAAAAGAAACTGTCTATACCTTACTTTGTCTTCTTCCAAATACCCTATAAATAAGTGTCAGGTAAGGGCATGAGCATGAAGAAAATTGGAGAACTTGATCTGTTCCTCCATTAAACCGCAGATAACTCAGCACAGCTAGTTCACACTATATACTCTTTCTGAAAGAGGCATGAAGCCTGTGATACACAACCATTCTCTCTTGATAGAAATAAAGTGTTGAAAACAAATTCCCCTTTTTCTGCAGGTGCCCCATCTGTGACAAGTGCTATCAGCTTTTCCATGTTTAAACGAAACTTCTCAAATTTCTTCTTGGCAGATGGTTAAGCTCTATCAGTTCATGTGTCTTGGCTAATTGGTTAAAACATTTTTCCTGTAAATATCATAGCCAGAATGTTGGGAAGAGTATCATGTGACATGTACTTGCACACCCTGTCAGTGGGAGCATAAAGGGATGAGGTCTTTGGGGAGAACAATTTGTCAATGTATTTTAACAGCCTTGAAAATTTCACCTCTTCTGATCTAGTGACTTCACGTCTAGAAATCTAAACCAAGTTGTGATCAGAGATGATAATCAAAGATATATTTACAAGGATGTTCACTGCAGCATTATTTATAACAACAAAAACAGTAGGACTTGACTGACAAATATCCAAGAAGAAAGAAATGGTTTAATTAGTTATGATGCATCCCTAAGATGGATATTTTGCAGCAACAGAAATAGGGTTTTCAAAGAATACTTTGTGACATGAAAAAATTCTCATGAATTAACAGGAAGTGGAGAAACTACAGCATAAACAATACATAGTGTAATTTTTTAATTCTTAAAAAATAAATTTATATATGGATATAATGCATTCTCTAGTCCCAGCTCTACTGGAGTCACTCAATATTAGGGGGTTTGGTGAGGTCTGACCCTTTTTGGACTCCTCTGTCCTTCTTATCTCAACCAAATAAAGAACTACACAAAGTATACAAAGTTCCTTACGGAAGTAGCTCTTAGCAAGGAGTAGGAGAAACAGACTGGAACTCATCATCTTCAGCAGTCTTTTATGGAAAAAGTGAAGTTTTTCTGACTTGGGCCTTCAAAAAGAGGGTGGCCTATGTGGGAATGTCTATCCTTGGGACCTTTTTTCCCCCTTCTTAATTTTCCTGACCTTTTCTCTTACCTCTATTTTCTTCCAAGTCCCTGAGGCCCATGGTTTCATTCCCTCCTTTGGGAATTCTACTCCTCATCTCTGAAGAAATATAATTTGCCTCTCTGACCTTTAGTATGTACTGGTTTGGGCCAGTTTTCCCTCAGTTTTTGCACTTCTCAGTCATTGCTATTCCTAAAAGAAAGATAGCACTGCTGACTTCCTCATTAGTTCACCCAAGAAGTAATTACATCTCACCAAAGGTGAGCGGTGTGACATTTCCTGTCTTTTGGAGACAATCAAGGTTTACCAGGGACAGCTTTTTCTTTCTATTGCCATGTGTTTATCCTTGCTCCTTTCAGAACAGTAGCCCCTGGCATTACCATGCTAAGAACCTAAAAACCGTTGGTACTCTCCTGAGCCTGGTTTGTATTTCATATCCACTAGATGAGCTGTCAATGGCTCTTCTTCTTTGCTATCCAGCTTGGTGTCAATTAAATTCTCTCTAATGATACCACTTACCTTGATTTAGCAGTAGCAGCTAATAAGGGGACAGGTTTTTCAGCTTAAATTGCGACCATGTCTCTTTCACTAGGCTGTGAATTTCCTTCAGCCAATACTAAGTCTGACCCATCCAGATACCTCCCCACTTCCACCATTATTGGTAATATACTCTGTCTATCAAATCAGGCTGCCTTTATGTTCTTGATATGAGTTGAGAGTTTAATATGGAAAAGGGTGAAAGCTTATGGAATATATTGATTAAGAGCATGATCTTAAGAATCAAGCCTGGTTTTGAACCTTGACTCTATCACTTACTAGCTGTGTTACGTCAGGCAATTTATATATCCTCTCTCGGTTTCTTGGTTAGTAAAGTGGAAATAAAACCTGTCTCATGGAGCTATTGTGAGAATGAAACTTATTAAATAGTGACAATTATTATAGTAAATTATAAGCAGTTTAAACCTGCAGTATTAATATGAAGAAAAATGGTTGAGATGGAGGTGTTCTCCTGAACAGAAATAATATATTTCTTTTAAAATACTTCTATTGTAACATGAAACACAAATACAAAAATGTATAGCTTTATGAGTTCTTATAAGTTAAACATCCTTCTAACCATCAACTAGATCAGCAGAACTTTTGTAGCTGCTGTAAAAGCCCCTTCGTGCGCCCTGTCCTAATCACAGTTTCCTACTTATTTTATAATGATCAATTGTATGTGTTTCTTTATGGTTTTATTACCCAAGTGTGTATCTCTAAACACTATAATAGAGACCTGCACATTTTTAATTTAATATGCCCCCACAATTGGAAGGAGAGATCTAAGAAAATAAATAACTCAAGTGATAGGTGCAATTAAAATGTATATACAATGTAGAGTGGTAATGCATTCTACTAGTTTAAAGCATGAAATCCAGAGACAAGATGCCTGGGCTAATATCCCAACTTTGCCGATTATTAGCTCTTTGAGCTTATCATAGTCGACTTTTTGGTTCTCATTCTTCTCCTTGGTAAAACAGCAATACTAATAATACCTATCTGAGTACATAGAAGGAAAAATACAATACATTTTTCAGAAAATAAGAAACCAATTTACTAAATGTTCGATTCAGGAACTAAAAAAGAGGGACAGAGTAAACTCTAAGAAGCAGGAAGGAAAAATAAACAGAGAAATGATTGAATTAAATAATGAGGCATAAACTTCCAATTATCTTTCAATATTTTTTCCTTCTCTCCTTCATTAAATTGAGAGCCCCAATTTTTAGAGAACCCTAGTCCAAGATCACTTTCATGGCCATATGCTGTCACACAGGGTACAGCGCTTGGAGGGACCCAAGATTAGTTTAATGCTCTGATATTGCCATCTCGAAATTCATAATAATATTTGAACAAGAAGCCCTACATTTTTATTTTGCACCGGGCCCTGTCAGTTATATGCCTAGTCCTGATCTGAGCATACAACTGCCCATAATAGAGACTCATTTTCCATCGCTTCTTTAGCTACGAGTGCTTTTGTGAGTAAATTACGCTCAATGAGATGTAAGTATAATTTTATGTGCAACTTGTGGTATGTGTTCTTAAAAGACATTCCTCCTTCTTGCTGGCTGAAATACAACCATAGTGTATAGAACTTCAGTAAGTCATCTTGGATCATGATGGAAATCATGTAAGGTGGAACATCAAAATAGACATAATTTGATCCCTGACACTTAGAGCACCATTAACATCCCTGAAGCATCTCCAGACTTTTTCAACTTAAGAAAAAAATAAATATTTTATCTTGTTTAAACTACTGGAATTTTGGGTTTTCCTGTAGCTTGTATTTGAACTTAACTATAACTAACTGGAAGAAAGAGAGGGAAAGAAGGAGAGAGGGAGAGAGGGAGAGAGAGTGAGACAGAGAGAGAGAGAAAGCAAGAGAGAGAGCGAGCGAGTGAGAGAGAGAGAGAGAAAGTAGAGAGAGAGAGAGGAGAAGCAGCAGCAGCAGCAGCAGAAGAAAAACTTTAAAAAAGATCCATAAGATAGATATATCTCTGGTAATACTAATAAAGAAAAAAATTGAAATAAACAAAATTCATAATAAAAAGAGGAAATATGTACAGACACAAAAGAGATTTTAAAATAATATAAAAACTTAAAAAAACTTAAAACAAATAAATTGATTTATTTTTGAAAAATATGAAACTTCAAAACTGGCTCAAGAAAAATACAAAATAATGACCATTAAAGAATTTGAAATAATAAAAAAAGTTCTCCCTAAAATTATCTAGGCTTATATGGCCCATTTTATTTTCTAATAGAGATATAACTATTTTAAATAAAATAGCTAACCGAATCCAACTACGCATTAAAAAAACTGAAATCAAATATTATTTATCTCAGAAATGCAAAGATGTTTTAATATCAGCAAATCTATCAATTTGTTTCACTACATTAATGAAGAAAACAAAATTCTTTGAAAACTTCTTCAATTTGACAGACTTTCTGTCAAAAGCTACATTTAATGCAAACATTTTAGATGCAGTTCCTCTAATATGAAGAAAATACAAGAATCCTAGCTATAAACTATTTTTTAACATAATACTAGAAGCTCTGGCTAAAGTAATAATACAGGAAAAAAGACATGCATTAAAAAGGTAGGAAGGAAAGAGACAGTTACTGTTTTGCTATTAATTTTTCCTAGTGGTCCAAAAAAATTGAAATAACCAACAAACTATGAGATATAATATGAGAATTCACTAAATTTTACAATTATAACTTACAAAATCAATAGCATTCATTTACATGAGTAAAGCAAGCAGAAAACATTATAGAACAAGATACCACTCACAATACTATAAAAACTATAAAATACCTAAGAAGTACCTTTTAATAGTATTGCCAGGGGCTACCTCTCCAATACTCTAACATTTGAGATGAGACCTGACTGAAGTAAGTTAGCTAGGCAGATATCTGAAAAAAGAGCATTCTGGGCAGAGAAAACTACAAGGACAAATGACTTTGCATCATTGATTTCTGTCTTCTTTTCAACATCAGAATATTTTCCTTTCTGTTGAGTTTAGTCATGTTCTAAGACTTCAATACTTTATCCAGGTTAAGAAGAAATTCTTGGATAACTCTTTTATAGCCTTGTCATAAGGCATTTTCTTAAAAACAAAACTTACAAGTCAATTAAGAAAAGACTGATGACATTTCTAGAAGGCCAAATGAACAAGCAAACTAGAAATACAAATGACAAGCTAGACTAAAATGTATTTTCACTTCTCTTCTCCACCCCACTCCCCACTTCATCTGGCTCACCACCCCTCTCCTCTTCCTTAATATTCAGCTCAAGGGTCAATTCCTCCAAACAATCTTCCCTGATGCACACCAAGGGCATACTTCTTTGATACTCTTACACTTTTCTGAGAATATCTGGATCGCTGCTTGTACCATATTCTTTGGAAACTAATTGTAAACTGTATTTCTCTGTGTTAATCTTTTCTCCTCAATTCGTTTATAAACATCAAAGGCATGGGGTTTTGGATGTGAATGACATGAGGTAACATAGGTTAATTTTTTTTTTAACATCATTCCAGCCTTCCTTGGTTCTGCTGTTCTCTGACTGTGAGACTTTTGTGTAAGTTACTTAAACTCTCTGAATCCCAATTTCATTTTCTGTACAGAATGATAACATCAATACCAACTTTACAACGTTGCTTTGAGAATTAAATGAGTTTGCGCATGTGAGAAATGTGATTATAACTTGAATTTTTCTCTCATTCCATACTGCATCTAACTCAGTGCCAGGCACATGAAAGGTGTTATTTTAATAAATGTTTACAGATAGAGTGGGTGAATCCTACAGGGAATATTTTGTGAGAAGGAAGGCACCCTGTCTGTGTGGTAGGTGGGTAGCTGTTTATGGAGAAAGACACCACAGGAAATCTTTGGGGAATTGGAACTCCCAGGGACACTCTGAATGGTAGCAAGGGAAAACCAATTTCCAGGGCCCATGTGGGGGGACATTTCTATCCCACTTCCCATGCCGTGCTATTTCACAGCATGGAAAAGTCTCTGAGGACTTTCAACAAAAGGGAAGTCTCTGAGGACTCCAGCAGGAGTGAAGAAGTCTACCTTCCCTCCTGTACTAGTCCCTGAAGAGGAGCTGACACACAGAGCTAAGCCTAAACTTGATTTTCCCAGTGTTCAATCTCCTCTACACAGTTGAAATTTATCTATCAACGCTACCCAACAGAACTTTCTGCAGTGATGAAAATGCTCCATACATATGCTGGCCAATATAGTGGCCGCGAGCTGCATGTGGTTACTGAGCACTAGACATGTGGCTAGTCTGACTTAATAACTGATTTTTAAATTTTATTTAAAATGAATTGAATAGCACCAATCTACACAAACATGTCAGTTCACTTTTCAAATTACCATTTGATGAGAACCTTCTATGTGCTACATATACTTCTATAGATTATTTACTACACAGACTTCTGATTTTCCTGGCTCTAATCTACTGGCTACACAGCAACCAGAACAGCTGACCAGGTCTCTGACCGGCTTAAAACTTGTCAATGGGTTTCTATCACTTACAGGATCAAGTCCTGTATATGAGTCCTCCAGAATCTGCCCTTTCCTATTGATGCAGTCACTCCTGCCTTGCTCTTTGCCTCAGATACACTATCTTTTTCTTTGTCCATGCTTTTTCTGTTGTTTCAACCATCATTTCTCCGTGTACCCTATTTTCTTTGCCCAGCTTACTTCTACTTGCCCTTGAAAATCAAATGCTCTCTCTTCTGGGAAGCTTTCCTTGAACATTTTTTTACTATCTCCTCTACACCAGGCTGGGTTGTATACTCTTTCTCTGGGCTTCCACAGTCTCCCACGCTTTTCTCTATCAAAACACTGATCATGCTGGGTTTTAATTACTGATTAAATCTCTTTAACTTTCTGGGCTGTGAGCTCCTAAAAACCAGTGTTATGTTCACCTCTTTATTTCTAGTATCTGCACAGATCCCACCTCAGAAGAGAAATCAAGGAATGTTTCAGTGAATTATTCTAGAATGCGTTAGGGCATACAGATGCAAAAATCCTAAACTAAATACTAACAGATTTAATACAACAATACATTAAAAAGATTATACATCACGATCAAGTGGGGTTAATTCCAAGGGCACAAGGATGATACAATATACACAAATCGATTAATGTGATATACCACATAAATAAAATAAAGGATAAAAATCATACGATCATATCAATAGATGCAGAAAAAGCATGTGATAAGATACAGCATTCATTTATGATTAAAACACTTAATAAAATGGGTATAGAAGGGAAGTACTTCAACATAATAAAGGCTATATATAACAAACCCTGAGCTAATATCATACCTAATGGTGAAAAAACTAAGTCTTCCCTCTAAGATCAGGAGCAAGACAAGATTGTCTACTCTCAGCACCCTTATTCAATGTAGTGTTGGAAGTCCTAGCTAGAGCAATCAGGCAAGAGAAAGAAATAGAAGGCATCCGAATTGGGAATGAAAAAGTCAAACTGTCACTTTTTGCCGATGACATGATTCTCTATATAGAAAACCCTAAAGACTCCACTAAAAAACTATTAGAAACAATAAACAAATAAAGTTGCAGGATACGAAATCAACATGCAGAAATCCATAGTGTTCCTACACACTAACAATGAAATTTCAGAAAAAGAAATGAAAAAACCATTCATTTTGCAATTAAAAAAAAGAATAAATTACCTATGATAAACTTAATGAAGCATGTGAAAAACCTATAAACTGAAAACTATAAGACATTATTAAAAGAAATCGAAGAAGACACAAAGAAATGGAAATCTATTTTGTGTTCATGGATTGGAAGAATCAACATAATTAAAATAACCATATTACCCAAAGCAACATACAGATTTCATGCAATCTTTATCAAAATCCCAATGGCAGTTATTAAAAAAAGAAATTGAACAAAAATCATCAGATTTGTATGAAAGCACAAAAGAACAAGAATAGCCAAAGCGATCTTGTGAGAAAAGAATAAGGCCAGAGGTATCACACTGTCTGACTTTAAATTACACTACAAAGTGACAATAACCAAAACACCATGCTATTGGCAGTAAAACAGACACACAGACCAATGGAAGAGATTTGAGAGCCCAGAAATAAACCCCATATATATGGGCAAATAATTTTCAATAAAGGAGCCAAAATCATACACTAGAGAAAAGAAAGCTTCTTTGCGGTGCTGGGAAAATTGCAAAGCCATATGCAAAAGAATGAAACTAGACTGTTATCTGTTACCATTCACCAAAATTAACTCAAAATGGATTAACGACCTAAATATAAGACCTGAAACAATAAATTGCATAGAAGAAAACATGGGTACTAAACTCATGGACCTTGGATTTAGAGAAAATTTTGTGAATTTGACCTCAAAGGCAAGGGAAGTAAAAGCAAAAATAAACGAATGGGACTATATCAAACTATAATCTTCTGCACAGCAAAAGATACCATCAACAAAACAAAGAGGCTATCAACCAAATGGAAGAAGATATTTTCAAACAATGCCTCTGATAAGGGGCTAATAATATCCAAAATATATAAAGAACTCATACAACTCAACAACAACAAAAAAATTCCCCCCCCCCAAAAAAAGGACAGAGGACCTGAACAGGCACTTCTCCCAAGAAGACATACAAATGGCCAACAGATATGAAAAGATGCTCAACTTTTTTGAGTATTAGGGAAATGGAAATCAAAACCGCAATGAGAAACCACTTCGTCTGTTAGAATGGCTATCATCAACAGGACAAGTAATAAGTGTTGAAAAGGTTGCGAGGAAAAGGAACCCTCATACACTGCTGGTAGGAATGAAAATTGGTGCAGCCACTATGGAAAAAAGTATGGAGGTTCCTCAAAAAATTAAGAATAGAATTAACATATGACTCAGCAATCTCTCTTCTGGGTACCTACCCCAAAATTTGAAAACATTTGTCCCTAAATGTTTTCAAACAATGAACACTCCCATGTTCATTGCATCATTATTCTCAGTGGCCAGGTCATGGAAACAACCGAAGTGTCCTTCAATAGATGTTTGACTAAAGATGTGGTACTTATTTACAATGGAATATTACTCAGCCGCAAGAAAAGATGAAATACTGCCATTTGCGACAACATGGATGGATCTTGAGATAATCAGGCTAAGTGAAATAAGTCAAGCAGAAAAAGTTGAGAACCATATGATTTCACTCACATGTGGGATAGAAAACTGAAAGCAACAAATAAACAAGACAAACAGAGACTCATGGACACGGACAACAGTTTAATGGTTACCAGAGGGAACAGGGTGGGGGAAGGTAGATAAAGGTAAAGGAGTCAAGTGTAAGGTGAATGAAGGAAACTTAACTTTGGGTGGTGAACACACAATGCAAAATATATATATATGATGTATTATTGAATTGTACACTTGAAATCTATATAATTTTATTAACCAATGTCATCCTAATAAATTTAATTAAAAAAAGTTTTCATTAAGAGAAAAAATATGTGTTGGGTTCTGTATTTACTGGATTTATAACTGTCAAATGCATTTTAGTCTATCACCCCATTTGTGACTTAGAACACTCTCACTTTGTTGGAAAAGGAAACTAAGACTCAAAGACTGTAAGTGATTTCTCCAAGATTATAAAGCTTTAAGGTCAGAGTTTGAGTAGAACCTGGATCTTCACACTCCTTTTGTCCACTTTTCTGTATTTAATGAATCTCCTTTGTCCTTCTCAGTTCTCAGTGACCTCTCCCACGCAGAAATTCCAACAGCCTTCATAATCTTTACCAGTTACTAGGATTGATTTGTGAAAGCCTATGTATTTTTATCTTGATGGTTGTGTTGACATGGCTTGTGAATTTTAAACTGCTCAAATGTGAGGGATATTTCTGATGGTTATTTTCATGTAACTTTCTAGAGAAGATTTTTGTGGTGCCCACACCTTATCTCTAATTTCAGTGTGAGTGAATGAATGATTCCATTCACATTGCCAGCAACTGACTCCAAAAGTTTTCTGGTCTCTCTGCTTTTCTGCCTCAAGGCTTGCTCTTAAACTCTAGAAGGCTGCTTAGCCCTGGGCAAGCATAACAAGCAAATGTGAAAGCTTTAAGTTGGGGATGGAAGATAACCTTCAGCCAGTGGGGATGGAAATTAAGAGATAAATGACCCAGCTTTCTTGTTCTTTAGTGGAACAATGCTGAGACACATTCTATATGGGGGTCTCTAATGAGATTAAGCCCAGCTGTCTACTAATGAGCTCGATAACACACATTTTCCTTGGCTCCCCCACCTCCTTCCCTCCTAAAGTGGGGGGCTTACCTCCTAAAGAAATAACCAGAACCCGAGTCCCTGCCTCAAGCTCTTCTTTTGGGGAACCCAAATGAAGACACTATCTAACTATACAGGAACTTCTTTAGAGGTAACATTTTTCTCTATGTGGTTTTTGCTCTAGTCATACTGAACTTCTTGTAGCTTTACTGCTCATTGATCTCCACAATCTGTGTCTTGGCTCATGGTGCTCCCTCTGTCTGGCACGCTCTTTCTCTCCTTTACAGACAGCTTATTCATTCTTCAAGACTCAGCTAGAGTATCCACTCTTCTCTGAAATCTTCACTGATTACTTCTCCCTGCCCCTATTTAGAATTTCATCTCTAAGATCCATAGCACTTAAAATACCTCTGTCAAAGCCATTATCTTTTTTCCTTGCTCTATGAGCCTTTGTGGAGTAGGGGCTACCCAGTAAGGTACTTTTTAAAAAATTAAGTGCTCAGTAAAACAGGTAGGAATGTGCAGTAGTAAACTTAGGAATCATTGCTCATTCCACAAACACTTACTGAGCACTTACTTTGTAACAGCACTATGCTGTATTATGGGGTATACAATGATTAAGAGACCTACCCCAGACATCAGGGGAGCTTCACAGTCAATAGAGGAAAAGAGAAGTAAATAATGCATTAAGCACTGTGTTATACTCTTGACAGAGATGCACAGGGGCCTGTGGAAAGATAGAGCCGTTCAGGAAAGGGTAATGTTCTAGCTTGGTCTTAGAAGGTAGATGGGAAAGGGCATCCTAGGTATACTGAGAAACACACCCCCAAAAGATAAGCCATTTCTAGAGTTGGGGACTGGAGCAAGGAGCGTGTTTGGATGTGGAGTGGGCACAGACTTGTTGATTCTCTGGGCATTTCAGTTGAAGACATGTTACCCAGCACCTCCACCAGGCCAGGTACACCCGGGAAGAAGGGTTGGGAAATCAAGAAACCTATGCCAAGCTATCAAAGTTTAGTATCAGCCACAGAAGAGCCATCCCATCCAGTTCTGTGGTCTGCACGAGGACCCTCGTAAGCGACAGGAGAAATGCCATCCTAGCAGACCCGGTCCCTAGGCCTCAGATGCGGCCGAGCATGCTCAGTTGCCAGGACGCGGAGGCTAGGTTGCAGGAGACAAGCGCCGTACAGGTCCCGACCAGCAGGCGCCTGGGCCCTGAGTGGGCTCGTGCCGAGGGGGCGGGGCCTCGGTCGTACGCTCCCTCCTATCTTGCTACGTCCCGCCCCACGCCACGCGCCGCTCGCCGGCGCGCCGGCTGCCAGTTGCCGTGGCAACCGTCGCGCCGCGTCTTCCTGAGGGAGCTTCTGTCAGCTGGCTGATCCCATCGCCCGCTCCCCACTGCCCCGCGATTTTCGTGTGGGCTCAGAGGCAAAGGCACAACAAAAAATGGCGGAGCGGAGCCAGACGGCGCCTGAGGCAGGTCTGTGGGGGCGATCGACCAGGGAAAGTGCTGAGGCTGCAAGGCTGTCCTGGGCCTGAGGGGACAGGGAACTTGAGCATGGTCTGCATCCTGAGAAGGCACTTCTGGTGTTTGCGCGGTGGGGCTATGACCTCGGGGTCAGGGGTCAAGGGAGGTGCGTACCCCTCTGAGTGGCGGGCAGGGACCTTGTTGTGCCGGTGGCGCAGGGGTGTATGGGGGAGTGTGCACACTCCGGAGTGAACATGGGCCCAGAAAGGGCTGGGACCCCAGGGAAGACAAAGGACTCCAATTCTGAGGGGCACCTGTGATGGGGGCTAATCATAGCGGTAGGCTGCGTCATGGAGAGAGTGTGCACAATCCTGTGAGAAGATGGGGGGGCTCCCTAAAGGAGCATAATTTGCGGGAGAGAGTCTCTGATTCCAAGAAGGCAGGTGTGTGTGTAAGAGGAGTGTAACTTTAATATCAGGCAGTGCCTTGGAAGGGAGGTATACACTGAGTATTTGTGTTTTGAGGAAGTATAGTGCCTTAGGGTCAACCCTAGTCACAGAGAAAGTATACAAATCCTCATATGGGTCCTTAAAGGACAAGAGGTTTGAGAGGATACCCAGAGCACCAGTCCTTCAGAACCCTATACCAAAGGAGGCTAGAGCCTAGTGTGAGTGTATATGGGATCACTGATCTTGAAGGTCATTCAGAATCACAAAGAGGTGTATATCCACATATCTGTGTTTGGAAGATAGTCTTTAAGGTGCAAGAATAACGACCAGAAGGGAGACCCAGGATCCTATTCATGAGGGGACCCCTTTGGGATATGGTAGGGCTTGGAGAGATAGTGACCTAGTCTCTTACAGGGTCATAGAAGAGAGCAAGAGTTTTTAACAGTCCTGTGTATGTGAGAGGGAGTTTGTCCCTAAAAGGGGCTGGGCTCTGAAGAACTGGAGCCTCAATACACATGATATCTCTTGTGTATAGAAATGGCAGTGGCTTTGGGGTATGGTGGTGGGTGATGGAAGTGGTATACATAGTTTTGTATATGTGTCCTGATTAGGTATTTTGTTTATAAGGGTGACTGACCTACTTGAATTATCCAACCCTTAGGGTTTGGGGAGGGAGGTAGTGGTTATGGTAAGACCATGCAGTGACTGGAACTGGAAACTATGAAGCCATCAAGAATGGTTGAAGAGACCATTCTCTCTCAAGACCTGCATGGTTTCTCTTTTTTTTCATGGCATCTGCTTCTTCCAACAAGTACTTCCTATACTCATTTTATAGTTTAAGCCCCCTAATAACTCGAACATGTTTATTCTTTTATTCTTTCATCCACTCAACAAATATTTATTGAGTGCCAACTATATGCCAGGAGCCAAGTTAGGCGCTGGAAACTTTCTGCTTGTTATTCTCTTACCTTCTTTTTTCATCCCCATAGACTTACTGACTTCAGATAAACTATTTAATCTACTTATTATTTTTATTGCTTATTGCCTGTCTTCCACTAGAATGTAAGATCCACGAAGGCAAGAGTCTTTTTGTGTTTATCAATCTCCACATGTCTAAAACTGTGCTTGGTAGATTATGAATAAATATTTGTTAAATGAATAACTGAATGACCTGGTATTGTCCAGAGATTCAAGAAGCTTTCTCTGAGGAAGTGATATTTTAGCTGAGTTATAATAGTGATTGAATAAGTGAAGAGAAGGGCAAACAGTGGTTCAGGCAGAGGGAAACCATGTGTAAAGACCCTAAGGTAGGAAGAAACATGATGTACTGTGTTTAAGGAACTAAAAGAAGACAAGTGTGGCTGCATGTAGGGCAATAAGAGGAGAAAAGAGGTAAGCTGAAGCAGATCTTGCAGGATCTTATAGACTATGACACACATTTTGGTCAAAAATTCTAAGAATAATAGGAAACCATTAAGGGCTTTGAAGTGGGAACATGACAGGATTACAGTTATTAAAAAAAAAATAATCCTGGCTACATGTGGAGAGTACAGAAGATACAAGAGTGGATATAGGGAGACTTGTTAAAAGGTAGCAGTGGAGATGGAGAGAAGGAATTGAGAAATATTTAAGAGATAAAATTAATAGGACTCAGTGAAAGATGGGGATGAGGGAGATAGAAGTATTAAGGCATATTTCTAATTTTCTAATTTGTGCAACTAGATATTTGATGGTGCCTTTACGGAGATAGGGAGTACTGGAAGTGATCTTGGCTATGTTTGAGAAAGAAGATCATGAATTTGGTTTTGGACATAGGAAGTTTGAGGTATCTTTGAGATATCCAAATAAGTGGAGAGATTGACAAGTCAATTGAATTTATCAGAAAAGCCTGAGCAGGCATAGAGATAATTACCAAAGTCATAAGTTTGGATTGCCTAGAGGGAGAAGAGGCCTGTGATGAAATGTTGAGTAGATGTGATAATTCATTGCCTTCCTAAGAGACTGAGAAGGTACAACCAGAGAGATAAGAGGACAACCAAAAGAATGTTTCAAGATAAACTGCCTACTCTGTAGATTGAATGCTGCCAAGTGATAAAGAAAGGACAACTGAAAGACTAAATTTAACATTGCTGGTAACCTTGAGGAGAGAAAATTAATCAAGGTAGGAGCCAAACCATTTAACTTCTGAATCACTATTAATTGGCTCAGTCTTATAATTCAGATTCCCAAGAGAGAGAATCTGACTGGTACACATCATCTTTTCCCACCAGATCATGTCATATATCACAAGCCAGTGTGGGATTGACTGCCTTCGGATTAGGTGTCCAGCAATTACTGGCTGGAGTCATCTGGTACAAAATATGTCCATCTGGTGATTTCTCATTTTAATAGCAATAGCTAATATTTATGGAGTGTTTATTATGTGCCAGACATTGTACAAAGTGCTTTATATGTCTTAATCTACTTTAGCATTGTAACTACTCTCTAAGGTATTATCTTTATTATGTGAAGAAGTTTGGCACAGAGAAGTTAAGCAACTTGCTCAAGATCTGCACATAACTAGTGTAAGACTGTAGTTTTTTTTTGGCTATTTTAGCATTATCCAGATTTATTATTTGGCTTTCTGTTTGTATTGCAACATACTACTTACTAAAGAAATAATAGCCATGATGAAAATTCCTGCTCAACAGGAAATATTATTCTAAGCCTACCTTAGCAAAGATGAAGTGGAAAGAGCTGAGGCACAGATCCTTGTTTAAATTCTGTTTCTATGACTTACTAGACTTTGGGCTCAAATATTCTGAACTTCAGTTTCTTCATCTATAAAATGGGGATGATAGTTGCAGGACAGTTGTGAATACTAGAGATAATATATCTGAAGAGCCCAATAAATATTTTCTTAGTTCCCCTGAAGCTTGAATATAAAGTAATTCAAATGTATTACATATATTTTACATATAAAACAAGCTTTAAACATACAGTAATTAATATTAGACATTCTTTTTTTTTTCATTTTTCTTCATTGATATGATTTATTTGCTACTTGAAGAAAGGTAGACACCAAGTTTTGGAGAATGTAGAATTGTTATCTGAACTATGTTCACGGGACATGTCTTATATGAGGTGGATTTTGAGGAATTTCTTGGATGAGTAAAGGACACATGATCCTTCTATTTCAAGCATGCAGATAGCTCTGTAAGAAGGTCAGATTGGTAAAAGGAAGTTTCTTCTTTTAAATATTGTACTTTAAAATCAGGACATGAATGTCAGAATTTTTCTTTCTCTTCAACAACTTGACTATTAATAATAATAAAAAAAGGAAACCTTATAGTTAACTAAATAAGGAGTATTAGTCTCAGACTAGATGGCACCCCCTTCAATTTCTCAGATTCTTTTCATTCCTTTCCAACTATGATAAACAAGTTTTATTTGAAGTTATTTGGTAAAATAATTTGCTTTCCTATATTGCCAAGTTTGTTGCTTTAATGGAGGCCCACATAGCCCAGAAATTTTAGAATGATGCAGTATGTTAAAACGACTTGTATCTCAATAGCTTTGTGAAGTAAATAAGTCTTTAAAAAAACAACTTTATGTTGTATGAAATTATCTATAGGCAGAATCTTGAAATTTTATAAGCCTTAGTCATGGGAGTAATGTTTTCTATTTTTTGTTAGTTGGGCAAAATAGCTAAGCTTTTTTGGCTTTAGTTACCTTATTTGTAAATTGGGGATAGTTAACACCTACTTTTCTGGTGAGAATTAGAGATAAGGTATGGAAAATGCACAATGTCTTACATTCCCAAAGAAATGGTTGCTTAATTGGTGTGTGTGTGTGTGTTTTCCAAAAGGCCTATTAGTAAAATCACCTTGAAAAGAAGAGAAAATCCAGGTCTACGATCACTTATTTGCGGCCTTGGATGCAAATATATTTCAAAATTCAGATTTTTAAAAAAAGTTATGGATAGGTAATACAGCATATGTATTGTTGATTACATAATACCCCCAATAGGGTATGGAAGAGTACCCTGCAATTAAACACATGAATAAAAATTATAAATAGCTTCACATCAATTTAAGTTCAGTTTTGCTGAAAAGTTAGTTTTGGCAACAAAGTTATGAAAAATATTACTGTTTTTAGAGATTTAGGGATTTTGGATTGTGGAAAAGGGAATGTGGACTTATATAATTTTATCCCTTTTTGAAAATGTTTTTAAAATTTCAAATTATTTTTTGTCACTTTTATATCCTCTGTAACATAAAGACTTTCAACAATGTTATGAAAAAATCTCTGAGTTTTGCTGGAAGGAAATGGGAAAAAAAATCTCTCAACAATTATAGTTTGCTTGCCTTTTTTCAGGAGTCTTAGAAGTCACTAATTGTAATATATTAATCTCTGTGTCATGGCTATGTGGAAGAAATCACTATGTTGTGGATAGTGTTATTCATTTTTAAAATTACTCATTCAAAAATGTATTTTGAATACCTATCATGTACCAGGCATTGTGCAAAACTCTGGAAATTCAGAGATGTTTTAGACAAATTCCCTGCCTTCCCTAAGCTACCATCCTAGTGGGGGAGGAATAGAGTGAGAAAATTATCATCCAGGCAATGATAGAGTTGTACACAGAATTCTGAGGCAAGAGAATGGTTCCCTGACAGCCCGGTGGTGGTGGTAGTGATGGTAGTTCAGTGGAATTTCGTAGAGGAAGGACACATGAGTCTTGAGTGATAAGAAGGAACCAGCCCAAGGAAGGAGGAGGAATGGAGGGCTGAGAGAGCAACATGTGCACTGGAAAGCTGTGTGATGAGAGAATAAAACTTATTCAGGACATTGCTAGTATTGCTCATCTAGTAACAGAGCTAAGGACTATATTACTCCCCTCCCCACTGGTCTTAAACATTTCTGGGGTCATAGATTCTTTCCAGTATATAATGAAAATACAGCAAATTCTTTCTCATGAAAATGCTTGCCATGTGCAGACACAAAAATTTGAAAATTATTTCAAGAGATAATGTCCATCTCCAGAAACGCGGGTTAAGAAATCCTCCGTTTGTTAGTAATGAGATTATATTTAAGAATCTGAAATCTTCAAAGTAGAAATAACTTAGCAGAAAGAGTTGATCTGATAACATCTGTGCTAGAGCAGGCACAAAGCAAATTATGTTCCCTAAATTATTTGGTCATCAGTCCATCATATACTTTTAGCTTCTTCGTAGTTTACTTTGCTTTCTCTCATTTTGCCTCAGAATAGACCCGAAGAAAGAATCTAAGATTACGTAGGTAGTTGAAATAGAGAATAAGTGATTAGTTCAGGCTTGTATGGCAGGGAAGCCTTTCTGATTCTAAAGCCCAGATTCTTCCCATTCTTGCTCCACTGTTAGTAGAAAAGACATGCATAACATTGTAGTGTACAGTAAGAGAAGTGTGGATTTTTATCTTTAAATTGAATATTAGAGGTTAAGTGAACTTACCCAGGGTTACACAACTAGCAAGAAGAGGAGCCAGAACTGTAACCCAAATTTCCCAATTCCGATTCAGTAATAATGAATGTCCTAATAAATAGCCAGGTATATAGTAATGTCCTTTAAAAACAAAGTTAGTTATTTCAGTAGGCCAGTCTTTTGCTGTTTGTAGAGTACCTCATTTCTTTTGGACACTTTACGTATATTTTGTTTAATTCTCATAAAATTCTTGCAAATTGATATAATTATCGCAGTTTTACATATGAGAAAATTGGGGTTCAGAAAGATTAAGTGGTGTAGGTAAGGCTACCCAACCAATAAGTACTAGAACTAGAACCCAAGTCTGTCTGGCTCTAAGTACATACTGATAGAACTACTTCATTCTGCCTCTTGGCTTTATTTCCTAGATAAAAAATCTCATTACTGTTAGGAGGGGATGGCACATAATAAAGCTTAAAATAACATAAATTTTCTTACTTAGAGGAAGAGGTAATAAATATCTTAGCTTTCAGACAAATGTATTAGAAAGTGCTCATTTGTTTCTAATTAATCATGAAGTTAATGAAGTTTCTCATTTTAGACATCTCTATATACTCATTGAGTAAATTAGTGATGGATAGTAGGGACTAAAATAGCAAGCAGTTAGCACATGCATGCTTCATAGTAGGCATTCGATAACTATTTGTGGACCAAATGAATGAAAACATTTTTTAATCTATAAATTTTAGGTTTAAATATTTGAACTTAGGCTATTGGAAGCTGAAGGTGTTGACATAAATGAAAAGGAAAAAAATTCAGAAACTTTTGACATTTTACCAACAAAATTTCCTAGTTGAATATAATACAGACACAATTGAACTGGTAATGGAACAAACTCATTTAAAACCTCAGTTGGAGGAGTCTGTCTCTTTAGACAACATGACACAGTAAATGGGACATGAGTTTTGGAATTAAAAGGATAAGATTTAAAATTCCAATTTTATCACTTGCTGTGTAATAGTGCTTCTTTGAGTCTCAGTTTTATTTATCATTAAAATGGTGATATTAATCCTTTACTCAACAGAGTTGTGAGGGTGTATGTAATTTATATGATAGAGCAGAAATTCTAACTCATTGGATTTATTGATGCCCTCTTTTCCTTGAGACATGCAGCTCCATATATGTTAAAAGAGCCTCTCTGATCATGTAGCTACCCCAGGTACTGGAAGAAAACAACTTTATAAATGTGTATGGGTGGAACATGAATCCTAGTCATAAATACATTAAGAAGAACTTAAACTAATTTTAATTAAAATTGGAAATATTCTCCAAAGCAGTAATACTTTAACTTCCCATCTTACTAATGTCATTACCAGTGTACCATCACAAGAATATCAGTAATTATGAGAAATGATAGTAAAATTTTTGCCTGATAAGAATTGTTAAAATGTTTTGAACTTTCTTATGAAAGACTGAAAGTCCTTATCTACATTTAGGTTTCTTAGTATTGTGGAGTCTTTGACTTGCAGCTCAGCATCACTCGTATTATAGAGCTGAATGAAGAATCAAGTGGTTTAATAAAGGGGACAGATAATTTTTCTTTTCTCTGAAGAGACTAGATCTTTTATTTGAATTTAATATAAAAGTGGTCAAAGATTCAACTTTGTAAAAGCAACTTTCTCTTATATTCTGAGGAGGGAATCATGATCTAATTTATTCTTTTTGTTAATTCCTAGAAGCTGATTTAATAAGGTCTTAACAAAGGAATTTTCCCTTTTTGCATCAACATTTGCCAGAATTAGGACTAATTTTAAGTTGTGTTACACTGATTATATCTTTTTTTTTGGTCACTTGGAGGTTTTTATATTGTGATTAGATCAGTAGTTTTTTAATTGATTGAATTTCTTCAGTTAAGGAACTCAATAGATAATTGAGGTATTGTATTTTTTTTTTTTAAATTCAAATCTGAAGTGATATATTCTAAGATAATTAATGTTGTAACTAGTGATCCAGATTTCCCAGGGGTCAAATTATTTTTGGGGGGTGAGGGAGAAATTTTTCTTTATCATTTGTACTTTCAGAGTGGTTTGAATTTGGCAAAAAGTTCTCAGTAAACTTTACATTGAAGTGCATGTCGTCCTGATTAAATGAAGTAAGTAAAATTTTCTTCAGATACATAATTTTAATGTCATTTCTCATTCAGGTTATCAAAAGTTGCCAACCACCCATGAAAACACCTTTTAATACTGTGAGAATGAGCTTTCTTGTTTAGTATTAGAGTAACAAAGCATCCTTATCCTGAGAGTATCTGCTCTGAATAATGCATCCTTTCAAAATTTAGAAGTTTCAGTAAAATTGGTTTTCAAATAGAGGGTTAAGTATTGTCAGGAGAATAGGTAAATTCCTTTCGTTTTTGTCCTAGCCAGCTAAATGTTTTTATATTGCTGATTTTAATTTTTCCAGCTCTTTATCTTTTTATGTATCAATCCCTTCTCTTTTTAAAAGAAACTAGGAATTAGTAAAATCTGTAAACATTTAATCTTTAGTTTTCTTGATTTTCTAGCTACAGACTTTGCCTACCCCTGCCTTGCTCAAGTTAAGTAGAAGAGATTGGCCTATGAAATAAACCTTAGATCTTTGATTTCTTTCTCCTTCCACTTTTTTTTTTTGAACCATTCTCTCTCTCTCTTTCTATCTCTTTTTTTTTTTTTTTTTATTGGATATGATCTGCTTGGCAGGCCAATAGAAGTCTCTGGTTCTTCAGTATTTTAGGTCCAAAGTGAATGTGCTGCTGAATGTATTGCCAGCTCTTTTGGGTATTATGAATATTTAGTGCCAAAGTAAGGAAATAGTCTAGGAAATATACTTTAAAAAATACTTATGCATATGGAATTCCTAAAAATCAAGTTTGACTTCTGAATACTTTAGAGTTTTAAAAATGATAAGTCAGGGCTTAAAATCCATTTTCTCTTTACATATTAGTTTTCTGAGTCTGAGAAAACAGTTTCTGATGAAAAGTAAAGCAACCCTCGGCTATTTCAGGGAATTATATTTCTTAATTCTGAAGCTATGGTTCTCTTTGCTTTGCAAGTTTTAATTAGTCATTTTGAAAAATGTAAATAGTTATGTGGAATTTAAATAAAAGAAACATAATTCTTTCAAATTGCTTAAGCTCTATTTGCACCACACTTTATCACCTTCTTACTTGTATTCAAGTTATTTTGTGTACCTTTCCTAATTTTACACATTTTCTCTTACTAGATTATAAGCAAATTTTTATCAGGCACAAGGCAATATTGGGTGAGTAGAATGTCTAACTGCACCTGTGAGCAGAACCTCCAGTTACCCTCCACATTGGCTTCCTTGGATCTTGGGAATGTAACTTTAATTATAATAAGATTTAAAAATTTTAACTTTGGCTTTCATACAGAATGTAGGAGCATAAGAAACTTGAGACTTTACCTTTCTGTAATGGATGCCCTATTAATCAAAGGATGTTAGCATTAAAGCGAAAGGCTTCTGGTGGTCTTTTCTGTCTCTCACACATCAGTCCTCCAGTTTATTTTTTGTGGACAATCTCTATGGCCATGAGTCAGAACTAGGACAATGTTAAGGGCTCTAGTAAATGTGGCTGACTTAGGTAGGCGTTTTGTGTCTTTTCACAGACTGGCTGTCGTATAAGCTAAAAGTAAAACCATTTTTCTTTGGTCCATTTAACTTACCTATTCAAACTGAAACTTGTGATTGTTCTCTCCAATTAATTTATCAGAGGCTAGTTTAGTGGAGCCTTGTTTTGGAATGACAGGGAGGAATAAATGACAACTGTCCACAAAGAACTTACCTTTAATTATTTATTTATACAACAGGAATAGTAAAAGTGGCAGTGAATCTTCTCTCATCTCAATGGCTATCAACAAAATAAATTCTTGCTATCAGGAAAGAGTTGGAACATATCTCTCTTTATTACACCATGTCATATTGAGTTCTTAGACCAGTGGTTGCAAACTGGTAGCACAGGGGATGAATCAAGCTATCAGATATATTTTGTTGGGCTTATGAAGCGTATAAACAAGAAATTAATTAAATTACATTGACTATCAATTGTTTAAAAATAGGGAGATATCACATAAAGGTATGCATTTCTGCCTTCTTTTGAAAATTCAGGAGACTTGGTAGAACTGTGCCTACACTGATGGATGTTCACTGTTGTCTAGAGCTGAGTAGTTGGTGCCACCTTTAGAGTAGGGCAAAGGCTTTCTGGTATGACATAGTCACCACCATTCAGAGATCCATAGATGTAATTTTAAATTTGCTAGTAGAGGTGTTAAAATGTAAAAAATAGGTAAAATTAATTTTAATGTGTTTTATTTAACTTAATATATTCCATTCAACATCTTGTTATATTTGTTTATTTATCATTGTATTTTCAGCACTCAGTGAAGAAGTGACAAGGAATTTTATAGGAATTCTTTGTCAGTAGGAAAGGAGTGACTTAGTCTCATGGCTTGGCCTCCTAAAGAGAAAAAATTTTTGAATATGGTTGGAATAGTAATGATCTAGCTATAAGCAAACATGGAGCTGAAAATATTGTTCCTCCTCTCATTTTGGATATCTTAGGTTAAGAAAAAATGAGCAGCCTCTTCTTAAGATGACTGTAATAGAAATAGTGCCATCTGGGGAGAGTGATTTTAGAGTAAGGAGGAAGTAGGAACACTAATGAAGAGTATAAGGGCATTGGAGAGAGTTTTTCGGTTGTAGTTCTAGAGATCATATTAGTGTTAGAAGGTAGGATGACGTGTTAGTAGGTAGCAGAGTGATTAGACAAGGGTAGAGACAGTGGAGAATTTATACCAAAGTTTCTCTGAGAGAATCCCAAGGGAATCATAAAGGATCATAGGGATGAAGGTGAGTATTGGAAAGGGGGCAGAAAGAACTTGGTTGGAGTGAACTGTTCTGTGACTCCAAATTGATGGAAAGTAGTTTAAGTGCTACTGTAAGCTAGTATGCTAGGTAAGCAGAGGCCTCTGGGCAGGCTGGCCGTTTTTGTGGCCATTGCCCCAAACGGGTAAGGAATTAGATGAAACCTGGAACTTGAGGATTTAAATAAGAAGGGCCCAGTACAGGTGGTGACAATGGGTACATTTCAAAGTAAGGATCTGTAGTTCTTGATTACTGAATGTGATGAAGAAAGTGAAGGTGCTTGATCAAGATTTATAAGTGCTCACTATTTATTAGGTACCTTATATATATATTATATTTAAGTCCTACAAAATCCTGCAAGGTGAGATGAATTTCTATTTTTATAGACATGTAAACTTAAGTTCAGAAAGGGCATGATAACTTGCTTAAACTCACATAACTAGTAAGAAATAGAAACAGGAATTATCTAGATCCAGTTGACTCCAAAGTCCTTTCCTCTTCCTTCGATATATCTTTCCAGAGAGGAGAGAGGGAGGGATAAAAAAGATTGAATTTTTAAACTTGAGGATTCATTGACATAAATGAAAGAATCAAAGGAGGAAATGGTTTTGAGAAAAACAAATACCATATGATTTCACTTACATGTGGAATCTAAAAAACAAATGAATAAACAAAGCAGAATCAAACTCATACATACAGAGAACAAACTGATGATGAACAAATTGGGGGGATGGGTGAAAAAGGTGAAAGAGATTAAGGTGTACAAATTGCTAGTTATAAAAATAGTCATGGGGATGTAAAGTACAGCATAGAGAATATAGTTAATTGTATTGTAATAATTATGCATGATGTCTAGTGGGTACTAGATTTATTGGGGGGATCATTTTGTAAGGTATATAAATGTCTAATTGCTATATTGTACAACTGAAACTAATATAGTACTGTATGTCAACTGTAACTGAAAAATAAATTTAACAACAGAAAAAAGAATTTCTGATATTCCTTTAAATGGTCTAAGTAGAGGCAGTTTATTGATATTACATTTGGAATTGTTTGAGCAAGGCCTAAAATTTTGATATCTGCCTTTCCTCTTTGTGTTGTGAGGAAAAGAAACAAGCTCTTGAGCTAGTAGAAATAAAAGTACCAACTAAGCCTAGACTACAGATGGTGTAACTACGACTATAGGCCTAGGTTAAGCTGTGAAACTACTTATCTATGTAACATGCCTCTCTTGGGCCTGTCCCGTCATTGTTCCTGACTGCCCAAACCATACTTAATTAGTGATATCCCATCAGAGCCTTTTCTTCCTGGGTAGGGCATCAAGCTGCAAATTTCCCAAAGATCAGCCTTATTTATGTTTAAAATGCACATGTGTTGCCTCCTTTTCCCTCAGAGCTCTGTCATATGCTATTATTTTTAGAAATTAATCTATTTATGTTGATGCACAATCATCTATTACTCCTTTTAGCCTACTTGAGAATTGAGGCAGTGCATTTGTACTAGACTTAGTTGAGGATTTAAGTGGTAGCAGTCAAGCTGTGTGATTGTGGGCATGTATGGTAACTTCTCTGAGTTTCACTTTCTATTATAAATGGCACAAGTACAAGTTTATTTCTAGGGTTAATTGCGTAGTACTATATATATGTAAGTTATCATTAAGGCACGTTTGTGGTGTTATCTGGATACTCAATAGCTTACTCTAATGTAAATTTCAGCTGTGGCTTGATGGAGAAGGAAGCACTTTTGCGTACATATAAAATACAGTCTGGTACTAATACTGATTCTCTTGCAGTTACTATTCCTAGTACTTTTTAAGAAACTGGGTTGGACTTTAGAGAGCATTGAGAGTTGAAATGATTTTTATAGCCACAGAAGCAAAGTGTTTTCAGATGTTCTTTGGATTGTTCTGCTAATGTGCGATGATCCTAGATGTATTTGATTTAGAACTACTTATGTTAATAATGAAACCAGTCAAAGAAAGCAGGGCTGTTATTAGTGGAAATCTGATAAGACCAAGAAAGTAAAGATTTGGATCATTTTTCTTTATGCAGGCAGGCTTTCTTTTTTAAAAAATTAACTTACAGGATGTAATGTATATCTTGTTGAGCATAGTTAACAATACTGTATCATATATTTAAAAGTTGCTAAGAAAGTAGGTCTCAAAAGTTCTCATCATAAGAAAAAACATTTTGTAACTGCGTGGTGAAGGATGTTAACTAGACTTATGGTAATTATTTCACAGTACATATATATATCAAATCATTATGTTGTATGCCTAAAATAAGACAATATTATATGTCAATTATATCTCAATGAAATTCCCCCCTTTCCCTAAAAATAGCATCAACGTATTTTCATTTTGGCAGAAATGCTCTATATTATTGAGGGGAAAAGGTTCATTCTAGTGAGACCTTGTCTCTATTGTAGCTCTGCAAAGTCCTGGAAAATGTAGGAAAAATAAAATGTCTGAGCAGGAAGTTGACAAAATGACCTTTCAGTTCTCTTATTTCCTCTTTCCCTCCAGAGTAATGCAAGCTGCCAGTTGGTACTCTCAGATTGTATGCTTAGAAAAGACTAAATAAATGGGCAGATAAAAACTTGATTTGAATTGCATCCTTGATTACAGAATAATTAGAGAACAAGTTCAAGCTATTTTTATTCCCTCTGGGTTTTATAGTTCTAAACGGTTTAAAAGAAGCTTTATATTGTTCAAAGGGATGTGTACTTTCATATTATCTCAATATATTTATAAAATTGATGACATACTGTTTTAAGCAAGCTAAATATGCGTATAGCAAAAGACTTTATTTCTTGCCTTCGAGTCTTCATATACACTTCTCTTACCTTAAATAAATGATCAAAAATTACTTCTCTGAAGTAAGTGATTAAAAGGCCAGATATAGCTCTGATTTATCATTAACAAGAAAAAAAAAAGGGGCTAATAATTTTGATTATATTTATATATACATTTCCAATTATTTGTGTGGTTAAGAGCATGAACTTGACTTAAATTGCCTGAGTTCAAATTCTGGCTATTTTCCTATGATTATTTTAACAATTAATTGAGTTAATATTGGCAAAATACTTAGCGCAGTGCTAAGCATATAGTATAAATGTTTGTTAAACAAATGCAAAAAGTTACATGGTAAGAAATCAAATTAATAGTACCTGTATAGAATTTGAACAAGGTTTGAACTCAGTGGACATTTTGAATATACATTATATGTGCTTGGCATAATTTAGATGAATGACACCAAACACAGAAAGCTCAGCATTATTTTATTTGTTGTTACATTGCTATTTTACATAGCTTCTCACATTTCTAGAAGCATTGAAAAATATATTTGATTTGTTTTGTGAAAACCAATAACAGATCCCTGAATCTCATCTCTCTAAAGATGTCAGCTTGGCCACCTAATTGTTAAAAACTGCTGAAATTGTTTAACTTTAGGAAGAACTATTTTAGATAGTTCAGCTCTTGTTACAATGCTAATGTAAAAGTGTTAACAATATACTAAGCTCCTTGGCTAAAAGGCTTGTTTCTTGGAGAATGAAATAAATTATTTCAAAACTCTTATGATTAAGACACTTTTTCTGCCTCTTCTTGACATTGTGAATAAAATTAGTTATTCTAATGATTCAGCATGGAGTATAAACAAAGCACTGCAAATATAAAATAGTATAAATAAATTTATAAATCCATTTTTTTTCCTTGAGTACATAGATCATTTCCTTTAACAGCAGGGAAGTAGTTTTCTAGAGGCATAAGTGACTAACCCATCAAATCTCATGTAGTCTTTGGGGGATAGATGATGTTAGATGGGCACTCCAGTATCACACAAACATTTTCTTACAAAGAAACATGAAAAAAGAAAGATTATAATTTAGAATAACAGATAACTGATGGTATGAGATACATATAGAATACATAGATAACAATAGGTATCATTTTGTTGTTTACTATGGACATTGGTATCATATAAGTAAGTTAACTTATTAAGTTTAATAGGAAATTTCTGGGACTTTGGGATTCAGTAAAGAAGAAAATTAGCAAAATATTTGTTTTTAAAACAATGCATTATTAAAAAAATATGTGACAAACTGATGTGAAATATTTTCAAAATGAACCTACCACATATGATATGGAACTGTCAAAATTCTCATACAGTGCTGGTGGGAGTATAAACTGGTACAACCATTTGGAAAACAGTTTGGCAGCATCTTTTGAAGTTGGGCATATGCATACCCTATTAGGTATATACCGCTGTTAGGTATATACCCTTCCTTCAAATGTGTATGTATGTGCACCAAAAGACATGTTCAAGAATATTAATAGCAGTATTATTTGTAGTAGCTGAAGATTGTAGCAGCCCAACTGTCCACAGTAGAATAGTTTGATAAATTGTTGTATATTACTACAATGGAATACTCTATTGCAATGAGAATGAATGGGCCACTGCTGCATAATGTCGAGTGAAAGAAATGGATGAAAAATAGTGTATGTCATGTGATTTCATTAGTATAAAGTGCAGGAACAGTAAAAAACTACTCTATAGTGTTAGAAGTCAGGGAGGATTTACCTTTGGGAAGGAATAGGAGGTAGCGATTGGGAAGGGGCAATTTGATGACTTTGGGGTTCTGAGGATGTTCTCTTTCTTGATGTGGGCAAGTGTGTTCATTGTGATAATTTGTTGGTCTTCATACTTATGATTTGTGTATCTTTCTGTATGTATGGTATATCTAAATAAAAAGAATTTAAAAAATTAATCTGTTCCAGGATCTATTATTTTTTATAGTATCTGGAATATCTTTAATAGAGGAACAGTGGGGTATAATTTAAAAAGCATTAGATAAGGGTAAAGGGTCAAATATATGATGACAGAAAGAAATTTAACCTGGGGTGGTGAACACACAATGCAATATACATATGATGTATTATTGAATTGTACACTTGAAACCTGTATAATTTTATGAAGTAGGGTCACCCCAATAAATTTAATAAAAAAACTTGTGCTAGCAGTGTAATCAAAGACAAAAGTATAATGATCATTACATGTAAGGCCTGTATTTACTTAACTAATCTACTAATCTTGTGCTTCATACATACACATGTAAAAATACTCTCAACACCATTGAAATGTAGTTATTGCCCTATATTATAGATCAAGAAACCGAGAAATGATTTTAAAAACTTAAAAAATAGAAGACATTAGGAGAAATTGGACTTTTACTCTCTTGTTTTTCATAAGACTCTTGCTATTTACTGGGGCAAGTTTTTTCTCTTTAAACCTCAGGTACTCATTTGTAAATAGATAGTATTTATGAGAATGAACAGCATTGTTAATTTTTCAGTGTTATAAAATATGGTATAATAACCGTTCTTATTAAATGAATCAAACAAGTATCAAAGGTCAAGGGTCATTATGTTCAAAGAGATAAATAACTATAAGTAAGAATAGACACTATATTTAAGCAGGCAATCTTTTATGAAAAACTGAGCAGCAAACACATGAGTTGTTAAAGGGTGTTCTGAAAGGCCTCTATCCTCTGGCTCTTTCCTCATGGTATGTAAGCATTCTCAAGTGTCTCTTATATACAGAACAGCAAATCCATTCTTCAAACAAGTATCCCCTTTAGCTATTGCTTCATAGCTAAGCTTCTTGAAACAGTCTATACAGTAGCCCGCCTTTATCCACAATACATTCCAAGATCTCAGTGGATACCTGAAACCACAGATAGTACCAAATCCTATATATACTGTTTTTTCCTACACATACATACATACCTGTGATAAAGTTTAATTTATAAATGAGGAGCAGTAAGAGATTAACCACAATAACTAATAATAAAATAGAATAATTATGACAATATATTGTATAAAAGTTATGTAAATGTAGTCTCTATCTCTTGGAATATCTGATAACTAATCTGGTAACCCAGAGGGTGACTAAGTGACTAAAGGCGGTATATGCAGTATGGGTAGGCTGGACAAAGGGATGGTTCACATCCCAGAAGGATGGATGGGATGGCATGAAATTTCATCATGCTACTTAGAATGGTGCACAATTTAAAACTTACTACTATTTTCAGACCTCGACTGACTGGGTAACTGAAACCATGGAAATCAAAACCATGGATAAGGCGGAACAACTATATTTATGATTTCTTTTTCCTTATTTCTCTTCCTCAAGTCACCATTCAGCTTCCACATCTATTACTGTAAGGAAAATGAACTCTCTAATGTCAGTAATTACATCCTAATTATTGCCAACTCCAGGTTTCTCATGCCCTTTCTATTTATTCTATCTTTGAATCAGTTCCCTCTTGGCTTCTATAACATGTCTTTTCTAAGCACATAGTACTCTAGATGGGTAAGAAATGCTGGTTAAAAGAATGAATGATTTTACCTACATTTGTCTAGATGTGTTTTCTCAGTCTTACTCACCTCTCTTTATCCTAGTGCTGCCAGGGTTCTACCCTTAGCTCTCTCTTGTTGGTCTACATCCTTCTCTTGAATAATCCATCAAATCCATAGTTTTAGTCTTCTGTTTCTATCTGTACAGTGATTGTTCCATCCTAGACTTCTCTTCTGAGTCCCAGATTCATATCCAAATGCCCTTTGTTTTTTGACTGATTCATTTTCATAATCCCCTGATTTTGTTTCATTTATGCAATATCATCTTTTATACCAATTTATACCAATTATATACATACATGCTTATATGTATAATGAATACTTCTTTCTTTCATTATATTGTTTTTATTTCTATATATTCTGTTTTCTCTCTTCTATTCATTTTTATTTTCGTATTATATAGAGACTTTCCAAAAAAGTCTGGTGGTGATCTCTGGCTATACTCCTATATTTAAAAGTGAGGCAATAAAAAGCCGATTAGAACTTTTGTGTTTGTAAAGCTTATTGACTGAAGAGAGGATAATTAGGCTGGCCTGTTCTCTGTGGTATCTTCTACTGTAGGTAGTTTATCTTTGAAAAGTAATTTTTCCCAGAAAGGAATCCTTTAATTTTTTGCCTAGTGGAGAAAAGCTGGGCTGCAAGAATTCTTGGTGGTAAGTGAGGGAATGGGGCTGGAAAACTTAAGATTTAGTAGGCTGATTCTCACATAATCTTCCCAGTTTTAGTAAGGTTTCCCTGTTTTCAGTGTTGCCTAATATTTAAGTTCAGAGTCCAATATAGTAAACATTATTCTCACAAATATTTCTAGTTCTTCTCTTCTCTTTGAAGTTAAATGTGTTCATGTAATATGCTTTGGCTGATGAAAAGCAAGTAGAGATGATGTGAGTCACTTCTGAGCAGAAGCGTTTAACTGCTGTTGTTAGACCCACTCCTTCCATGGCAATTCTGTGAAGCATGTGCTGTTATGGCCAGTATGTAGAGAGCTTTCCTATAGAGTTGCATATCTGAATAAGAATAAACTATTATACCAAACTACTGAGGTTTTGGGGTTGTGTAGCATATCCTGGAAGTATATTAACACTTTAGAAAGTTAAAATGGTCCTTTGCCAGGATAGGAGAAAGGCAGTTTCCCTGCTGTGCTGGGGTGAGGGAAGTGATCTGAAGAGGAGATTTTTCTCATGCAGCCACTCAGTCCTCCTGCTTTTAGCTTCACCTGCACTTCCGTTTTCAGAGGGATTCTGTTTTTTTTTCATAGTGAAAATCATCCTACTTCTGGGCTTTGCCCTACTGCCATCATAATTTTGAGCTTTGTTTATTTGTTTGTTTGTTTGTTTTAGCTGCCATTTGTCTGTTAGCTTTTCAGCTTCCAAAATTTTATTGCCATCACTTCCTTTCCTCCTCCCACTTTGGGTTTTTGTAATTTTAAATTCTTTTTATTCCTGTCATTTTAGTGAAGTTTTCAGAAGAGAGCTGTGATAAAAATCAGGATTCCACACACGAGGTTTAACAAAAGGACATATTAATGTTATTTACTAGGTCAAGTTATTTCATTTTTGTGGTTTTTAGTTTTCTTATCTGTGATTAACAAATTATTTGGACTAGGTTTTCTTTAGCTTTAAAATTTGCAGTTTTCTTATTCTTTGCTAGAGTATGGGCAATAAACAAAACAAAACAAAAATTTATTTCATTTACTATTTTGAGCACCTAAAACATTTTATGCATTATTTCTAATAAATTTATCTCATTAATAACAACTGCGTGAGTTTTTAATGATAGATTACAAATCCTTTGAAATACTGAATGTGACTTTTATTATTCATTGATTCAGTAGTGTTTCTTCTTATATGTATTCTCTTACACTAAATAAATGCTCAGAATTGTGTCATGTTGTCTGATTTAGGAATTTTTTCCCTTATTTTGGTTGTTTATATATGACTTTCAAGTTTCAGTAGAATATGGCATTGGAGTCTTGTCATTGATGCATTCCTAGGATTTTATTTTATTTATATTTTCATCAAGTCTTTTAAAAATGTTTTGAGAGTCATAATATAATTATGATATTTAAAATTTGATATCTACTTACATTTAAATGTAAGCATTATGAGGGAATCTATTCAAAAGTACAATTTTTATGATTTCAGAAGTATTTGAACTTTACTGTTCATTTGCTTTAGAATAACTTGCAATTCAAGGACTGGAAGTAATGGTGACATGTATAGTGCAAAATCAAGTTACACAACTGATTTATGGTTATACTACAATATTTCAAAATATTTTCTTTGTGAATTTCTTTAAATATGAAAAAATGGAAAACTATTTATGATCAAAGTAGGTATTCAAAGTATTAGTACATTCTAATTTTACTAAGTTTTATGTAGTTTGGGATATTACTTAATTTTAAACACATCTTAACGCCATTCACTATTTTTAGATTCTTTTCTCTTTAAAAAATTATTATATTAAAGAATAGCCAATAGAAACAAAATAGTATTTTAGCTGCAGTGAATTTCACTAAACATTTAATTAGTACTTTTGACATCAAGAGCTGGACTCTGGAGCTCTTGTCAAATCCAGTGAGCTTTATATTTGAAACAGAATTGAGCAAATTATTGTTATTATTTATTTTAATTAGTTTCAAGTGTACAGTATGTTGGTTAGACATTTATGTAGTTTATAAAATGATCCCTCTAATTGTTCCTTCTCTCCTTTGGTTTTCCACCTAGCCAATATATTAATGCTAACTGCATTCCTTATGCCATGCTTCCCATCCCCGTGACCATCTTTTAACTACTAATTTGTACTTCTTTAAACCTTTACCCCATTCTCCCAGCCTCCCAAACCTCCCTTCCCTCTGTTTATCACCAAATTATCCAGTATATTTGTGAGTCTGTTTTTGATTAGTTTATTCTTTTTGTTCCTTAGATTCCGCATGTAAGTGAAATCATATGGTATTTATCTTTCTCTGTCGGACTTATTTCACTCAGCATAATAACCTCTAGGTCCATCAATGTCATTGCAAGTGGTAGGATTTCATTTTTTTAAATGGCTGAGTAATATTCCATTGTATATCTGAACCCTGAATTCTTTATCCAACCATCTGCTGATGGGCATTTAGGTTGCTTCCATATCTTGGCTATTGTAAATTGTGCTGCTATGAATATTGGGGTGCATAGATCTTTAGGAATTATTATTATTATTATTATTATTATTATTATTATTATTATTTTGGATAAATGCCCAGAAGTGCAATTGCTGGGTCAAAAGATATATCCATTTTTAATTTTTTGAGAAACCTCCATACTGTTTTCCATAGTGGTGGTACCAATTTGCAATCCCACCAACAGTATGAGAGTCCCCTTTTCTCCACATCCTTGCCAACACTTATTGTTCTTTGATTTACCGATGATAGCCATTCTGACAGGTGTGAGGTGATATCTCATTGTGGTTCTAATTTGCATTTCTCTGATGATTAATGACCTTGAGCATCTTTTCACATATCTATTAGCCATCCGTATTTCCTCTTTGGAGAAGTATCTGTTCAGGCCTTCTGCCCATTTTTAAACTGGATTTTTTTTTTTATTGTTAAGTTGTATGAGTTCTTTATATATTTTGGATATTAACCTCTTATCAGATGTATCAGCAGTGAATATCTTCTCCCATTCAGTTGGTTGTCGTTTTGTTTTGTTGATGGTTTCCTTTGCTGTACAAAACCTTTTTAGTTTGAATGTAGTCCTATTTGTTTATTTTTTCTTTTGTTTCTCTTGCCCGGGAAAATATATCCAAAAAGAAATTACTGTTAGCAATATCAGAGAGTTTACTGCCTATGTTTTCTTCTAGAAGTTTTATGGTTTTGGGTCTTACATTTAAATCTTTAATCCATTTTGAATCTCTTCTTGTATATGGTATGAGAAGGCAGTCCAGTTTCTTTTTTTGCATGTATCTGTCTAATTTTCCCCATACCATTTATTAAAGAGACTGTCTGAATCCCATTGTATATTCTTGCCACCTTTGTCATATATTAAGTGAGCATATAGGCGTGGATTTATTTCTGGGCTCTCTGTTCTCTTCCATTGATCAATGTATCTGTTTTTATGCCAGTTTCATGCTGTTTTGATTACTGTAGCTTTTTAGTTTAGTTTGATATCAGACAGTGTGATACCTTCAACTTTGTTCTTCTTTCTCAAGATTGCTGTGACTATTTGGGGTCTTTTATAGTTCCATATAAATTTTAGGATTATTTGTTCTATCTCTCTGAAAAATACCATTGGTATTTTGATAGGGATTGCATTGAATTTATATATTGCTTTGGGTAGTATGGCCATTTTAATGATGTTGATTCTTCCTACCTATGAGCATGGTATATGCTTCAATTTATTTGTATCTTCTTCAATTTCTTTTTTCAATGACTTATAATTTTCTGAGAACAGGTCTTTTACCTCCTTGGTTAATTTGATTCTCAGATATTTTATAGTTTTTGATGCAATTGTAAATGGGATTGTTTTCTTCATGTCTTTTTTTGAAAGTTCATCATTGGTGTATAAAAACGCCACTGACTTCTGAATATTTATTTCGTAACTGTTTTTTGTTGGAATCTTTAGGATTCTCTCTATATAGTATGTCATCGGCAAATAACAAGAATTTTACTCCTTCCTTTCCAATTCAGGTGACTTTATTTCTCTTTCTTGTCTTATTGCTGTGTCTAAGACTTCCAATACAGTGTTGAAGAGGAGTTGTGAAAGTGGGCATCCTTGATTTGTTCCTGTACTTAAGGAAAATGCTTTTAGATTTTCCTCATTGAGTATGATGTTAGCTATGGGTTTGTCATAAATGGCCTTTCTTATGTTGAGATATGTTCCTCTATTCCCACTTTGCTGAGAGTTTTTATCATATGGATGCTGGATTTTGTCAAGCGCTTTTTCTGAATCTATTGATATGATTATATGGTTTCTATCTTTTGATTTGTTAATGTGGTGGATCACATTAATTGATTTGTGGATATTGTACCAACCTTGCATCCTAGGAATAAATCCAACTTGATCATGGTGCATGATATTTTTAATGTA
This sequence comes from Pteropus medius, assembly GCF_902729225.1. Classification (NCBI taxonomy): domain Eukaryota; kingdom Metazoa; phylum Chordata; class Mammalia; order Chiroptera; family Pteropodidae; genus Pteropus; species Pteropus medius. The sequence continues at coordinate 4,983,133 of NW_024340701.1, read as the reverse complement.
TTGCTGAATTTGGTTTGCTAATATTTTGTCGAGGATTTTTGCATCAATGTTCATAAGAGATATTGGCATATAGTTTTCTTTTTTTGTAATGTCTTTGTCTGGTTTTGGAATCAAGGTAATGGACTTTTGAAAGGAGTTAGGGAGCCTTCCCTCTTCTTGAATTTTTTTGGAATAGTTTGAGAAGAACAGATGTTAATTCTTCTTTGAATGTTTGGTTAAATTCTCCTATGAAGCCATCTAGTTCAGGACTTTTGTATTTTGGGAGATTTTTCATTACTGGTTCTATTTAATTGGTGGTAATCAGTCAGTTCATATTTTCTGTTTCTTCTTGACTCAGTCTTAGGAGATTCTATGTTTCTAGGAATGTGTCTATTTCTTCCAGATTGTCTAATTTATTGGTGTATAATTCCTCATAATATTTTCTTATGATTTCTGTGGAGTCCATGGTTATTTCTCCTCTTTCATGTATGATTTTATTAATTTTAGTTCTCTCTCTTTTTTCCTTGATGAGTTTGGTTAAGGGTTTGTCAATTTTGTTTATCATTTCAAAGAACTAGCTCTTGGTTTCATTATCTTTTGGATTGTTTTTCTAGACTATTTCATTTATTTTTGCTCTGATCTTTATTATTTCCTTCTTCCTATTCACTTTGGGCTTTCTTTTCTGCCCTTTTTCTAGTTCTTTTAAGTGTAAGGTTAGATTGTTTATTTGATTTTTTTTCTTGTTTCTTGAGGTAGGCCTGTACTGCTATGGATTTTCATTTTAAGGCCACTTTCACTATGTCCCATAGGTTTTGAGTCATTGTGTTTTCATTTTCATTTGTCTCTAGGTATTTTTTTATTTTTTCCTTGATCTCATTGATAATACATTCATTGTTTAGTAGCATGTTATTTAGCCTTCATGTGTTACGTGTTTTTCTCTTTTTTTCTTGTAATTAATTTTTTTTTACACCATTGTGATCAGAGAAGATGGTTGATATGATTTCAGTCTTCTTAAATTTATTGAGACTTGTTTTGTGTCCTAACATGTGATTTATCCTGGAAAATATTCCATGTGTTCTTGAGAAGAATGTATATTTTGCTGCTTTGGGGTAAAATGCTCTGAAAATATCTATTAAATCCATTTGGTCTAGTATGTCTTTTAGGCCCATTGTTTCCTTGTTGAATTTTTGCCTGGAAGATCTATCCATTGGTGTCAATGGGGTGTTAAAGTCTCCTACTGTTAGTGTATTACTATTTATCTCTCCTTTTATGTCAGTCAATAATTAATTGCTTTATGTATGTAGATTCTTCTATATTTGGTGCATATATGTTTACTAGGGTATAGCCTCGATTTTTTGATCCCTTTATCATTATTAATGCCCTTTTTTTTTTGTCTCTTATTATAGCCTTTGTTTTAAAGTCTATTTTATCTGATATAAGTATTTCTACCCCGGCTTTTTTTCATTTCTGTTTGCGTGAAATATTTTTTTCCATCCCTTTACTTTTAGTCTGTGAGTGTCATTTGATCTGAAGTGGGTCTCTCTAGACAGCATATGCATGGATCTTGTTTTCTTATCCATTTGGCTACCCTATGTCTTTTGATTAGAGCATTTAATCCGTTTACATGTAAAGTGATTACTGATAGGTACATAGTTACTGCCATTTTATTATTTGTATTTGTTATTTCTATTTTCTTTTTTTACCCCTTCTCTTTTTACAGAAGTCCCTTTAACATTTCTTGTTGGTGACGAATTCCTTAAATTTTTTCCTGTCTGGGAAGCTCTTTATCTCACCTTCCATTTTAATCGAAAGCCTTTCTGGATAGAGTATTCGTGGTTGTAGATTCTGGTTTTTCATAACTTTGAATATTTCTTGCCAGTCCCTTCTGGCTTGCAAAGTTTCCATTGAAAAATCAGCATACATTCTTGTGAGGGTACCCTTGTAAGTAACTAGCTGCCTTTGTCTTGCTGCTTTTAAGATTCTCTCTTTGTCTTTGAACTTTGGCATTTTAATTATAATGTGTCTTGGTGTAGGTCTGTTTGAATTTCTTTTGTTTGGGACTTTTTGTTCTTCCCGAACTTATATGTCTAATTCCTTTGCCACATTTGGGAAGTTTTCTGTCATTATTTCTTCAAATAGATTCTCAATCTCTTTTTCTTTCTCTTCTCCTTCAGGTACTCCTATGATCTGGATATTGTTATGCTTCATGTTGTCCCAGAGGTCTCTTAAACTATCTTCATTTTTTAAAATTCTTTTTCTTTTTGTTGTTCTGATTGGGTGTATTCTGCTACCTTATCTTCCAATTTGCTGATTCATCTTCTGCTTCATCTAATCTACTGTTGAATCCTTCTAGTGTATTCTTCATTTTAATTATTGTATTCTTCATTTCTGTCTGGTTCTTTTTTATGGTTTCTATGTCCTTTTTAATGCTTACTATCTCTCTGTTGAGGTTCTTGTTGGGCTCATCCACAATGAGGCACCAGCTGAGAATGCTTGGCTCTGAATCAGTGCAGGCTGTGGCAGCCATCCAGCAACAAAAGCACCTGGCGATCTGCACCTTGAGTGGATGAGGCTAATCCCTTCAGGCTAGCGCTTCCTAATGGCCCTATGGGAGGGGTCTGCACAGTCAAGCTGGCCGGATCTGTAGATTGCCCAGTAGGGGGGCTGGATTGAGGCACAATTATGGCTGCTCTTCCAGCCCTCCTTCTGGTGACAGGTAATGCAGACTTTCTTGGTATGGATCCCGTGTGAGCCTCTGACCTACTGCCAATGTCCTGGCTGAGTGTCCGTGGGTCAGAAAACCTGCGCGCGGGTCCTTCACAGGGGTGTCTAGGGTTTCAGTCTCCTTCGGTCTCACCCAGATGGCTGGAATCCTCTCTGGTTTTTACAGTCAGAGTTATTGGAATCTCCTCTTCCCTGGGCTGGGACCCTGGGCTGAGGAGTTCCCAAATGGGACCAGTGTCCCCCATTCCTTCAGGAGAGCCTCTGCAGCCTCGCTCTCCCTCCTGGAGATCCTCCACCACCCGCGGGTGCAGGTCCAGCCCCATTCGCGGCTTTACCCCTCCTACCAGCTTCAATGTGGTCTTTTATATTATCAGACATAGGTGTTAAAATCAGCTAGACTTCAGGTGATTCTCCACGTTGATTATTTTATAATTTGGTTGTAATTTCAATGCGGTCCTGGGAGGAGATGAACCCTGCTTTTACCTAGTCTGCCATCTTCCTCTGAGCAAATTATTTTAAATTATAAAAAGGGAAATTTAAGGAAGGCATAAGGAAGAAAGTCTTCCTGGCAAGGATTGCAAAATGGATAAAAGGGGCAAAGGGTAGAATACATTTCTTGGATTCACTTATAATTATAGCATTAGATTGTTTATAGGCTGGATTGGGAAACTGGTATAGAGGTTTACCTAGTTATAACAGCACACGCTTATCTGTCTGATAAAACCCTATGAATTAATCACCATTATTATCTTTATGAGGAAAGTAAGGCATAGAGACATTAAGTCCGTTACTGTCTAGCTAGTCATTAGTGGAGCTGTGATTTGAACTCAGGCAGTCTGAATATATTTATATTATTATATAAATATTATGTTAATATTTATAGATTATATACAAAATACAAATAAAATATTTTAAACGGAAATGAGTTAATATTCCATCTTATCTAGTACAATCTGAATCAATAGTCAGTTAATTAGAAAGGTCAGTTAAAACATATAGATATATATTCATGTAACGTGTTTTCTACAGTTTCCAAGTTTACCTTCAAAGTTGAGCAAGAATTTAAAGACACTTATAAAGCAAGCTGTGTAAAGAATCTTTATGGATTTTTATAATTTTAAGTCTTTTTACAGTTGTCTATTCTGTACTTAATCCAACAGTAATTTTTAGCTACCCGCCTTCACCTTCATAAAAGTTTCAGCAAGCATTTAACTATGTTTCTATATAAGCATCCCCCTTTCACATTTATAATTAAATAGATTGTTATATTTTAATTAAAGTAATTATAATAAGAAGTGCAACTGACAAATAGTCTTGATATCAGATAAAACTGAATTCTTAGAAACTATATAACTTGACTGATAGGAGCAGAAGTGTAGTACATACCTGAGAACAGCCTCTTAGCCTTGAGCAGTTAATGTGTCATGGAATCGGACAGAGTGTTTTCAGAGGATTAGTTTATCTGGTAGGCTAGTTAAGAGCAGTTTAAAGCTATTTATACATCTAAAAGAGTTGAAAGAAGGGTCTCGAAGAGATATTTGCACATCCATCTTCATTGAAGTATTATTCACAATTCCAACAGGTGAAATCAACTCAAATGTCCTTCAACAAATGAATGGTTTAACAAAATATGGTACATACAGAAGATAGAATATTACTCAGTCTTAAAAAGGAAGGAGATCCTGTCACATGCTACAGCATGGATGAACCTTGAGAACATTATGCTAAATGAAATATGCCAGTCACAAAAGAAAAATCCTGTATGATTCCATTTATAAGAAGTATCTAATATACTGAATTCATAGGCACAGAAAGAAAAATGGCAGTTACCAGAGGCCAGGTAGTGGAGGAAAAGTGTAGTAATTATTCATTGGGTATAGACCATGTTTTAGTTCTGCAAAATGAGAAATTCTGGAGATTTGTTTCATAACTATGTGGATATACTTAACACTACTGAACTTTAAACTTAAAAGTGGTTAACATGGTAAATTTTGTGTTAAATGTTTTTACCCCTAAAAAGAAAAACCTTTCTATTGTATACTATTTTTTCTGTTTTTTTTTTAATAGTTCACATACATTTTGTTAAAAAGTCAGATAGTACAGAAAATGTAAATGAAAGAGAACTACACATAAATACATTTTCTTTACTGTAACTACTATTAATATTTTGGTATATATCCTTCTATTTCTTTACTCATGCATATGTGATGTGTGTGTCTGTCCATGTGTTTGTATGTGTATAAAGAATGTACAATTTTATTTATAATTTAACTAAAATGAAGTCTGTATACTCTTTCAGAACCAGTTTTAAGAAAACACTTAGCTATTTATTGTGAATCTTTCCATATTTTCACATTATCATGTTTTAGGACTGAATTACAGTATAGATACACTATAATTTATTTAATTTTGCCCTATTGATGGGCATTTAGGTTTTCTAGTTTTGCCTACTGTAAACAACACTGAATTGGAATTCTTTTTATGTATCTTTGACCAGAAAATAGGAGACTAGTGCCTTTGAAGTTCTGAAAGAAATTATTTTCAACATGAAATTCTATGTCCTGCCAAATTTTCAGTTAATGTAAGGATAGATTAAGATCATGTTCAGACACATAGTCAGAATTTGTATTTCTGAGCCTTCCGATCTCAGCAGGCTACTTGAGGATATATACCAGCAAAATTAGGGAGAATGTGAAGGAAGAGAAAAGTGGATCCAATCCCAGAAGACTGTGAGGGAAAATCAGAAATTGAAAGCTAAGCAGCCTGCCTAGAGAATGAATCGGCCCAGGTTGAAATGGAAAGGCAAGATTCTTGGAAGAATACCTCTGGAGAAAGAGGGGTTCCTGTGCAGTAGATAGTCATTAATAGGAGGCTAATAATGCAATCAATCTATCACAATACAAAATACATGGAGAAAAGTGCTGTACATATGCATACACTCCTATAGAAAGAGTATAGGTGGTCAGGGAAGGCCTGTCTAAAGAAAGAATGAATGAACAAAAATTCTTAAATTCAAAAAGCTAATTAATGAGCAATTCTAGTTCTTAGTTGGCTCTATTTTGTGGAGCTCTTCCGGAATGAAGCCTGTTTGTCTTCTCTCATGTGTCTGACAGAGGAGCTGGTGAGATAAACAGGGGTTTGAGAAAAGCCCAAGCAGGTCAGCTCCACAGCCTGATTCTAGCCAGTTCTATATTGGAGCCATGACTGGCATCCTTACCTTGCCTTTCAGTGCACCCATTAGGAAGACTTTGCAAACCTGTTCAAGAAACAAAAGTCAAAAAGGTTACCTTGATTTTACTTTGTTGTAGTACTTGCCTCAGCAGTAGTACTGACTAATTTTGGTAGTAGTAATAATAATAGAAGCTATCAGGCAGTGAGCACCAGTTATGTGCAGAAACCATGCTAGGCATTGTACACAAAATATTATTAATCATTGCATCAGTCCTATAAGGCAAGTATTATCTTTGTTTTACAGGTTTAGCGAGATTTAGTTCAAAATATCATAGCTTCTAAATGTTAGAGCTAGGATTTGAAGCTTGCTCTGTTTGATTCCCAAGTCCGTGATATTTCCACTATAGCAAATGGTAAGACAGGAGTATGCAACTTTTGGGAGTCTGGACCTTGCCCCTGCAGGCTAGGAGAAAGCACTAGGTGGGTAGGATCTTTCTTGTCCATTATGTCAGGTCACCTGCTGTGGAATTTTAGTGGTTACTTGCTCACCATTTTCTTAATATTGATATAATGTAGGCAACCCTTTGGGGAATCTTTTATACTTGCCTTGAATTTATACCATTTATTATACAAAATGATAAATTTCAGAAATGTTTCATTGCATGAAAATTAGCACTTTTCCAAGTAGCAATAGAATGGTACAGAGATTGTATGAGTTTTTGTTATAAAATAGAATTTAATTATATCCAATACTATTGTATTTAAGGGCAGAGTTGCAATTAAGTTTGTAACTGCCATTGGTTTTGCACATGTAAAAGGTATTCTTAATATTTTATCTTATTTTCTGTAATCATTATAAAATCAAATATGTAAATATGCTTTAGAATAGTAATTGCATTTCAAATTTGAACTTGTTTTATGCAGTTATTTAATCTGAGTTTCATTAAAAGAGAATAGTTTCTATAGCAACGACCACATCATTTTATATCTTTAGAATCTCTGAGATATGGAACACTTTTATTAAAAAAAGACAATGTACTAGTATATCATGTAGACTTCTGTTACAGATTTGAATGTTTAAGATTTAAATGTGTATTTATTTTTCCTAGTTTTTATTAAGTTTATTTTTTCTACTCTAGCATTTTTTTCCTTCAAAATTTTACACCATATGTATTTAAAAATAAAATGTCAAAAGAATTCAATGAGGAGGTGGATATTGGAGAGGATTGTAGGAGTAAGTGTGAACTTCCTTCTGAATGAACTCCATCAGCACATGAATTATTTCCTTCTAGGAGGAAATTTATTGGTTTATCTCTTTGGTGTATCCTATTAGGGTCATGAAAACCATTTCTAGAAAAAGGTTTTATATTATAGCATTATGAGAACAAAAATTTAAAAATAGAATGCTAGGTCATCAGTACCAGATTCCCATTCTAAGGTTTTTTTTAGTATTTTTTTTGTTTTTTTAAATTCAGTGCACAGTAATGTGAACTGCTCTTGCCACTTACCAGCTGAAGAAAGCTATTTCCACACTTGAAAATAAATACTGGTTTCTGAAATCTAGTTTTTAAAATTCTTCTAAATTTGTCCTCATTTAAATTATTGGATTTGTCCAATTATCCCCTTATGCCCTTGTATCATTGCTAAACATTTTCGTTAAAGTTTGTATCCTCCATTTATTTATATTTAGTTATTATGATCTTTTAAACATCACTTGGTTTTACTAACATTTATTTATTAACATTTTCTCATAAATCAGTATCTCTTTTTCTTAGAAATGATTCTGTTTCTCCTCATTGAGCTTCTTGTAACTTGTCTACATGTTTCTGGTGCTACGGAGCACTAACTTAAAAGCAATGAAACTTTTTTATGTATTATAGTTCTCCTGTCTAATATTCTTTTTGAGTTCAAGGAGTTGTCCAAGATGTGTTTTGAAGAGTCTGCCTAAGGTGCCTTTGTAAGACATATTCTTGCAAGTAATATAAAGAAGTTAAAAAGTTTCGATGCCATAACAATAATTACTTATAAGATAGTTGTCTTTCTTCTATGAATAGTTTTGTTCCACTCATGTTTTTCAATTTTCCTACAAATACTCACTATTTCTCTACTATGCAGATATTTTTATATCTCTTACTCCCTCCTCATAATTCCTTCAGATCCACAGTACACTGAAAATTCAATAAAATCATGTTAAAATATCATAAAAAAATCCTCATCCTATGTAGGTGATTTTATAATTATCTTAGGAATGCAAGATATAAATGTAGATGCTAGGGATAGATCATATGTATGAGAATTCAAGCCTGTTATTTTAAAATATTCTAATACTCTCGCATGTATACTCTAAATCAGTGCTGTCCAAAGTAGTTTTCTGCAGTGATAGAAATGTTTTACTCTCTCTGCACTGTCCAACATGGTAGCTGTTTGCCTCATGTACTTATTGAACCAATGAGAGTGAGGAACTGAATATTAAATTTGGGGCTACTATATTGAACATCATAGGTCTAATTGATAGGATGAATCATTATCAGTTCATTTATGGGACTGTTACACCAGAGCTGCTGTTTATAGTTGTACAGCTGGTTCACTTTAGAGAGGGGTCACACACAAGGGCTGAGTAGAAGCTAAAATTTTGCTTGTGTTTGGCCTGCCATCCTTTATATCCTGGCAAAGACTTGTATGTGCCCCAAAGGGCAGTTGTTTCTGATTCATACAAAGGCATCTTATGGGCCGGTGACAGCCTTGTACACTGCTACCAATTGCTGTTTTTCCTTCAGATCTTGGTTCTGCCACTGAATGACCATCAGATCTTGGGGTATGTAGTTAACTTTTCTGGCCCTTGGTTTCTTCCTCTATAATTGAGACAATATTACTTATATTATAACTTTATGAAATTGAGTAATATGATACAGGTGAAGTATTTAGAACACAAAGTGCTCAAAACTTGAGTCAACTTTTATCATTAAATAATATAGTACCTTAATGTAGTAAATTTCTGTAGCGTTTTCACATTCATTCAGCACTGCTACTTTATACCAGGACAAGGAGATAAAAACAGATAATAGTCATTTTTGCCTTAAAGGGGTTTACAACTGAGTAGAGATTAATAGTTCTAAGAAGTTATATAGCTTTTAAAATTAGCTTACTATCACATTATAGCTTAGGAACTGACTGAGAGAGTTTAGTTCAGCTAGTGATTATCACAGCTTTTAATTACATCTTTCACTCCTTCTGACTCTAGGCTGTTAAAAATTTATGTGATCTATTGCTATAGAGAGACCATGTTATTCAATTTTTGCATAATTTTTAGGAGGAAATATTTTGTACTTATTAATGCTACCATATATATTTTCAAAAATTTTAGTCCAAGTTAACAACCTTTTAAGGTAGGTATTATTAAGGTAGGTAGTTTTACAGATGTTGAAACTAAGGCTCAGAAGTGAAGTAACTAGCCATGGCTACTTCTCTGGCTTTAAAACATGTGCTTTCCTGTTGTATTGTTTGCCTCTAAGTTTTTTTTTTGCTTTAGTTTGCTCCAAGAAAAATAAATCTAATTTTTTATTTTTCAATTAGAGTTGACATTTAATATTATTTTATATTAGTTTCAGGTGTACAGCATAGTGGTTAGACATTTATGTAATTTAGAAAGCGATCTTCCTGATGACTCTAGTACCCACCTGGCACTATAGTCAATAATATTGTAAATTTAAATTCTTAAGATGAGGAATCCTAATGATTGCTTGTAGACATTTTTTTTATTTTTGAAAGTATAAAACTATTGATATATTGGTGGGATAACTTTTTAAGCTAATCTTGCTGCCCTATTTCCTTTTTATACCAGTCCAATCCTATGCAAACTTAAGAGAAAAATAAAATGTCACTACTCTAGCCTTTAGTACTTCTTAACTACCAACTAGTTCAAATGTAGATTCCTTGTCGTATTATTCAAGCCATAATTAAGTCTTCCTGGGTGATATCTTTCACTAATACTTCTCTGTTCGATTTCTTATAAAGTCTAAATAAATGACAGCAACATAAAACCTTACACATGCATGAGTGTATGCACATACACACACAAGCCCACTTTAAAGTGTCAAAAGATATGCTATATAAAAACAAACCCTGATATGTGGTGAGATCAAACCCAATGGTCTATCAGGTTTCTCACAATGAGGATGCACAGAACCTGGCATGACTTATCAGGCTTGTCTCCAGCCCAAACTTCTCTCCTTAGTACCAGATTCATATTTTTGACTCCCTGTAGGATATTTAGATGTCCTTAGGTGTGTCAAGTTCAACATGTTCAAAGCTGAACTCATAATTTGATCCCCATAAACCTCTTTCTCTTTTATATTTTCTTTTGAAGTTAATTATACTCAGTCACCCAAATTAGAAACTTGGCAATCATCTTAACCTTCTTATCCCTTACCTTCTTCAGATGATCACATCTCAAATTTTATTGTATCTAATTTCTGAATACCTTTTTTCTAATCATTAATTTTTATTGTACTGATTTGTTCATTCCTTCATTATTCATTCTATGAATATTTTGTTAAATATCAGATTTATAAAGGCTAAATATCTTTTAGACCTAGTTTCTTTTCTCTATTGCTACAGTCACTGTCAGTTTAGGCCCTCATCATTTGTCTCCTGGATTCTTACTGCGCTGGTCTTCTTAATTCTGGTTATTGCATATTCAGATTTTCTTCCATAGTGTAGTCAGAGTGATTTTCTAAAAAACACAATTTATTTTGGCGCTAAAAACTCCACAGATTCTCCCTATAACTTTAATGTTAAAGACACTAGCATACCATATAAGGCATTTCCAGGATGTAATTCATTTTTGCCTACTTCTTGAGCCCCATCTTCTACCACAAAACACACACACATGCTATGCTCCAGCCTCACTGAAGGGCTTTCTTATCGTCTCACTTATCATGTACTCTTGTAATTTTAATTCTTTGAACCTAAGACTCCTTTTGCTAGGGACTTAAGATTCCTTATTCATTTGTTCACTTATTCTTCAGAACTCAGCTTAAGAAGAGATACCTTCTCTTGGAATTTTTCATGAACTCCTCTCCTGCATGTACACATGCCTCTGTCACAACACTTACCACACTGTATGTAATTATCTGTTTGTCTCTACTTCCATTTTTCTCTGTTGATAAGTTCCTCTTGAAGATAGAGACTTTGAACTATTTATCTTTGTATTCCTAATGCCTAGCATATAGTAGTACCCGATAAATATTGGGTTTGTAAATTAGTGGAAGCATATCCATCATTTATTTTAAAGTTTAGCACAAGACTTAGTTCTAAAACTTTTAATTATTATATATTTCAAATATACTGAAAAGTATGAATAATAATTCACCTGAAACCCATATACCTGCTATCAATATTTAACATATGTTAATGTTTGCCACATTGCTTAGCATGGCAGTTATCTCCTATAGGAAGCCTCTCCTAACTAGCCCCACTTCACTTTTCTGATAAACATTTCTATATTTCTAGAAAGAAATTACTTTAAAATAGAGCTTTGCACATATTAAGTGTTCATTAAGTCTTTGTTCAATGAGTAGTGCATTTTGCATAAATGAATGTTCTCGTAATTCTCTATTTGGTCTTATTTTCCCAACCTTTATGCACCCTTCACTCAGAGCACAAAATCCACTTCTGTAATTTTATTCTCAATGCTAAGTATAATGATAGATGCACAATGGACTTAAAATTATTAATAAATAAAATAAATGAATGCAATTAATTACTGCATTTTTCTTCTTAATGAAAACACATTAAAATTACTGTTCTTATTTTAACCAAGAAATTTCTCAGCATTTTTCCCATTTACACTGAATTCAAATATTCTTCCTAGTTTAAACAGTCCATATTTCTGCATACTGTTACGATTTTGCTATCCAAAGTCAAATGTAAATGCTTTTTGGTCACATGTATCAGTTTGTTTATATTTTGGCTGTATATGGCAGAAAACCTTAAAATAACAATGAATAAAAACACAGAGGTTTATATCTCTGTCATGTAAACTAAGTCTAGAGTTAGGCAGCTGAGCGGTAGTCTGATGTTGCCACTTTTTCTTTAAAGACTCAGTCTTCTTTTTTCTTCTCTGCCATCCTGGCTTTCATACCATCATTTCCACATTCCAAGCTGGACGCAGAACAAGGCAGGAGAGAACGGACAATAGGATGCTTGCTCCTTATTTTTAAAGGAGTCTGCTAGGAATACCCACCCAAAACTTCTGTTTACATTTCATTGACCAGACTTAATTAATTATGTGGACACATTTAGCTGTAAGGGAGATTTGGAAATGTAGTATTATAATTGGCATACTAGCCAAGGTTATGATATTAAAGAAGAAGGTAAAAATAAGTATTGGGAGGCAATTAACAATCTCTGCCAAAATATTGTGAGAATGAATGAGTGAGAGTTGATAATCTTTGGCAAAATCACAGTGTACTGTGATTAAAATCATAGAATTGACTTTGTATGATAAATATTTGAAAACATTTCACTGCCGAAATTTATTCTTCTGTATTTATATACATTGAACTACTCACAACCTGGAAGGTAGTGGAGTGTGCGTGTGTGTATATGTGTGTAATACTCTAAATTATTGTTAATTTTATACAGGTGCTCCAAAAATACTCTTTTTTGAGACATGATAGTTTTGCAAGGAATTGCTAGTGGGTCTTGGAGATAAAATGTATTCCATGTTTTTGAAAATCCCTTGAAAACGTTATACCCAGCCGTCCATAAAAGAATAAATATAATTAGCAGTATGATAAAATTCTCTGCATTATTAGTAATCAAAGAAATGTAATTTAAATCAAAGCCTAGGTATAATTTTTACCCTATGGAGTTAAAAAAAATGAAATAAAAGTTAATGCCTTAAATTTGTTAAGATAGCCTCATATATTTCTTTTTATATAAATTAGTTGTATAGTCTTTTTTAGAGAGCAATTTGGCAATTTTATCAAAAATCTTAAACTTGTTTATACTCATTGGTTCAGTAATTACACTTCTGAAAATTTACTGTAAAGGAAATAATCCCAAATAAGTAAAAGCTGGAAGCAGAAGGAGGCAAAAGAGAATATTATCAAATTAGCTGATACTTACTAAGTGGTTACTCAGTGTTGGCATTGTTCTTAACATTTTACATAATCCTCACAAGATCCCCATGAGATGGGTACTATATCATTCTCTTCTTTCTCATTCTCATTTTAAAATGAATGAAACTGAGGAGCAGAAAGACTGACATTTTCTCACTATTACACTGCTAAGTGGAAATGGTGGGGATTGAACTCTGAAATTTGGCACCAGTATCTGCATATTTAATTACCATGCTATGCTGTCTCTCTGTGCGTTGCTTTGAGTTTTCAGTAGCATCATTTATAGCAGGGAATAAGAATAGCAGGATAGTTAAGAAAACTAGAACTTGCTGGAATTTTATGCATTTGTTAAAATTTTCTTTTTTAAAGAGCTTGGGTTAATGTGAAATATGCTTATTCTATGTTAGAGGCAGAAATGATAACAATTTTATTTATGTAGGATAAGAAAAATTATGTAAAAATATAACTCTTTGCTTAGAATTTTAATAAATAGGAAAGAACACCAAAAGTATTAACAAGTATATAGTGGACAAATAGGGCTCCAGTTGAATTTTCCTTCTCTGCTTTCCAAATTGCCTTTATTTAGCATGTATAGCTTCTAAAATGAAAAAAAAATTAAGACCATATCCAGGAATAGAATGAATAAGCTGATACTTCTTTGGCCTTGTGATAGAATTGACCAGTGGCTAAACAAAAAGCTGCTAGAGAAGAGAGACCCTGTTCGCTGTTATCCTTCCCCTTCTTGTCATTTCATGACTGCTTGGCAATGTGCTAATATATTTTATTTGGAAAGACTGGACATGGGCATTAGTTATTTTAGGATGTGTATAGTGTTGGATATTTACATTAATATTTGTACAATAGGTGACTAGGTAACACAGTGCTTATTGGACCCTGAAAAATGGGCTCTTTAGTAGAACTCAGTCATTACTTAAGTATGTTTTGTTTTTGTTCTCCTGCCTGTAGTTTTAAGAATTCATCATTCAATTATATATACTTAGGAAAAAGAGATTATCACAATGAAGAAGTTATATGAAAAGGATTGTGGTGCTGGTTTGCTCATAGTCTTGTGTGATAAAATCAATGTGATGCTTTCTATTTATGCCTCTTCTTAACTTCCTGCTTTCCTGTCACTAAAAATCAGGGCCTGGATGGCTTTCTTTGATGAGAAGACCAAAGGGAGAATAAACATGAGGCATCTCAGTCTTGGGTCACAGTGAAGGTACGGGAGTCTCCCTTAATAGCAGAGGTTACCTTGTGAGACCCCCAGTAGATACTTGAAATGTGGATAGTACCAAACCCTATACATATATGCATACTAAATTTTTTCCTACATATAAATACCTATGATAAAGTTTATTTTATAAATTAGGCACAGTAAGAGATTAGCAACAATAACTAAAAATAAAATAAAACAATTATAACAATATACTGTAATAAAAGTCATATGGTTCTCAACTTTTTCTGTCTGACTTATTTCACTTATCATGGTAATCTCAAGGTCCATCCATGTTGTCACAAATGACGACAGTATTTCATCTTTTCTTATGGCCGAGTAATAGATAAGGATAAAAAGGGGCAAATATCTGGTGATGGAAGGAAATTTAACTTTGGGTGGTGAACGCAGTGCAATATACATGTGACATATTGTTGAATTATACACTTGAAACCTATATAATTTTGTTAACCAGTTTCACCCAAAAATATTTAATAAAAAAGTTATGTGACTGTGGTCTCTCCCCCGCTGCCCCTCACACAGGACAAAGGTATGATTCATATCCTGGGTGGGTGGGATGGAGCAGATGGCATGAGATTTCATTACACTACTTAGAACAGCATGCAGTTTAAAACGTATGAATTGTTTATTTCTGGAAGTTTCCATTTAATATTTTTGGACCATGGGTAACTGAGACCACAGAAAGTGAATCCATGGATGAGGAGGGACTACTGTATTTCAAAATCTCAGTAAGCACGATAGGATGGTCTGTGCTATGCATACATATGTGCTCACCTAGAGAGCATTAGCTTGAAGACAGTTGAGAGGAGGCAGTTATTCTTTCTATGGAGCTGGGTTTTCTTATCGTTGTCTGTCTGAGAATAATGTAGTAATTGCAATAATGATATCATAGAGAGGTAAAATAATTTGCCCAATGTCATGCACATAGTAAGTGCTCAGTAGGGTTTTGAACACAGGTTTCTCTGTTTCTAAAGCTTTTGCTCTTTTTAATACCTTGCCAACTATTACATTGTTTAACTTATTCTTTATAATAAAATGTTTTATATTCATACTCAGTCGTTTAGGCTTTTCACTCAAATTATGAATAAAAACAAAGACTAATGTCCTAAATTAATTTGTGGGGGAAAAAACAGTTAAATCTAAATCATGTTAGCCTATAGTCATTAATAACTATTTTGAATGTTTGAATTTTTTTCCAGAACACTTTTCCAGAGCTTGAATATCAATTTTGAAATTGGAGTCTATATTAAAGAAATGGAGATTAACTTATTCATTTATCATAATATATTCTTTTGAAATCTGAGATAATTTATTATCTACAGTTCAAATAGTATCAAAATGGACAATTTCTATAATGATTGTTTAATAAATGACTGTTATAATAAGTAGAGGAGGAAAGGATAGTTGGATTCTAAAGTTCCTTACACTCTTGACATTGTTTAAATTTAGCCACTTAGAAAACATTCTCGGAAATAAAAATTAGCAAAAATCACTACTATTACTACTATTATTACTTCTCCTACTACTCTTCTTTCTAAATTTCTTGAGCATTTATTGTGTCTTAGGTAATGTGTTAAACCTTTTACATACATTATATTATTTAATATTCATAGCAACCCCATCAGGTTGATATTATTTCCATTTTATAAATGAGTATCTGAAGCTTAATAAGATGAGATAACTTGCTCAAGGATACTCAGTAAATGACAGATGAAAGACATAAATTTAAGTCTGTCTTAATTCAAAGCGTATATTCCCATTCTTAACCATTACGTTTGTAGATGGTATCTTATTTGCAAGATAGATTTCCAATGATAAGATCACAGGTTAGAAAGGAAAAATCCTAAATCTGGGCCAGATCCCACTTCAACGAAAAAGAAAGAGATTCTTTTTTAATTAAATTTATTGGGGTGACATTGGTTAATTAAAATTATATAGGCATAAGTGTACAATTCAGTAGTACATCATATGTATATTGCATTGTGTGTTCACCACCCAAAGTTAAATCTCCTTTCATCACCATATATTTGTCCACCTTTACCCATATCTATCTTCCCCTTTTCCCCCTTTCCTTCCCATAACTAATAAACTATCTTCTGTGTCTATGAATTTTTGTTTGTTTTGTTTGTTTGTTGCTTTCAGTTTTGTATCACACATATGAGTGAAATCATATGATTCTCAACTTTTTCTATCTGACTTATTTCACTTGGCATACTTTCATTAAGTCAGGTTGTTTTTTTTCTTGTTGAGTTTGCTATATATTCTGGATATCAATCCCTTAAAAGATGTATGGTTTGCAAATAATTTCTCCCATCCTGTGGTTTGCATTTTTACTCTATGGATAGTGCCTTTGATGTACATAAAATTTTAATGAAGTTCAATTTGTTTATTTTTTCTTTTGTTATCTGTGCCTTTTGTGTCATATCCATGAAATCATCACCAAATCTAATGTCATGAAGCTTTTGTCCTATGTTTTCTAGGAATTTTATTGTTCTAGGTCTTACATTTAGGTCCTTCGTCCATTTTGAGTTATTTTTTTTTGTTTATGGTGTTAGTTAAGGATCCAACTTTATTTATTTGCAACTTTATTTATTTGCATACTCAGTTTTCCCCAGCACCATTTGTTGAAAAGACTGTCCTTACCCCCATTGAATGGTCTTGGCACCCTTGTCAAAAATCATTTGACCAGATATATAAAGGTTTATTTCTGGGCTATTTTATTCCATTGGTCTGTATACCTGTTTTGTTTTGTTTTGTTTTCCCAATACCACACTGTTTTGATTACTGTAGCTTTGTAGTAAGCTTTGAAATCAAGAAGTATGAATCTTCCAGTTTCATTCTTTTTTGTCAAGATTGTTTTGGCTATTTGGAGTGCCTTGAGAGTCCCTATGGATATTAGGATGGGTTTTTCTATTTCTACAAATTGTGATTGGGATTTTGATAGAGATTGCATTGAATCTGTAGATTACTCTGGATGATATAGACATTTTAACAGTATTAAGACTTTCGATCCATAAACATCAGATATGTTTCCATTTATTTATGTCTTCTTTAATTTCTTCAGCAATGTTTCATAGTTTTAATTGTACAAGTCTTTCACTTTCTTGGTTAAATTAATCCTGAGTATTTTATTTTTTTAAATGGTATTGTAAATGAAATTGATTTTGTAATTTCCTTCTCAGATTATTCATTGTTCATTATTGAAATTTAGTTAATTTTGTATTTTTACTTTGTATCCTGCTGCTTTGCTGAATTCATTTATTAGTTCTAATAACTTTTTGAGAGGAATCTTTAGGGTTTTCTACATATGAGATCATATGATATACACAGACATTATTTTACTTCTTTCTTTTCAGTTTGGATGCATTTTATTTTATTTTCTTGCCTAATTTCTCTAGCTAGAACTTTGAATATTATATTGAATAGAAGTAATTAAAGCAGATATTCTTGCATTGTTCCTGTTCTTAGGGGAAAAGCTTTTCGTCTTTCACCGTTGAGTATGATGTTGGCTGTGGTTTTTTCATATGTGGCTTTTATTATGTTGAGGTAATTTCTTTCTATTCCTATTTTGTTGAGTGTTTTTGTTATGAAAGGTTATTCAATTCTGGGAAATGCTTTTTCTTCCTCCACCGATATGATCATATGCTTTTTCTCTGTCATCTTGTTGATGTGGCATATTACATTGATCGATTTTCATACGTTAAAAGATTCTTGCATTCTGAGAATGAATCCTGCTTGGTCATGGTGTATAAACCTTTTAATATGCTGCTGAATTCTATTAACTAGTATTTTGTCTAGGATTTTTTGCATCACTGTTTATAACAGATATTGATGTCTATCATTTTCTTTTCTTGCAGTGCCTTCGTCTTTTGTATCAGGGTTTTACTGGCCTCATAGAATGAGCAAGGAAGTGTTCCATCTTTTATTTTTTGGAAAAGTTTGAGAAGAATGTTTGGTAGAATTCACTGGTGAAACCATCAGGTCTAGGGCTTTTACTTTTTTGGAAGATTTTGGATTACTGATTCAATCTCCTTACTAGTTATAGACCTATTTGGATTTTGTATTTCTTTGTGATTTAGTCTTGGTAGGTTTTATGTCTTCACTTTCATTTCTGATTTTAGTCATTTGAGTCTTCTCTCTTTTTTATTCTTAGTATATTCAGTTAAAGTTTTGTCAGTTTTGTAGATCTCTTTGAAGAACCAACTTTTAGTCTCATTAATGGTCTTTATTTCATTTACCTGTGCTCTAATATTTATTGTTTCTCCTCTTTGGCTGGCTTTGGGTTTAGCAGGTTATTTTTTTCCAGTTCCTTAAATTTTAAAGTTAGATTGTTGATTTGAGATCTTTCTTGTTTTTGAATATACACATTTGTAGTCATAGATTTCCCCCTTAGCACTGCTATCATAGTGTCCTATAAGTTTTGATATATTGTGTTTTTGTTCTCATTTGTCTTTAAGTTTTTTCTAATTTCCCTCGTAATTCTTCTTTGATCCATTGGTTGTTTAAAACTATATTGTTTAATTTCCATAATTTTGTGAATTTTCCAATTTTACTTTTGTTCTTGATTTCTAACTTCATCCCTTTGTAGTCAGAGAGGATATTTTGTATGATATCTATTTTAAAAAAATGTATTGACACTTTTGGCACAATATATTCAAAATGCTGAAAGAAAAGAACTTCCAAACAAGAACATTCTGCCTGGTAAAGTTATAATTCAGAATTGAAGGAGTAATAAAGAGTTTTTTAGACAAACAAAAGTTAAAAGAGTTCATCACTATTAAATTGGCCTTATAAGAAATATTAAAGAAACTTCTTTAAGCTGAAAAGAAAGGGCACTAATTAGTAACAAGAAAACACATGAAGGTATAAATCTTACTGGTAAAGGTAAAAATATAATAATAGTAGTGGATTAATTAGTTATAAAGCTAGAGTGAAGATTAAAAGTAGTAAAAAATAACTATAACAATAATTTATGAAGGGATGCACAAGATAAAAAGATGTGAAATGTGACATCAAATACATAAAAGGTTGGGGGAAGAGTAAGAATCTAGAGGTTTAGAATGTGTTCAGACATAAGTTGTTATAAGCTTAAAATAGGTTGTTAAAAATGTAATATGTTATATGTAAGCCTCATGGTAACCATAAAGCAAAAACCTATAGTAGATACACAAAAGATAATAAGAAAGAAATCTAAGCATACCACTAAAGAAAATCATCAGACCACAAAGAAAGGTATCAGGAGAATATGGAACAGAGAGGAACTAAAAAACGGTTAGAAAAAATTAACAAAATGATAATAAGTACATATCTTTCAATGATCACTTTAAATGTAAATGGGATAAATTCTCCAGTCAAAAGACATGGAGTGGCTGAATAGATTTAAAAAATAAGACCCATTGATATGGTGCCTACGAGAGACTCATTTCAGATATAAGTATACCAGACTGCAAGTGAAGGGATGGAAAAAGATATTTTGTGCAAATAGAAACCAAAAGAAAGCTAAGATAGCTATAGTTATATCAGACAAAATAGACTTTAAAACAAAGACTGTAATAGGAGACAAAGAAGAGCATTACATAATGTAAATAGGTCAATCCAACAAGAGGACATAACATTTATAAATATTTATGTACCCAACATAGGAACACCTAAATATATACAGCTAATATTAACAGCTCTAATGGGAGAAAAAGACGGTATTACATTAATAGTAGGGGACTTTAATTTCCCATTTATTCTGATGGATAAATCATTCAGACAGACAAATCAATAAGGACACATTGGTCTTAAATGACATATTAGACTAGATGAACTTATCGTGTATATAAAACATTCCACCCAAACCAACAGAATACGAATTCTTCTCAAGTGTACATGGATTCATTCTCCAGAATAGGTCATGTGTCACAAAACAACTGTTAATAAATTTAAGAAGATTTAAATTATATCAGGCATCTTCTCTGGTTACAATGATATGAAACTAGAAATCCATTACAAGAAAAAAACCTGGAAAATTCACAAATATATGGAGATTAAACAACATGCTGCTGAACAACCAGTGGGTCAAAGAAGAAATCAAAAGAAAAAAATACCTTGGGACAAATGAAAATGAAATTACAACATACCAATATGGGATGCAGCAAAAGTAGTTCTAAGAGGAAAATTCATAGTGATAAATACTGCATCAAAAAACAAGAAAAATCTCAAATAAATGACCTAACTTTAGACCTCATGGAACTAGAAAAAGAAGAACAAACAAAGCCCAAAGTTAGTAGAAGGAAGGAAATGACAAAGATCGTAGTAGAAATACATGAAATGGAGACTAAAAAGACAATAGAGAAGACCAATGAAATTAAGAGTTGGTTCTCTGAAAAGACAGACAAAATTTACAGAATCAAATAAATAAAATGAGAAATGATAAAGGAGACATTATAATGAACAACACAGAAATAAATACTCATAAGAGACTGCTATGAACAATTATACACCAACAAATTTGACAATCTAGGGGAAATGGATAAATTTCTAGAAACATACAACCTACCCAGACTGAATCATGAAGAAATAAAATCTGAAAGAGGAGATTGAATCTGTAGTCAAAACCCTCCCTACAAACAAAAGTCAAGGAACAGATGGCAAATTTGTGGGATATAGAACTGAAAGCAACAAACGAACAAGACAAACAAACAGAAACTTATAGACACAGAAAACAGTTTAGTGGTTACCAGAGGGAAAGAGGAGGGAGGTAGATAAGGGTAAAGAGGGTCAAATACATGGTGACGGAAGGAAATTTAACTTTGAGTGGTGAACATAACAATGCATTATACACGTGACATATTATTGAATTATACATTTGAAACCTATATAATTTTATTAACCAATGTCACCCCAGTAAATTTAATTAAAAAACTAAGCAAGGAAATAAGAAAGCCTGTACACAAAATAAAAAGTCAGCCAGTTGAATGAGAGAAAATATTTGCAAATCATACATCTGATAAGGGGTTAATATCCAAAATAGATATAGAACTCATACAACTCAGTAGCAAAAAAACAAGCAATACAATTTAAAAAATTGGCAGAGAATCTATATAGATATTTTTCCAAAGAAACATATACATGGCCAACAAGTTCATGAACAAATGCTCAAGATGACTACTCATCAGGGAAACACAAATCAAAACCACAATGAGATATCACCTCATACCTGTTGGAATGGTTATCACCAAAAAGACAAGAAGTAACAAGTGTTGGTAAGTTTGTAGAGAAAAGAGAACCCTTGTGCATTTGGTGGGAATGTAAATTGGTTCAGCCATTATGGAAAACAGTATGGAGATTCCTCAAAAAATTGAAAATAGAACAATCATATAATTCAGCATTCCACTTTTGGGTATTATTTTTTAAAAATGAAAATACTAACTCAAAAACATATGTGTACCCACACTCTTATTGTAGTATTATTTACAATGTCCAAAGTATGAAAGCAACCTGAATGTCTATTGATGGATGAATGGATTTAAAAAATGTGACATATATATATACATATATTTCAATATATACACACACACATATATATGCATACATATGTACACAAATATACATATAACACATAATATGTATGTACATATGTATACAATGGAATATCATTCAGCTACAAAAGAGTGAAATCTTGCTATTTGAGACAACATGGATGAACCTCAAGGGCATTATGCTAGGTAAAATAAGGCAGACAGAAAAAGATAAATGCCACATAATCTCACTTATATCCCCACTGTTACCTACCTATTCCTGTTGTTCACTCTGTTTAAACCATACTGATCTCCTTGGCTTTACTGAACATACTTCCACCTTAGGACCTTCGCTTTTGCTCTTCCTTCTTGGAACATTTTCTTCAGTTATCTGCATGACTCACATTCCCTTATTTTTTTCAGGTTTCTGCTCAAAACTCCTTTCAATTGTTGATAGGCCTTTCCTAACCACCCTATCAACAATAGCAATTCATCTCTATTCCTTTATCCTCTTTACAATCCTTCATTTTTCTTTATAACACTTATGAAGAGACATATACTTATGTATATATTTATATACACATATATATGTATATAGATGTGTTTGTGTATCTGTATCTATATCTATATCTATATCTACAACCATGTATGTGTATATATGTGTACATATATATGTATCTTTAATAAGCACTAATATAATACCACATGCCGGCCACTTTTAAAATTACTAATATTTACTTATTTATTCCTCATAAACACTATAAGAAGTAGGTTCTGTTATTATCACTACTTAACATATGGGGAAATTGAAGCACAGTGCTGTTAATTATCTTATCCGAGGTCAAACAACTGCTAGTGGCATACTTGGGATTTTAACCCAGGCCATCTTTCTCTATTGTGCATGTCACCATTATGACTTTCTGTCTTTCGGATATGATTCAATATATATGTATATGCAGTAATTATCAATGATGAAATTCAGTGGTTAGTAATAATAAGATAAAAAGTATAAACTTTTAAATTCATTCATGCAATATTGTTTATTAACTAGTATTACATAATAAGCTCTTATTGTTCAGTTTGAGACACTTTCTTAACAAAAATTTATTTATTCCGAATTTCACTACTTAGTAGTTAAATGACATTTGACAAGTTACTTAATTTTGTAATCTTCAGTTTAGTCAGTTTATAAATGAAGATAATAATTCCAACCTAAGGACATTTTGTGAGATTTAAAGGAAATAACATATAAGAAAGAAGAGTGTCTGGCATGAGCTGTCAGTTCATGTTAATTAAGGTCATGAAGTATAAACAAACAACTGTGGAATACCTTCAGTCATTTTCTTACAAATAGACTATATTCTTTTTGGAATAAAGGTTGGTAGAATTAGTATTTCTTTCAGATTTTAAATATAAGTCATAGATTGGAGGGGCTTTAAAATTAGATTAAAAAGAACTTGAGAAAGATTTGTTTCTCTTCTTTATAGCACTTGCTATGTTGTCTTACACCAACTAGGCACTCAATTAAATCAAATGACTCTAAGCCTTCTATATGTTTGGTCAAGTATTTTTTTAGAATTAAACAAAGAACTTTTGTCATGTCATTAACGATTGTTTTGCTACTTAGAAAAACTTCAGAATGGGTAGAATGGTCCTTGTTGAAATAATCTTTTTAGCTGTTAACATGAAGCTATTGAATCAAGTAGAAAACTGTATAATATTATGAGCCTTGTATTTAAACATGACATTTTTGCTTACCTTGGAAGAAAATATGAATATGAAGAAGTCTCAAGGCAAGAATTTCACACACACTGAAATAGTTCCTTGTAGGTTCTCTTTGCCATTGCCCATGTCCCAAGCTTTCATGCGCTGCTGGAGGAAATTGGATTGTGTTTTCTCTTTTGACACATGTCCAGTAGCATGTACAGTATACACACACATGCACATATGCACACAGTAACATACATATTTTAATGTTAGAAATAGCTATATTTTTCATTTAGCTTATCTTAAAAAATAAACTCAATAGATTCAATTAGATTTAATAGATTCAATAAAATTACTCTGTCAGATTGTTATACAAATTTCTAAACACTCTCAATTTTAATTCTTACCTTGTTGCAGACCAGTTCAGACAGTATACAGATCAGCACTGGTCCATGGACCACAATCGAATGAAACATTGCCAGATCACAGAGGGGCAAATATGTAGTATACGTGTCAACAGTTCTTTATCCCATAACCACAGCATACCTTGACAATAAAAATGTTTAGCATTTGAGATAAACTTTATGCAACTACAGATTTTTGCATGTATTGGTTATTAGCTGATAAAAGGGGTCGATGTAAATATTGGCTAGGATTAGTATTAAAGATAACTGGATTAAGTGATGGGTGGTTAAATCAATATCTCTGACATTGAACAGTTGCTTAACTTTGGAAAAAATTATGACCATAAAAATATAAATTATTCACTCTGATGATGGTCCTTACTTTTTGAAGTGCAAACTGAGGGAATAGAAGAAACCAGGATATCTGTGAAGGTTCTTATGTCACAATGACTTTGAGCTTTTCTTATTTGTGTTTTTATGTCTTATTTATTATTTATTTATGCATTTATAAATGATCACACGTATTTAGGTATATAAGATGTTTTAAGAACAATAACTGTAATAAATATTCTTTTCCAAATAATCGTGAAGAAAACTTCTTTCCATATAATTATTCTGTTTAACTGGATATAGATAAAGTTAGACACATGTGTGCACGCGCACACATGCGCACACACACACACACCACTCTCATGTTTTTCCTTATCTTAAAATGAGTAAAACCTGCCAAGATTCGAAATAATAGTAACAATGGTTACATACTCTACTTTAATACTTTATATACATTATTTTATTTAATTCTTACAAAATCCTATGAGTTAGGGTTCTAAAAGCAAGCCCAAAGTTACACTCATATTGAGAGAGTTGGGATTAGGCAAATTTAAAACTAATGCTCTTGATTACATGAAGGCTCAATAAATAATTAGTTTGTTTTTATTTTAATATATCTAGTTCTGCATCTGCACTCTATTTCTGAGAGCATTCTCAATTGTTGGCCATATTAATAATTCTCATAATTGTAGTGTACTGTGTTCTCTAATCCCCAAAAATATCTGACTGTGGTTCAGTTTTAGAATTGGCTGAAATTATGGGTGCCTCTCTTATTTGGAACAGACTATATTTTGATCTATATTTAATTACAATGATTCGTTAAGAATCATTTGTCTGTTCTTCTTATAGACAAATACGGAGGGGCTCACACATCCTTTTATTTCTAATAAAATTTGTTGCTCCCAAGTATTTAGATATTATTTATCCTGTTTTCAGCTTTCCTCTGCTGCTTATTTTCTTTCATAGCCATCCTGGATTTAGCGCATGGTTTGACTTGCTGCCTTTTGGATGTCAACACAAAAGGGTTTTGCCTTCAGCTCAAGCCATACCACCATGAGGATAATCATATGATTGTTTCAAAGAAAGAGCTTTTCATCTTCTTCTTATGGCAAAGGTTACAGACTGGTGATGAAATCTGCTTACAGTCTCCATATGGTTTAATCCACCCATATCAAGGTCCCAAAGGACCTCATCCAGGCTAAATTCCATTAGATGTAAAACAAAAGACAAGTTTGTTCCTAAAAGGATTAGAGAAACATTCTAGAAGCAGTCAGGATTCCCGAACAAGGAAACGTCAACGTGAAGTGTTGCTACAATTTTTATTTCCCTCAGTAAAATCATTCAGCTATTTTACTGAAAGATAATTATTATAACGTTATTATACAATATTCCTGTGAGAAGGAAATATTGTTACATGACCAGTACGAGGTAGGCTTTTGGGTATTCATATGAAGATATCCCATAATAGGATCTAATAAATATTAGCAATTTAATTATTCACTGAATAGGTATTGAGCATGTATTTTATATACAGTATTGTGCTCGTCACTGAAATTACAAATTTCATGAAGATATGTTCCTAGGTTACAATAAGGGGAGATAGATAAATTTACATGTGATTATAGTATAGGGCAGTAATTGCAATGATAAAAGTACTCATAAGATGCTGTGGAAGTACAGAAAAGGGATGTCTATGTAATAATCATTAGATGAGATGGAGGAAGTCAGGGAGGTTGTCTCAAAGAGGTAATTCTTAATTCTCAAGGATATGTAGAAGTCTTTTGCAGGCAGAGGGAAGACTAATTCTTAAGATTTAAGCATATTTGTAAACTTTGCCTCTGTTTTATTTGGGTAGTTATTAAAATTTTGAATTATGAAAACTTGGATACAATTATATATATTTTAAGAAAAGTTATGCTATACTGTATTGTGAAGGTATAATGTGATGATACTTTGCCTGAAAATAATTTTTTTGTCTAATTATTTATGATGTTAAACTTTCTTTTTCTTAATTGAAGAATATTTGTTTACAAAACCTGTGTTTTGATTAGCAGAGGAAAATCTCTCATAGGCATTGTTATCTCTCTTTGCTGCTCCGGAAATCTAATCCTCCAAAGGCTAACCCTACAGCTGTTAACTTCATTATCTCTTCAGTGTCTCTGTTGCTGACTTGGAATATTGCAGCCATGCTTGTCTTCTGCTTAATGTGGCATGTGCATAGCCTCTGGCAGCTCGCTTGGTAGAAACTCAAGCTTTTTCACAGCTGGAGGTAGGCTGATTATTTACCTTCTACATAAGAGATTAGCTCTATCTATGAAAAAGCAACTTTCTTGAAAATCTTTGCAACTTTGAGAAATAGAACATATGCCTTTAGTGTGCTGTACATGGATATGGCCATTTATTTTGACAGCTGCTACAGTTACCATCGAAGCAGTCTAAATTGGAGTCAAATGACGTTAGAAGTTTTCAACGGATTCTTTGTTTAAATAATTTTTTACTTTTTAATTACAGTTGATATACAATATTATGTTAGTTTCAGGTGTACAACATAGTGATTAGACGTTTATATAACTTACGAAGTGATCACCTTGATAAATTTCGTACCCATCTGACACCATACATAGTTAT
Organism: Pteropus medius; assembly: GCF_902729225.1. Classification (NCBI taxonomy): domain Eukaryota; kingdom Metazoa; phylum Chordata; class Mammalia; order Chiroptera; family Pteropodidae; genus Pteropus; species Pteropus medius. The sequence continues at coordinate 4,956,324 of NW_024340701.1, read as the reverse complement.
TATAATATTATTGACTTTATTCCCTATGCTATATTTTACATCTCCATGACCATTTGTAACTACCAGTTTGTACCTCTTAATCCCTTACCCTCTTTATCCATCCTCCAACCTCCCTACTATCTGGCAGCCATCAAAATGTTCTTCGTATCTATGAGTTTGTTTCTGTTTTTGTTTGTTCATTTATTTTGTTTTTTAGTTTCCACATAGAGGTGGAATCATCATATGGTATTTGTCTTTCTCTGTCTGACTTATTTCACTCAGCATAATACCCTTCAGGTCCATTCATGCTGTTAGAGATGGCAAGATTTCACTCCTTTTTTATGGCTGAGTAATGTTCCATTGCACATATGTACCACTTTTTCTTTATCCATTCATTTGTTGATGGGCACTTATGTTGCCTCCACATCTCTGTCACTGTAAACAATGCTGAAATGAACACATGGATGTATATGTCCTTTCGAATTAGTGTTTTGTGTTTTTTTAGATAAATACCCAGAAGTAGAATCACTGAGTCCTTCTTTGCCTCTTGTTATTGTCTCTTGTTATAGTTTTTGTTTTGAAGTCTATTTTATCTGGTATAAGTACTGCTACCTCAATTTTTTTTAAATTTCCATTTTCATGAAATATCTTTTTCCATCCTTTTACTTTCAGTCTGTGTGTGTCATTGATCTGAAGTAAGTCTCTTGTAGGTAGTATATGTAAGGGTCTTGTTTTCTTATGCATTCAGCCACTCTGGGTTTTCGATTAGAGCATTTAATCCATTTACATTTAAACTAATTGTTGCTAGGTATGTAGTTATTGCCATTTTATTATTTATATATCTGATCTTTTTTCCTTCTCCTCTTCCTCCTCCTTCTTCTCTGCCTATTCTTCCTTCTCCTCATCTTTTTCTTTAAGAAGTTCCTTTAACATTTCTTGTAATACTGGTTTGGTGTTGAGAAACTCCTTTAGCTTTTTCTTGTCTGGGAAGCTCTTTATCTGTCCTTCAATTCTAAGTGATAGCTTTGCTGTGTAGAGTAGTCTTGGTTGTAGATCCTTACTTTTCATCACTTTGAATATTTTGTGCCAGTCCCTTCTGGCCTGGAAAGTTTCTGTTGAGAAATCAGCTGACAGTCTTATGGATGCTCCTTTATAGATAACTAACCTCCTTTCTCTTGCTGCTTTTAAGATTCTCTCTTTGTCTTTAACTTTTGGCATTTTAATTATGATGTGTCTTGGTGTGGGCCTCTTTGGGTTCATCCTGTTTGAGATTCTCTGTGCTTCCTGGGGTTGTATGTCTATTTCCTTTGCCAGGTTAGGGAAGTTTTCAGTCGTTGTTTCTTCAAATACATCCTCAATCTCTTGTTCTCTCTCTTCTCCTTCTGGTACCACTATGATGTGAATGTTGTTAATGTGTGACATTGTCGCAGAGGGAACACTTCAAGTATTCTCATTTTTTGGATTCTTTTTTTTTGGCTGTTCTGATTGAGTGTTTTTTTGCTATCTTATCTTCCAAATCATTGGTTTGATCCTCCACTTCATCCTATCTATTGTTGATTCCCTCTAATGTATTCTTCATTTCTGATCAGTTCTTTTTTATGTTTTCTCTCTCCCTTTTTATGTTTTCTATCTTTTTGTTGAAGTTCTCACTGAGATCATTGAGCATCCTTTTAACCAATATTTTGACCTCTGCATCTGGTAGATTTCAGTTCTCAATGATGTTTTTTCTGTAGTTTAGTTGGTATTTTGAGGTGGTCTTGGGAGGAGATGAGCATAGCATTTACCCACTCCTACATCTTGACTAGAAATCTCAACTAATTCTTTTTAAAAGAACTAATTTCTTACACAAGAGTCTCTTTAATTGGCCTTCATTTTGATGAAAAATTTAAGATGAAGTGATTGTGGGTAGAGAGCAGAGATTATTTTTCTCAATTGATGTGTTTTTGTGCTGAGGTTGAATTTCAAAGACCTTCTGAAGTATCTGCATCAAATGCCTCTATATGTGATACAGCTCCAATGTTGAAAATTCAAGTGTGCTGGGAGAAATTTACAGTATATTTTAAGTTTAGATATGTCGCATAACTTCTCTGGGGCATCAGTTTCATCACCTACAATGTTGGAGAAGGTGTTTGATGGCTAAATGAGCACTAAGGCTTTTTTAGCTCTAATAGTCTATGATTGTACTTTTAGGGACAATATTATGGAACAGATGCAATTTATATTTTCCTGAGGCTCAGGTAAAGAACTGCATATGAATGAATTTATGATTTAGTGGAAAGAGCAGGAGCCTTAGAAATTAGATCTAAGTTAATTTAATAGCTACTTGATGTTGGCCTAGTTATTTAAGTCTCAAATTTCCCATTTCTAAAATGTGGATAATAGGATTAAATGAAATAATGTATAAAAGTCTACACAACAGTTGTCACAAATTAAGCATTCCAAAAATGTTGCTTTCTTAATTTTCTCTTTTAGTTTCAAGTGTTGAGGAACTTGAGAGATGAAGGGTAGTGAGCTATCTGTGGTCCTGAGTTTTTCTTTGTTCAAGCTTGTTCTGATCTACTCATTCCCTATTGTCTTTTAATCCACATTTTTGCCCTTGCGTGTTGCATACCATGATTTTATGTGATTCTTGTTGCTGAAGATGTTGCTGAATTTTCCTACAGTCTGTTAAAATTATCCAGGATCTTATTGACCCTTGTCCTTTTGAATGTGGATTATACCTTTGCTTGGTCATAATCCAGAGCAAACTTGGTAGAATTTATAGAAGAGAAGAAGGGTCTGAAGAACTCAGGAATTTAAGGCCCAGATTGAGGAAGAGGAGGAACAGAAGGAGGAGTCAATAAAGAAAGACTAAAAAGGCTAACTTAAGAGGCTGATGGAAAAACAGGACCAGGAGAAGAGAATATTTTGAGCCAGGAGGTCAAATAAGATTAGCTTTACATCTCTTACATTATAACTATAAAATCTTTGTAGATAGGAACAGTGTTTCATTTACCATTGTATCTTTAGCATTTTTCAGGGCAGCTGGTACTTAGTGGGAAATATATATAAATATGTAAATATGTTTATATATATAAATAAATGAGTGTGTCCAGTATGCTACCTGTCACCATGCCTACCTTATGTATGGTAGTTATTCAGTAGTTTTTGTTAATCAAACTTGTATTTCTGGAACCTAAGGTTCCAGAATTGCATTGCATGCATTTCTTCTCCTCTTCCTACTTTTTTATCTCTAAAAAGGACTGTCTAACTCTCTGAAAGATCAGGAATAAGAATGACCATTTCCTCACATTCAAGAATGTACTCAGTGCTTATGATTTCTAATAAGCCCCATATGGATTCTAAACTTTTTTTATTAAAAATTATTGGGATGACATTAATAAAATCAAATAAGTTTCAAGTGTGCAGTTCAACAGTGTCATATTGGAATTTAAACTTTGCCTGGCATGCTGATCTGACACTACCATACCTTTCTATCTGTTTCTTATTACTGCCCTCTGTGCAGCCTACATATTTTAACTGTACTTTTCACAACTCTCTGATTTATTTAGCTGTAGTTCTCAACAAATTATATATGTTATCACAATTATAATTATTGTAAGAGTATTTCTTGAACACCAAATGCAGTCGGTTATTTGCTAGTGTCTATTTTAGGTACTTAACCTATTATTCATTTAATTCTTAACAAAAATATATGAGATCAGTAGTATTAATCCCTATTTTACAATTGGAAGAAACTGATTGAGCTTAGGGAACTTTCTATAGGTCACACAATTATCAAGTGGTAAGAGTAGAAAGTTGAAACATAGGTCACTTTGACTCTAAAGCCATTTCTCTTTCTACTGTATTATGTTACCTCACATAAATACTAGCTATAAAGAAACATCAGCAGTAACACTTTTAAACAAGGATATCCATAATCCAAGTCTTCTTCTGGTTTGTACTATAGCTGAAGACTCTGCAGAGGGTTACCTAACTATTTGCAAGTGTTTTTAAAGAGCAGCTGTCAATCTTTAATAGTATATATCAGTGTAGTGTCTGTGAAGTAGAATTATATTCTTAGCTTGTTGAATTGGAGGAGTTTCCCAGGAGACCACAAGCACATTTTGACATGAGCTTTCAGGTCTCCTGTTTTATCCTCTGGATCTGCCTGCTCTGTTTTCTGGGAATCAAAATGTGGCTTTAGGCATCATTGTGATATTTGCTGCATGTCAGGTATAGGAACAGTGTTGGAAATATGTTGGAATTATTTCTTGAATTTCTAAAATCTCTTGACGTTAGCAGATGATGTTTGCAGTTAGAACCAATAGGTGAAGAATTCACTAAGATACTAAGATTATTTAACATCATTTCATTTGATCTTGGCAGAGTTGTTGATTATTTATCTGACCCATTCCCTAGTTATTGAGCAAACATTTATTATGCACTTTTTTATATATCAAACCAATTAAATAAAATAAAGATGCACAACAGGTCTTATCTTAAATCTATTTTTTTAATTGGTTAGCCATTGCGATTTTATAAGTGGAAGTTTCTGAGGTCGTTTATTTCAATGTCCTTTATTTTACAGATAAAGAAACTTAAGTCCACGAAGGAAGAATGGCTTTCTTTAAGATCACCCAATAAGTGGCACAGAAGGGATATGAACCTAAGTTTAATTTTAGATTGGGGCTCTTTCCAGTATACCTGCTGCATGTCAGCTATACTTGAAGACATAGCTGATTATAACAATGGAAAGGAACACATCGTGCCATAGATTTTTGTATCTGCTCCCCTACCTTAGTAGGATTTTTTTTTTCCATTTTTTTGACCTTGGTGGACTTTTTTCTCAGGGAATTTCTTGAAGACCCTGGAATGCTTCTAGTATATTCCATTGAGTTTTTCCAGGATGGGTTTCTACTTATGGTATGTCTAAGAGCTGAGGACTTAGACAAACCTGTGAAGTATTTGGAAAAGAGAAAAGAACAGGGACCGGAGAGATTCAAAGAGGAGTCGTAGTAGAAGACTAGCATGAATAATGGAGTGAACTGGAGATAGGAGGTAGAGAAGGAAAGAGAGAAATTATTGAAGTTGAAGGTAAGAGGAAAGTTTAAAGCAGAAATTTGAGGTATAGGCAACATCTAGTCTTATTCACAAATTAGGAATAATAATACTTACTATGCCTATCTCATAGTATTTTTCTAAGGATCTCGGAGAGAAATGATTTTGAAACCTCTAAAACGTAGTATACTATTTTAGGGGATGATGCTTGATTAAGATGGTAGTGGTTAAGCATGTGGTAGAAAGGAAAGATATGGTAAAGAGAGTAAGCATAGAAAATATAGTGATTTGTAAAAACATTGGTATTATACAAGAGGACATAACACATAAACTAAAAGAGAAAATTAAATACAAGGATTTAATTCCTCCTTGGAGTTAAGGAGAGACCTTATATCAGACATTTGAAAGCTGATCTGCTTTAGCAAGTCAGATGTATTTTATAGAGGATGTAGATAGAAAAATAGAATGCTTTTATAGACTGTAATACAATCATTTAAAAAATACTTAAATTATCCTTGCCAAATTCAAAGCAGGTACTTAGGTTGCTGGATTGAGAAGAGACTATTTGCTTCTGGATGAATTTCAGGAAAGGAGGTTGTTCTGGCCTTTTATTTTTTGCTATTTTGTTGGCTGATCTTGGTGTGTGTTTATGGAACTATATTACCCAGAAAGTTGAAATTGAAATGTTTTGGAATGAATAATAAAGCTCTTAAGGCAAGGGCTTAAATTTTAAGATTTGCTGTTCACTTAATCTCAAGGTAGGAAGGCCTTTGTTTTGAAAACAATATGAGCAGTGGCCTGGGAATGAATGAGAAGGCCAGCGTTACTGAGTGGAGGAGGGTGTGCATTGTTGGCTTTTCTTCATATACGGTGCTCTCATCTAATCAATTCTCCTGTGGTGTCTGATATATTCTCTTGCTAGCCTTTGGGCTGGAAGTCCATTAGCTTGAGCCATTATCTCCTGTTCACCAAAGTAACTTTTATTCACCTTTCAGGGTATATACAAAATTTGGTTTCTAAGCAGCTTTCCTTGCCTTATTAGGTTAGGTTACATCTTCACCTTGGTACTATTGACATTTTGGAGCAGATAATTCTTTGTTGTAGGAGTCTGTCCTATGCATTATATACTTTTTAGCAGCATCCCTGGCCTCTACCTTCTAGATGACTAGTAGCATCTCCCACAGTTGTGACAATGAAAAATGTCTCAGGAAAATGCAGATCAAAACCACAATGAGATGCCACCTCACACCTGTGAGAATGACTATCATTAACAAGACCAGTGATAACAGTGTTGGAGAAGTTGTGGAGAAAAAGGGATCCTCCTATCTTGTTGGTGAAAATGTAAATTGGTACAGCCACTATGGAAAACAGTGTGGAGGTTCCTCAAAAGCTAAGAATAGAATTACCATATGACGCAGCAATCCCTCTTCTGGGTATTTACCCCCCAAACCTGAAAACATTTATCTACAAAGATATATGCACCCTGATGTTTATAGCAGCATTATTCACAGTGGCCAGGACATGGAAGCAACCAAAGTGTTCTATGATAGATGATTGGATAAAGAAGATGTGGTGCATATACATGATGGAATATTTCTCAGCCATAAGAAAAGATGAAATATTGCCATTTGTGACAACATAGATGGATCTTGTGATAATCATGCTAAGTGAAATAAGTCAGACAGAAAAAGTTGAAAACTATATGATTTCACTCATTTGTAGGATATAAAACTGAAAGCAACAAGCAAACATGAGAAACAGAGACTCATGGACTAGTGTATTAGTGGTTACTAGAGGGAAGTGAGGGATGAGAGAGGTAGATAGGGGTAGGTAGGGGTAAAAGGGATCAAATATTTGGTGATGGTGAAAATTTAACTTTGGGTTGTGAACACGCAATGCAATATATATATGACATATTGTTGAGTTGTACACTTGAAACTTAGTTGATTTTATTAACCAATGTCACTCCAATAATTTTAATGAAAAAAAAAAAACAACAAAAAACCTATATCTCCAGACATTGCCAAATGTTCCTTGAGGGACAGAATTGCCCAGGATTTAGAACCATTGATATAGGTAAAGAAATAAGAACTTTTCTTACACATCTTCATTTCAGTGATATTGTGGAAGAAGGATTATGTTAACTTGTTGGATCATTTTTCCATTTTGTATCAAAAGCCTACAATTAAACTCATAATAGGACTATGCTTTTAATTTTTGTTAGTTCTTTCTGTTCCTTGAAAGTTACAAGTTTGCTGCTGCTTCAGGGTCTTTATACTTGTCCTTTATTCTACCTGTGATGTTCTTCCTTTAGATCTTCACAGAAATCACTCTGTCACTTTGCTCAGGTCCCATATAAAATGTCATTTCTTTAGGGAGGCTTTCCCTGACTACTATATCTAAAATAGTACCTCCTTCCCTTTCATTCCCATTTACCCATTTTATTTTTCTTCATGGCAGTTATCACTGCCTGTCATACTTCTGTTAAAAAAGAGTAGGATTATTGTTATAACAGATTAAGCCTAAATTTCACTAATTTAGAACAATAGGATTTGTTTCTTACTATGATCATAGTTTTGTGCTTGTTGGATGGTCAGGCAGCCCTACAGGGATTTAAGCTCTTTCCTTAATATGACTCTTTCGTCTGCTAGAGTCTTCTCCTTCTCTCTTTTTGATTGGTGAATAAGGAAAGAGAAGGTAGAGAAGTGTATAGAAAGCATACAGTTACTTTGGCTAGAATTCAGTCAGATGGCCATATCTAACTGCAACAGAGATTGAGAAATGTAGTCAGCTTTTGTACCCAGGAGAAGAAAGGAAATTGAGTTTGGTGGGACCATTATATCATCTGTACCACAGTATTATTACATATTTATTGAATGTCTTCCCAACAAGACTATAAATTTCATGAAAGCAGGGATGTTTGACTGCTTTGTTTCCTGTGGCATCCCAAGTGCAAAGAACAATGTCTGGTGTATAATTGGTGCTCATAATATTTGCTGCAAGAGTCACTGAATGAATGTTGTTTGTCTTGTCTGCCACTGTCTCTACACTTAGAATTGTTCCTGGTAAGCATTAGGTACTCAATTACTTATTGAATAAATAAATGCATGAATGCATTTAGTGATTTTGAAATCAGAGCTGAATGTGTTATGGCTTTTCTATTATCTGTGTGATATTGGGAAACTTATTTAACATTTCTGAGCCTCACTTCTCTCATGTGAAAAAGGAAAGGAATAAGAACTACTCCATTCATAACACCATAATCCTATGGGATTATTGTATAATTTATGGGATTATTACGTTAATGAAATAATATGTTAAATGCTTAACCCAATATCTCACACATTGTAAATTCTCAATAAATGTTAGCTATTTTTACTGGTTTTAACCAAATTCTACTTTGAATTCTGATTGATTCTTTTTGTCTACAATAGTTCAGTACACATAATTTTCATATCTTTTTAACTTATTGAAATAACATAAGCATAATTTGAGAGAGCTTCTACATATACTATCATTTAGTCATTTATTAAGCAATTAAACTGTTTATGACTTATGTATTCTATTTAAGATACTTTGTTATGTAATATGAGGAAACCAGAAATACTTGTTATATATTGAAGTGTTGAAGAGGAGTTTTATACAATCTGATTATTTCTAAATTTTGTTAACATTCAAGGATAAATGAAAGAGATTTTATTTTATTTCTTTTAATTTTATTTATTTTTAAATTTATTTATTTTTAAATTTTATTTTATTATTAGTTTTAAGTATATAATACATTGGTTAGACATTTATATAGTTTATAAAACCATCCCCCTAATTGCTCTTTCTCTCCTCTGGCTCTACACCTAGCCATTATGTTAATGCTAACTGCATTCCCTATACCGTGCTCCCCATCCCCGTGACCATCTATCAACTACTAATTTGTACTTCTTTAACCATTCATCCCATTCTCCCAGCCCCACAACTCCCCTCCCCGCTGGCCATCACCAGATTGTTCTCTATATTTGTGAGTCTGTTTTTGATTAGTTTGTTCTTTTTGTTCCTTAGATTCCGCATATAAGTGAAGTCATATGGTATTTACCTTTTCCTGTCAGACTTATTTCACTCAGTATAATAACCTCTAGGTCCATCCATGTCATTGCAAATGGTAGGATTTCATTTTTTTTAATGGCTGAGTAATACTTTATTGTATATATGAACCATAACTTCTTTATCCAGTAGTCTGTTGATGGGCATTTAGATTGCTTCCATATCTTGGCTATTGTAAATTGTGCTGCCACGAACATAAGGGTGCATAGATCTTTCCAAATTGTTGTTTTGGTTTTCTTTGTATAAATACCCAGAAGTACATTTGTTGGCTCAAAAAGTATATCCATTTTTAATTTTTTGAGAAATCTCCAAACTGTTTTACATAGTGATGGTACCAATTTGCAGTCCCACCAACAGTATATGAGAGTTCCCTTTTCCCCTCATCCTCACCAACACTTATTCTTTGATTTACTGATGATAGCCATTCTGACAGATGTGAGGTGATATCTCATGCGGTTTTAATTTGCATTTCTCTGATGATTAGTGACCATGAGCATCTTTTCATATGTCTATTGGCCATCTGTACATCCTCTTTGGAGAAATATATGTTCAGGTCTTCTGCCCATTTTTTAATTGGATTGTTTTTCGGTTGTTGAGTTTTATGAGTTCTTTATTTTGAATATTAACCTCTTATCAGATGTATCATAAGCAAATATCTTCTCCCATTCAGTCGGTTGTCTTTTTGTTTTGCTGATGGTTTTCTTTGCTGTACAAAAATTTTTTAGTTTGATGTAGTCCCATTTGTTTATTTTTTCTTTTGTTTCCTTTGCCCAGGGAGATATATCCGAAAAGAAATTACTGTTAGCAATGTTAGAGAGTTTACTGCCTATATTTTCTTCTGGAAGTTTTATGGTTTTGGGTCTTACATTTAATTGTTTAATACATTTTGAGTCTATTCTTGTATATGGTATAAGAAGGTGGTTCAGTTTTTTTTTTCCCCACATATATCTGTCCAATTTTCCCAGCACCATTTATTGAAGAAACTGTCTTTACTCCTTTGTATATTCTCGCCTCCTTTGTAATATATTGAGATATAGGTGTGGATTTATTTCTGAGATCTCTATTCAATTCCATTGATTCCTGTATCATGTTTTGATTATTGTAGCTTTGTAGTATAGTTTGATATCAGGTACAGTTTGATATCAGTTTGATATCTCCAACTTTGTTCTTTCTCAAGATTGCCATGGCTATTTTTTTTTATTGTTTCATATAAGTTTTAGGATTATTTTTTCTAGCTCTCTGAAAAATACCATTGGTATTTTGATAGGGATTGCATTGAATTTATAAATTGCTTTGGCCATTTTAATGTTGTTGATTCTTCCTACCCATGCGCACGGTATATGCTTCAATTTATTTGTATCTTCTTCAATTTCTTTTTTCAATGACTTATAACAGGTCTTTTACCTCCTTGGTTAATTTGATTCCTAGGTATTTTATTGTTTTTGATGAAATTGTAAATGGGATTTTTTTCTTAATTTCTCTTAATGAAAGTTCATAATTGTGTATAAAAATGCCACTGACTTCCGAATATTAATTTTGTATCCTGCTACTTTGCTGAATTCATTGATCAGTTATAACAGCTTTTTGGTGAAATCTTTAGAGTTCTTTCTATATAGTATCAAGTCATCAGCAACTAACGAGAGTTTTACTTCCTTTCCAATTCGGATGACTTTTATCTCTTTCTTGTGTTATTGCTGTGGCTAATATAATGTTGAAGAGGAGTGGTGAAAGTGGATATCCTTGTCTTGTTCCTGATCTTAAGGAAAATGCTTTTAGCCTTTCCTCATTGAGTATGATGTTAGCTGTAGGTTTGTCATAAATGGCCTTTATTATGTTGAGGTATGTTCCTCTATTCCTACTTTGCTGAGAGTTTTTATCATAAATAGATGCTGGATTTTGTTGAATGTTTTTTTCTGCATCTTTTGATATGATCATGAGTTTTTTTATCTTGCAATTTGTTAAAGTGGTATATCTCATTAATTGATTTGCAGATATTGAACCAACCTTGCATCCCAGGAATAAATCCTACTCGATCATGGTGTATGATATTTTTAATGTATTGCTGAATTGGGTTGCTAATATTTTGTTGAGGATTTTTGCATCAATGTTCATAAGAGATATTGGCCTATAGTTTTCTTTTTTTTTGGTAATGTCTTTGGTTTTGTAATCAAGATAATGGTGGCCTCATAAAAGGAGTTAGGGAGCCTTCCCTCTTCTTGAATTTTTTGGAATAGTTTGAGAAGAATAGGTGTTAATTCTTCTTTGAATGTTTGGTTAAATTTGCCTTTGAAGCCATCTTATTCAGGACTTTTGTTTTTTGGGAGGTTTTTGGTTACTGATTTCATTTCATTGGTGGTAATCGGTCAGTTTAGATTTTCTGTTTCTCCTTGACTCAGTCTTAGAAGCTTGAATGTTTCTAGGAATGTATCCATCTCTTCCAGATTGTCTAATTTGTTGTTGGTGTATAATTCCTCATAATATTTTCTTATGATCCTCTGTATTTCTGTAGAGTCCATGGTTATTTCTCCTCTTTCATGTATGATTTTATTAATTTTAGTCCTCCCTCTTTTTTCCTTGATGAGTTTGGTTAAGGGTTTGTTAATTTTGTTTATCATTTCAAAGAACTAGCTCTTGGTTTCATTATCTTTTGTATTGTTTTTCTAGACTCTATTTAGTTTATTTTTACTCTGATCTTTATTATTTCCTTCCTCTTATTCACTTTGGGCTTTCTTTTCTGCCCTTTTTCTAGTTCTTTTAAGTGTAAGGTTAGATTGTTTATTTGATTTTTTTTTCTTGTTTCTTGAGATAGGCGTATATTGCTATGAATTTTCATTTTAAGGCCACTTTCGCTATGTCCCATAGGTTTTGAGTCATTGTGTTTTCATTTTCATTTGTCTCTAGGTATTTTTTTATTTTTTCCTTGATCTCATTGATAATACATTCATTGTTTAGTAGCATGTTATTTAGCCTCCATGTGTTATGTATTTTTCTCTTTTTTTCTTGTAATTAATTTTTTTTACACCATTGTGATCAGAGAAGATGGTTGATATGATTTCAATCTTCTTAAATTTATTGACTTGTTTTGTGTCCTAATATGTGGTCTATGTTGGAAAATATTCCATGTGCACTTGAGAATAATGTATATTTTGCTAATTTGGGATAAAATGCTCTGAAAATATCTATTAATTCTATCTTGTCTAGAGTGTCTTTTAGGCCCATCGTTTCCTTGTTGAATTTTTGTCTGGAAGATCTGTCCATTGGTGCCAATGGGTGTTAAAGTCTTTTATTTTTTTATTTATAAACAAATATGTTTAGCCTTTGAGTAATAAGAGACTCTGTGTCTCATTTATTGGAATTCCATTTAAGTCATGTATTACAACTTACCTTCCCATCATTTTTCAAATTCTTTTTAGAGTATCACCCTACCTCAAGACCTAAAACATTTTTTTTAATAAAATCCTCTTTGCCAGAAGTATAGAAATTACCTGAGATATTTAGCCATTGCATTTTAAGTTTATTTTCCCACACATATATTGGAAAGTAGAAAAAAAATATGTTATCACTTAAGTGAACTCAAAAAAGAACAAAAGTATTATCAAAATAGTCAGTTGATGAAATTTTTAAAACCAAAAGCTGTCCATAACTTAAGTTCCCCCAACTATAAGAGGCCTTTTAGTAAGTTCATCTCTCAGCAATCCCTACCTTTTTTTTTATGTTGTACAGAATACAGTTTGTTACTGTGTAAATAATTATTCTTTAATTATGTCACATATATTGATTAAATCAATATATGTGAATATAATTAATTGTGTAAATAATTATTGTGTAAATAATTATTCTTTAATTATTTCACATATATTGATTAAATCCTCTCCTTAGGATAAGCTTATTGAGAATAGAAACCACTTCTTACAATTTATTTGTTTCTTTTTAAATAAACAAATATCCCTTCAGATTTTTTTTGTTTTCATTTATTTAATAAACATTAGGAATATCTATTGTGTTGTGGATATAAAAATGAATTTGTTACTGTCACTTATTTTTTTCAGTTTCTCCTCACTGGATATGGATTTTAGATGACTCAACAAGGTCATGATTCTCTTCCTATGTAAATACTAAATTGTGCCTCACTTAAAATGTGATGCCTGAGAGGGACCAAATGTGCTTCAACTATAGTCTGATCAGCAGTACATAATTCATTAAAACCTATTATTTTATGTGATCAGGATAACCACTACCAATGTTTTCACAAGTTGTGTTGACTTTTTTTGTAATATTGATTAACCAAAACTTTGAGATTTTTTTCACATTTCCTTCCACTTAGCTAGATCCATATTTGTGCAATTGATTTTTTTTCCCCACAAGCTTAGTGCAAGGTTCTATTTTTGTCTTTGTTAATTTTGGCCTAACATCTTTGCTTATGAAGATTGTTTGAATCTTGAGTCTGACATTTATGCTTATGGCTAGCCCTTGTATTTTTGAAATATCTGAAAAAACTATGTAATAACATTTATTTTCTTTAAGTCTTGAATAAAATCTTTGAACTTCTTTGAGTGATCAGATATTTTTGGAAAATGTGAGAATTTAATATTTCCGTGTTTGAAAATTGCTATTTCTTGATTTTTATCATCTTTTCACTTATATTCACTTATCATCTTTGATCCATTTATAAGAGAAATGTACTTCTAAGAGCGAGGTACAAGAATTAGGAGAGTAACAATACCTAAGAACTCAGCAAGCCTTTTGGATAGCTCTCATTTTTATTCTACTCTTCATCTCCACTGCTTTTACTCTCATCATTTCTCATCTAGACTATTGCTTCAGCCTTTTAATAATCTCATCCCTTTCTAATGCATTATCCCCACTACTACTTGAGGGGGTTTTTATATTGTACAAAGTACATGTTATAGTTTTACTACTTAAGATTATTTATAATTTCAATTGTTTATGAGATAAACTACAGTTTTAATAAACATGTAAGGTTATCCACAATCGTACTTTTATGTAAATCTGTAGGCTATTCTCATAAATTTCTGGGCCTTTTATTTCAGAGCAGCCTATTCTTTCCAGAATTGGAGCTTCATACCTTGGCAGCCTGAGAGGCACCTACTGATGACTCAATTCAAGTGTCACTTGTTACTTTTTCTCTAGAAAAACATTCTGGGTTCTTCCCCCACTTTTCCCCAACATGGGGGGTTTATTACCTCTTTCTTTAAGTCTCTATTGTACAGTGTACATGTCTATCAGAGAATGTAAAACAATTTTTGTTTACTTTTCCATTCCACTGCCTATACTCCTTGAAGAATAACATAAGTCTTATTCATTTCTGGATCTGCAGCACCTAATACAGTGCCTGACACAGAGTGGATACTGAGCGAGATACTGAGGGAGATTAATGAGAACCACCAGAGACCTCTGATAGGCTATCGTTTGGGAAATACTGTGCTGGAACTCTTTGAATATTGAATCTGGCAGAAATAGATTAGGAAAACCAGCCAGATGTTGTTTTTAAGGATTTTGTTTTGAGCATGTAAATTAAAATTTCATTTAGAATTACAAGTCTAATTTAGGAACCAGAATGCAGTTGTAGAGCTTGACAAGATCACATATGTAAATTCTCCAAAGGCTGATCCATCATCATGCCTTCGTGAAATAGTGCAATCTGTGTGGAAGAATGGTCTCCAAATCTGCATCCCAGACTCCTTGTTCCTCTAGCCCTCCTGACTCCCTTATTCAGTTACCACCACTTGACTTGTTATGCTCAAGTCATCACCACAGAGGCAACTTTCTTCTTTTCTCTCTGTGAAAATGTTCTGGGCTCTGAGCCCCAAGGCTAGATTGTACTTTGCCCAGCTTTAGATCCTTCAGGGGTAGATTTTTACTGCTTTCAGGATAAAATCTAAACTTCTTAGCATGCTGTACAAGGCCTTGTATCAACTAGTTCATGTCTCCCTCTACACATTCCTACCTTGTTCTTCTATGTAAAGCCTTCCTGGAACTTCTTTTCAGACTTCTTCACCTGGCTAATTTTTATATATATTTTAAAGGTGGTTCAGAAAGTCTTCTGTGGGGAAATTTTAGATGTTGCTACCCTGTATTCTTGTAGAGCTTACCTCACATTTCTAGTATTTATCACATTATACTATAATGTAGTGGATTACTGGTTTGCCTCTTCCACTAATATCCTTAATGGACAGGAAGTTTTAAGATTTATGTTTGTATTACTAGAACATAGAATAGTGGGTACATAAGAGTTATAAATAAATACTTTGTTAAATGAATTAATAACCCCATACCCAAGCGCAGGAGGCAATTAAAAAAATTGCTCCCATTTGGTAAAATAGAAAATTATACTTAGAAGAAATTCTTTTTTAATTGAATTTTCAATTCAAAAAGTATTTATTGATATTGCCTTATATCTAGCATTTTCTAGTTCTACAGTAAATGCAGGTGTTCCTATTGATAGTAATCAAAGAATATGTAGTTCTCTGCACTATGATTAACACATAAGTGGAACGTTAGTGTTTAAGTGGAATGTGAGCATTAAGGCATATGCAATTAGCTGTAATACAAAATAGAGTAAATATAAGAAGAATCTTGGTAAGATCAGAGGTGGGAGATCATTTACTGGAAAATGTTGGGAAATTAGATGCAAACCACTCTTTTAGGGAAAAATGGGCCAACTATTTCTTTTGAAAGGCTGTAGGATGAAAATAGAGAGGTCCAAGACCATAGCTTGCTGAATTGGGACTCATCCATGGTCATACACTTAAAAAGTAGCCAAGCAAGGATTTAGCCTTAGGCCCATATTTCTCCAAACCCCATGGCACCAAACTATACTGTCGGTATTCAATTTTCATTTCTTACAGAAATATATTGTTTCATTATATATTTTATTATTTTCAGTTTAGTCCTTAACCAGATGGTCAGCTTTTTGAGAGTGTATTAATTGTTAGTATGTCCTTATTCTTTTATTAAACAATAGGTTGATTTATAGCTTATTTTTCTTATATAGTGTCCTTAGTTCTGGGCACAAAATGGGGTGGGTGCAAAATAGATCTTCCATACATATTTGGTAATTGAAACATCCTGTGATTGATTTGTAGCTTAACAAATCTAGACATCTTATTTGTATTATAGATACATGTGCCTAGAGAGAAATAGGATATGTATATTTAAGAAATTATTTTTAAAAAAGTTTTTGTTTTTTGCATCCTTTCAGTATGTCTTGTAAATATATTTCTAATGAGAACAAACATATTTTATAAAATGCTAGGAGGAAGCTATATAGTAGGCTGTAGCTGATTGAGATTAGAGCCCACCAGTCCATAGATTCTCTTTCGTAAAACACCCTACATTAGGAATTTTAGATTTACTTTCTTGGCTGAGAATTTGTGGGTTAAGTCTCATCTTCAATGAAATTTTCTCTCAAAATTATGAAGCCTTGGAAATATGGCTTTATAATGGAACTTTTGACAGATCCCTTTAACTGCATGTCACATATACATAGAGGTAATTTGTTACTTCTCCCAAGGTGTTTTAGCCCAAGAGGTAGAAAAAAGTGCTTTATATAAGGTCAGTTTAATTACTAAGATTTTTTCCTCATTTGACCAATATGAATTGCTAGTAATTTTTGTGTCGTTTTCCATGTGAAAATAAAACAAATTGAGACTTTTTCACATCCATCATTAGCATAATGCACTTAAATGTCAAAAATTTTGTGCAGTCCTAAAGTCTATTTCTAGATGCCTCAGCAGGCTTATTTATCAGAATAAAATAAGATATAATTATCATATTGTTACATTCGGTACATATTTAGATATATATCATTTGTTGTTTTTCCCTCCACAAAATATATTCATAAATTTTATTACTAAATATTTGTTATTGATGTTATATTTTTAAAAACGTGTAAATAATAGTAACAACAGGATTATATCTTTATTTCCTTAAAAATAAATCTCAGTTGTTTTATTTTCTCTTTTGTCTCTAACTTCCTTAAACTGAAAAAATTCAATGTGTAACTCTGTCTCTGTGTTTGGAAACAAATATTTTACACACTATAATAATGGTGTTTTATAGTGTATAATTTAACTGGATATAACAGTATTCAGTGTTTACTTGAAATAAAATACTTTCACTAAGACGTTCTTTATGAATGTCAATTTAAATTGTTCCCTTCCTTTTCTGAATCCTCTCTTATACTTTATATAATTGAATCTTTTATTCTTTTTGTTAAATAAATTTCCAGATACAGGTGTCTTAATAATGATGATGATAATGATAATGATGATGATAATAATAATAACCAACTACTTATTGAGTAAATAATATATTCTAAGTGATTTACATATATTTTCTGTAACCTTCAGAACAAAATAAGCAAACAGGCTCAAAGAAGTTAGGTTAAATTTCTTTAAAAAAGGTTACATTATATATATATCTGAGTTAGGTGGATTCAACCTCAGATCTATGTGACTTTGAAATCCAAATTTTGATATTAATTCATGCTGCCTTAGCTAAATGTGGAGGTATTTTAAAATTAGAGTAAAGAATTTGATTTCAAAATTTGGGTGAAACAGCTATGTGCTGAACTTTAAAATGCACAGTCAAGAAATTACAAGTTCTTATTCCAGAGCAATAATTATTCCATTATTCTGTGTCACCTTAGATGATTTTGTATTACTGTAAACGCCATTTTGAATGGTTTTATGTACATGTGTAATGTAATCGAGATATGATTTCTTTGATAATAATAACTTCTCATTTCCAGCCTTATGTATTTAAATGATCAACCATTTATATTGCATTAACATTATAGGCTGTAGTCCTCCCTGCCCCCTCTTTCTGTCTTTATGTCAGTATATGCATCTTTTGTGGTGTTTTGCTTTCTTTTACTATCTGGTCTCTAATTATGTCACAACTGTTTATCTTAGTAAACTGCAAATGTAAAAATACTATTTGTTCTTTTGATAAATTTAAAATATATCTTATTTCCTATGCTCTCAACAGATAAACAAAAAAACCCCAATATTTAATGTATTGCTAAGTTTAGTGTGCTAATATTTTGTTGAGGATTTTTGCATCTATATTCATCAGGGATATTGGTCTATAATTTTCTTTTTTGTAATGTTTTTGTCTGGTTTTGGAATCAGGGTAATCGTGCTGTTGTAGAATGAGCTTGGGTGCTTTTCATACTCTTGAATGTTTTTGGAATAGTTTGTGAAGGATAGGTGTTAATTCTTCTTTGAAAATTTGGTAAAATTCACCTGTGAAGCCATGTGGTGCAGAAATTTTGTGTGTTGGGAGTTTTGGTTACAGATTTGATTTTATTAGTAGTAATGGGTCAGTTCAGATTTTCTGTTTCTTGTTGATTCAGTCTTGGAAGATTGTATGTTTCTAGGAATGTATCCATTTCTTCTAAGTTGTCCAATTTGTTGGCATATAATTGTTTGCAGTATTTTCTTACAGTCCTTTGTATTTCTGTGGTGTCAGTTACTTCTCTTTCAGTTCTGATTTTATTTATTTGGGCCTTCTCTCATTGTTTTTCCTGATGAATCTGGTTAAAGGTTTATTAATTTCATTTATCCTTTAAAGAACCAGCTCTTGGTTTTATTAATATTTTTATTGCTTTTTAAAACTCTATTTCATTTATTTCTGCTCTGATTTTTATTATTTCCTTCTCCTCACTTTGGGCTTTGTTTGCTTTTGTTTTTCTAGTTCCTTAAGGTGTAATGTTAGATTGTTTATTTGAGATTTTTCTTGTTTTTTGAAGTAGGCCTGTATTGCTACAAATTTCCCTCTTAAGACTGCTCTGTGTCCTGTAGATTTTGGATTGCTGTGTTTTCATTTTCATTTGATGTATCTTTCAGTTTCTTCCTTGAGCTCATTGTTAACCCATTTTTTGTTTAGTAGCATGTTATTTAGCTTCCATATGTTTGTGTATTTTTCAGTTTTTTTCTTGTAATTGATTTCTAGTTTCATGCTATTGTGGTGGGAGAAGATACACAATCCTCTTAAATTTATTGAGGTTTGTTTTGTGGCCTAACATGTGGTCTATCTTGGACCATGTGCTCTTAAAAGGAATATATATTTTGCTGCTTTTGGGTGAAATGTTCTAAAAATATCAATTGTGTCTTTCGATATGAAGTGGGCCTCCTGTAGACAGCACATGAATAAATCTTGTTTTCCAACCCATTCATTTACATATAAAGTGATTATTGATAAGTACATAGATATTGCCATTTTATTATTCATATTTATGTTCTTTTTTTCCTTCTTAAAGAAGTCTCTTTAACATTTCTTATAATACTTATTTGATGGTGATGAACTCTTTTAGCTCTTTCTTGTCTGGGAAGCTCTTTATCTCTCCTTTAAATGATAGCTGTGCTGGGTAGAGTAGTCTTGGTTGTAGGTCCTTACTTTGTATCACTTTGAATGTTTCATGCCAATCTCTTCTGGCCTGCAGAGTTTCTCTTGAGAGATCAGTCTTATGGGAGCTTTCTTGTAGGTAACTAGCTGCCTTTTTCTTGCTGCTTTTAAGATTCTCTCTTTGTCTTTAACCTTTGGCATTTTAATTATGACGTGGGACTCTCTGTGCTTCCTGGGCTTGTATGTCTATTTCCTTTGCCAGGTTAGGGAAATTTTCAGTCCTTATTTCTTCAAATAGAGTCTCAGTTCCTTGCTCTCTTTTTTCATTCTGGTATCCCTACAATGTGAATGTTGGCATACATGATGTTGTCACAGAGGTCCCTAAAATTATCCTCATTAAAAAATTTTTTTCTTTTTGCTGTTCTTATTGATTGTTTTCTGTTACCTTATCTTTCAAATCACTGATTCAAAACTCTGACTCATCTCATCTGATGTCGTTTCCCTGTAATGTATTCTTCATTTCAGTTATTGCATTTTTCATTTCTGACTTTTTAAATGAGTTCTGTGTCCTTTTTTTATACTTGGTATCTCTTTGTTGAAGTTCTCACAGAGTTCTTTGAGCATCCTTCTAACCAGTGTTTTGAACTCTGTCTCTGGTAGATTGCTTGCTTCCATTTTATTTAGTTCTTTTTCTGAAGTTTTATTTTGTTCTTTCATTTGGGCCATGTTTTTCTGTATTCTCTTTTTGGCTGCCTCTCTATGTTTGTTTCTATGTATTAGGTAGACCTGCTACATCTCTCAGTCTTGGTAAAGTGGCGTTATGAAGTAGGTGTTCTGTGGAGTCCAGGGGCGCACTCTCTCTTGATCATCTGAGCTGGGTACTCCAGGAGTGTTTCTTGTGTGTGCTCTCCTGTTGTAGTTGAGACTTGATTGCTGTTGGCATGTCAATGGGAGGGATTTACCCTCAGGCTAATTGGTTGTGAGGACTGGCCATGACTATAGTAGAGATGCTGTTGTGCAGGGGCTGACCCTTTGGAGCAGGATTCACTTTATCATGTTGCCTGCCGAGTCCTCCCTTTGTGTGTTATTTGTGAAGATGGTTGGGTGATGCACTAGTGTCTTCTGAAGCTGGCCGCCAGCACTAGTGTCTTCTGAAGCTGGCCGCCAGGTATATTGGTTCTGGAGCCTTTTGGGAGGGGCACTGTTGTAGACCAAGTTTAACCGCTTCCCAGGACCACTTATATGAGCTACAAAGTGATCTGCAGATGATTTCTACTTTTGCTGGTCTTGGAGGTGCCTGGCAGAAGCTAAGCTGTGAACTGAGGTTAACTGCCGATAGCGCCTGGCTTGGGGCTGCTTAGCAAGAGGTACAGGGTACATTGAGACCATATGCTGCTTGTTTGGGGTTTGTGAACCTTTGAGAGATTTTAGGAAAGTCTGCAGCATGAACCAAGCCAGGCCATTTGTATGGAAAGACCACTGAAAGTGGCTTGGGTAGGCCTGCAAGTTGGGTGGGACTGGGGTGGGGAGTTTCTCAGGGAATCACCAGGACAGAGCAAACAGTGTTAGCTAGGTTGATGGAGACTCAGATATTGTGCCCACCTGTGTGTGCAGGTTGGGTGATGGGAAGACTCAACAAAGTGCTGGATTCTGCCAGCACTTCTGTCTAGGAGAAAGCTGCCCCTCTAGCCTTTGCCTTGAAGCCAGGCAATACAGTTCCTCCCTATCTGTCCCTGGCACCTTTCCAGATGCTGCCCCAGCTCTGGAACTTACAGCAAGTGAGTCTGTTCATGGGCAGGGCCTTTATGAGGAATATCTGGGACTTCAGATGCCTTCTGTTTCAGTAAGCCACAATCCCTGTTGCTTTTCAGTGCTAGAAGTTCTAGAGATTTCACTTCCTGGCACTAGAACTCTGGGCTGGGGAGCCTTGTGTGGAACTGAGACCCCTCGCTCTTCAGAGGGGACGTTTGCAGCTGAGATATTTTTCCTGATTTTTAACCACCACACATGGGTGTAGGACTAGCCCATTCAGTGTCTTATCCCCTCCTACCAGTCTTGAGGTGGCTTCTTCTGTATATCCTTACTCCAGGAATATTCTTGTTTGGGTTGTGTGTGCCCTTCTGCTGTAGTTGAGTCTTGATTGCTGTTGACCATCAGACTGACTTGCCCATAGCATATGAACTGCTTTGCTGGGGGCTTACCCCATGGAATGGGCTTCTCCCAGCAGGTTCTGGTGCCTGCTGAGACCACCCTTTGGGTGTGCCATTTGTGGGGCTAATGGGGTGGTACTCTGTTGTGGTCTGAAGCCAGTCTCCTATTGTATTAGTTCTGGTGCCTCTTGGGAGGGGATATCATGCAGGCCAAGGTCATCCACTACCTGTGTATATTTTTAAATTGATAAATAAGTCCAAGAGTATTTGTAGTAAGCAATAAAACAGATAAACCTATGGGAAGTGTTGGGGCATGCAGGGCGGCCTCATCCAGGGGCACCTGTGGCCAGACAGTTGGCCTGGACTGTGTAGTCACTGAGAGGTCGAGTTTGCCTGTCGGTCTTGCCCAGTCCCATCTGACTGCCAGAATGAGTGCAGTCTCTGGGATATTTTTTGTTAAGGTGGAAGGAATAATCTTTCTAGGTTTCTACATCCTATGTGGAAATGAAACATAAATCTTTTAAAAATTAAAGCTCCTGTTAGGAAATATAACTTTTGTGCTAATTCATTGGTTCTCAAATCATTTCTGGTAGGACATTAGTAGTTATGCTAGTTATAGAATTATTGCTTTATTCAAAATGATTTACTATATATTTGTGACAAATTAAATATATTACCATTATTATTAAATAATTGATACAATTTAATGAACATCTTGTGGATTTCAGTAGTCATTCTAGATTTTTTTCATATCTAATTCTCATAGCACGATTTTGAAAGATGGATTTTGCTATTCTCTTTTTTATGGATGAGAGAAACTGAGGCTTAAAGGGATTAAATTGATTGCTTTGCATCACAGAGAATTAGTATGTAGTACAGATGAGATTTGATCCCATATCTTTCTGATTTCAAAATGCATTTTCTTTGTATTCTACCATAATGTGTAGTTAATTTCTTACTGCCTGGATTAGCAAAAAATGTATGAGGGAGGAGGGAAATTAATGATAAAAATCTAATTGGACTTATATTACTAAGTTATTTTTGATTTTTGTTTAACATGAGCCAATTTTTTAAAAAATAGGCAGTGATGTGGGAAATGACGATGCCATCGGAGGGAACGTCAGCAAATATATGGTGTTTCCAAGTGGATACTGTGGACAGCCCAAGAAAGGACATCTTATATTTGATGCTTGCTTTGAAAGTGGTGAGTGTATTAACTGCCTTTGCTTTTGAGCTTGTCTTGTGAGGTTCTTTTAGAATCTGGTTTCATTTGACCATTTAGTGTGATTCAACACATTTATCTCACTAGAATGAAACGAGTTGTCAGGGAAAAGTCAATTTTGAAGGAATTAACTTGGAAATACTTAAAATGAAAGCTATGTTGTTGCTATAAATGATTAGAGGTTTAATGGTAATACTAATGAATATTTGTACAGTATCTTATATTTTATAAAGTACTTATCCAGATTTAATTTATTCTGGGACAAAATGGACATAATTTGACTATATAAATCATTAATTTTTGAATGTCTACCATGTATCTGGTTCAGTATGACATGCTCACAGAACTTAATCTTTGTGAGACAGGATACTTCTCTATAAAGAAGTAATGAGAGAACAAATTCAATTGAACACAAACAAGACAACAAAAGTAATATGGCATCATAATGAACATATGCTTTGGGTATTCTAAAAGGGGAGGTCAGGACTTGATTGTAAATTCCTATCTAGTAGGGATTGTATCTTGTTAAATTCTTTATATGCTGAGCCTCTTACTCTGAATAGCACATAGTAGATATTCAGAATATGTTGAAAATATTAATGAGAACAATAATTTTTAATTTAAGATACTTTTATTTTAAAAATAATCAGTTGTTTTTGTTTCTTAGTAATGTGTATGCATGTGTGTATGTGTGTGTGTATGGTGTATGTGTGTGTTATGTGTTTGAATGGACATGCCAGTTCTCTGAACCCTAAGAACATTGGTTGTTTATATCAACAATTGAAAACTTGTTTATGCAGGGTGTTGCTCTTTGTTTATTCCATGTTGTTTTAGTTTTCTAGGGCTGCCATAGCATAGAACCATAAACTGAGTGGCTTAAACAGCAGAAATTTATTGTCTTGCAGTTCTGGAGGGTAGAAGTGTGAGATTAAAGTGTTGGCAGGTTTGGTTCATTCTAAGGGTGTTTGAGGAAGAGTCTGTACCATGCCTCTTTTTTAGCTTCTGGTGTTTGGCTAGAAATCTTTGTTGTTTCTTTGTTTGTAGAACATCACCTTAATCTCTGCCTTCATTGTCACATCGGGTTCTCTCTGTGCACATCTGTCTCTAAATATCTCCCCCCACCTTTTTTAAAAATAAGAACACTTGTCATATTGAGTTTAGGGCCCACTCTAATGACCTTATTTTAACTTGATTACCTCTGTAAAGATCCTATATCCTAGTCAGGTCACATTCTGAGGTACTGGCAGTTAGGACTTCAACATATGAATTTTGGGGAGACATAATTCAACCCATAGCACAGTATTATAGTGTCCTTCTTGTCAAATATGAACACTGTCCACATCATTAGGAACAATGTCTTCTTTCTTTGAATCAACTACTGTTGTGTAGTCCAGGATATACTTGGTGCCTAGAAAATGCCTTTTGAATTCTTTATACCTCAAGCAAAGACATGGAGGCTGTTTACACAAATAACTCTGTGAGAGTAGGAATTATCCTCATTTTAAAGATTATGTGTTGTTTTGGTTTACCTATAGTATGAAATAATCCAGATTCCTTTCCTAGAACATCTTTTCCTTAACTATACTTATCTTTTTCCATTCCTTTCTGAAAAGTTTGGTACATAAATTGCCCAATCTACCCACAAAGTAACCAAATGATAATTCATATTTCCCCCCAAATGTATAAATGATTATTTATGTCAACTGGATCTGTACAAGCAGTACATAAGTCTTGCAATATAGTAGAGTGGTTAAGTGACATCCTCTGGAGTCAGACTGCAGTTCAAATTCTGAATTGAAAACAGAGCCATGGTTTTTTCATCTTTTAATGGTGAATGATGCCTATCTTATATCTTCATTAAAGAAAAATTAAAAAAAATATTTTAATTGCTTAAAAAATTCAGCCATTTCACCAAAATATTTATAAAATACTATTTAAAAAATAGATAATGAGGAAATTTCAGAAAGGAGAAATAGCAGAAGAAAATTTAGCTGTATGAATACATAAAATGCATGCTGTGAGATCCATAAATTTGATATAGGTAGATTACAAATTTAACTATGAGTTTTCTGGCAGCCAGTTCCAAGAGAAAAACAATGTCCATGAGATAAAAATAAACAGGTACTGAAATCTAACAGAAATTCTCCCTATTGGGCTTCCTAAAGCATACTCTGAAATGTGATGAACAGCATCCTCAACAATATCCCTGTAGTTTTTACAGCAATATATTTCATAGGGGTGTATTTTGTAACATCCTTCAATGTAATGCTAATGGGCATTTTTGTTAAAGCAGTTCACTTACCACTTGAAACAATTCATTTGACATATGCAACTTTCATTTTATCTAATTCAAGAATTTGTTTCAGATTTAAAATAGTGAAGTGTGAGGGCTTTTCTCTTACGTGCTAACTCTGAGCTATTGGCTGTGGTTGCCTGGTATGCTTTGTTGAGAAGGATTCTGTAGGTGCATCCGGACTGCTGAGAAGGAGTAAAGTGATTAATAGATCAGTGAATGAATGGGGAGTATTAGTTCATGTGGATGAAGTATATTGCTTTCAGATAAGCCTCCATAAGTATTTTTTTCTTTCAGAGTTGTGTAATATGTAAAGTGCCTAGCACATTGCCCAGCCTTGAGCTGACGGATAATTAATTTTTTCCTTAGGAGAAATAAGGTCTGCAGGTCAAATATGAACTCTCCTATGAATCCTTAATCTGTTTTTCCCCTATACCCCTCTCTGTAAATATTATTTCCCTTGGGAAAATAGCCACACCGCTCTAATTTTATCTCTTTAGAGACATGTGACACTTTTTATAATTTTTTTAAAAAACTTCTTTTGTTCTCTTCTATTAGACTATATCCTACTTTAAGACAGAATCTGAGTCTGATTAATCCCTGCTCTCCCACAGAACTGAGCAGAAAGCTTACAAAGTTAGGCACTAAATTAATAGCGTATTTATTTTTTGAATGAAGTAACTTGAGCAACAAAAAGATGGGGAAAGATTAACTTTCTGATAGCTTTGTGAAAAAGCTATATTTAATTGTTTGCTCTTCGTACAGCCATGCCACCCTGAACGTGCTTGATCTCATCTGATCTTGGAAGCTAAGCAGGGTCGGACCTGGTTAGTACTTGGATGGAAGACCACGTAGGTATACTAGATGCTGTAGGCGTTAAAAAAAAAAAAAATTGTTTGCTCTTCTCTAATCCACCAGCTTCTCTCAAGCCTTCATACTTTGCAGATGCTGTTTTCTCTGTGCTCCAGATCCCTTTCTCTCCCTGGTAAAATGTTAATTTTGATTCAGTCCAGCATTTCTTCTTCTGAGAAACAGTACATCTTGGGCGGGTTTGGCTGTCTTTATCTCTCTATTTACAGGTACCTTTTAGGCTCTTCTGTGATAACCCTTATTGCATTGCAGTCATTTAATTGTCTTACTTTTCCTTTATCATTAAAAGTTCTGTGAAGTCTGGGGTGGTTTCTTATTAATTTTTGTTCTCCAGCACCTAGTGTACTATCAAGAGCTCAATAAATATATGAATAAATGAGAGAGGATAGTCTTCATAAAGAGATTTTAAGATTAATAAAATATTTTTACATTTTAAATGAAAGTTTAACGTTAACAACAACAAAAATATTAGGGAGAGAAGCCAATAAAATTATCGCTTAATTGCTTATTGTTTGCCAGACACTGTGATAAATAATGTATATAGTTTATCTCATTTAATACTCACAAAAACCTTCTGAGGTATTTTATCTCTTTTTGTAGGTGAGGAAACTGATGCTTAGGGATATAAAGCTATTTACCTTGAAGTGCATGACTGACAAACAGTGTAGCTGAATATGAAACTGTGACTGTCCTGGCTCCAAAGGCCATACTTTTAACAATTCCATATACATGTTATCTATTATAGGTCAATTTATGACATATTTATGACATATATTGTTGACAATTACTCCTTAGGTAGTAAGATAAATAGGAAAAGTTTTTGTGATAAAGAAAAATGAAAAAAAAAATGCTACCTGTTTAAAATAAGTGATTTAAAAAAATAAAATAAGTAATTCAAATAAATACTATGTTTGGTTGCCATCATATGCAATTTGAGTACCATCATATGCAATTTGAGTATTGTTTTATGATAGATATGAGTATACGTGTATGGAATATGAGAAGAGCACTGTAATTTATACTTCAAATTAATTGATTATCCTGAGAGATTTAATATGTTTTTTAAATTACTGTTGCAAGGAAGAGGGTCAGTGAAAGAAATTTATGGATCAATTATTTACATACTATTTCAAAATGATGGAAATGAAAACATAAAACTTTTAATTTCTCCAATGGAATTTACATTTACTTATGTAATTTTTAAAAATTAATATTATATTTTCTTTTGAAAGAAATCTTCATTCTTAGCACAGTATGAAAATGTCCCATAAGTACATTAGAAATCAGTTTTTTAGCTTAACGTCTCACCTAAACTTTTCTTATTTTAGATCTCTAAATGGATGATATCCTTTGTTTTTTAACTTTATGAGGAATAATTGACAAATATGCTTGTATATATTTAAAGAGTACAAAGTAAGGATTTGATATAGATATAAATATATTTTAGAATAATTACCAAAATCAAGATAATTAATACATCCTTCACCTCACATAGTTAACATAGTTAACTTTTTTTTGTGTCTGGTGAGAATGCTTAAGATTTATTCTCAGCAACTTTCAAATATATAATACCTTGTTATTAACTTTGGTTACCATGCTGTACAGCACGTCTTCATCTAGACTTGTCTATAGGTTCTGAGACTTGAAATGAAACAACTTGTAGAGAAACCGATTTTACCACAGGCTAATTGATATAAACAAGAGTTAAGTTCCTATGGTATCTCATCAACATGAAACGATGTGATTTGAGAACCCGTTATACGTTAGAGCCTCAGAACTTATTATAACTGAAAATTTGTACCCTTTGACCTGCATCAACTCATTTCCTCTTCCTCCCAGCTTCTGACAATTGTAATTCTCTGTTTCTGTGAAATTAACTTTATTGTAGCATTATTCACAATAGCCAAGATATTGAAATAACCTGAATGTCCTTTGACAGATAAATGGGTAAAGAAAATGTGGTACATACATACAATGGATTATTATTCAGCCATAAAAAGAAGGAAATATTTATGACATTTATGACATATATGACAAATACTTTGCCATTCATGACAATATGGGTGAATCTGGAGGGTATTATCTAAATAAACTTAAAACAAAAAACAAAAACAAAACAAGATGCAACAAAGTATAATACAAAAACACAAGTTTTGGTTTCAGACAGACCTAGAGTCATATATAATCTTTACTCGTTACGTCATGCTGATGATATACTTAAAGTTTACTCATCTGTAAAATTAGGAAAATAAATAACTATATCATATAATTATTATGCAAATTAGGGATGCTATATAAAATAGACATAGCATAACATCTGGCAATCAACTTCAACTGATAATTCTGACACAACTTCTTTCTGCTCCATCCTCAACAATGCCACCAAAGCTAAAATGCAAATCAACTGTTCATATTACTTTATTGCTTAAAATCTTTCATGACTCACTGTGGTCCTCAGGACATAATCCAAATGTTTTTATTTAACAATGTGTTTAACATAAAATCTGATGCAAATTTCCTTCTTATTAATACTATCACTTTATTCCAGAAACATGCCACCTTACAAGGCCATTATCTCTTTTAGAGAAAAAAAAATAGCATATTTTGGAGATAACAGCACAGTTATGAAATATAAAGGGGTATTTCACCAAGTGTATAAATTCTGTTAGAGAAATATTGGTGGCTTTAAATTGTAGGTGAATAATTTAATTTTGTTCTTTGTTTCTGAATTATAATCGAAACAAACTGAACTTCTTTTGTGTTTCATTTAAAAAAAATTCTGACCTCTTTGCTGAATTATATCTAACATACATAGTTATGTATTGCCTTGTATGTTTTTCTCTTTCTTATTTCCTCTGCCTCCTTTTTGGAGAAGAAGTAAAATATTTTATTCCCAAATAACTTTCCCCTAAGAATGATGACCTTTCGTACAGTAACATTCCTGAACCTAAAGACCTGGGAAAGAACAGTTGAAGAAATATGACCGTGTTTATTGAAATCCTGTTTATATACCTCTTCAACTGCTTATTCAAATCAACTGACACGCTGCTTTGAAGGAAACTTCCAGTACACGTGAACAAACTTCCTATATTTTAAAAGTGACATTGCAGCAAAAAGAGGAATGTATCACTTAATTATGGTTGATTGAGTTTGGTTATAGCCCTCCTCTATCCAATAAAGATTTAAGGTACTACTTGCATGATTACAGTATAAGTATATATTAGTTTAAGATCTAAGACATAAATAGTTTTTCAAGTGATAACCAAAAGGTACATTTTCAATTAGAATTTGCTTTTAATTTATTACTACTGCTTCCTACTTATAAAAATTTTAAAATTACATTAATTAGCAAAACGAGAATGTTGTCTGTGTTTTTACTCTTCAGTCTCCATAAAATAGTCATACTTTGATAGTATACTCTAAGTATTGAAAAATCCATACAAATTGTGGGTTGTCATATAGCTTTCAAATAGATTTGCCTTCTGAAGGTATGAGAATATGTTGTGCAGGTCATCTGTTTGCAGCTAGTTTCATTCTCCATTCTTTATATTGCAGGGGACTAACCTCCTGAAAATTATGCTTCCCAGTGTCTAATTATATCTGGATTCCGGCTAGGTTCAGCTAATAGGAGGCACTAGCAGGAGATTGAAAGGCAGGAAGAAGCAAGAAGCCTGGGTAGTTTTACTCCTTTTTGTTTTGGGCAGCATCTCCAGCAGTGGCTATGTCTCCTTCATGGTTTTGCCAGACAGCCCCTTCCTTGTGATCCTGACTTTGTTGGATTGCCCTGGCTCCCAGGATATTGCTGACTCCTGCCTTTGCTCCTCTATGAGTGTTGAGAATTCCTACTGCTGTTAATCTCTGTGTTGCCCCACTCTCACCTGTTTGTCCTTTCAGCTCGTCCAACATTTCTATAACAAGTTTCCTGTAATACCTTCTTTTTATTGAATTACCTGGCATGGGCTCTTTTATTGACTCATCCCTGATTGATTCATGCCTCAATGTTGAAGGCAAGAAATGTTGCTCAGTGATTCCTTGAGTTTCCTATAAATGGTGGGGCTAGATCTTCAATTTACCACTTGCTGCTTCTCATAGCTCAGGACCATAGTAGTTGGGCATGTTTTGCTGAACCTTAATGGAAGCTCTGTTTTAATGGTCAGAGTTAACACTAATGGCTTAAGTCATTGCTGATCTAGTAATTTCCTGAGCTAGGTCATGCTCAGTTGTTTTATGCTAGGTCATGCTCAGTTGTTTTATGTTGGTAAATGAGTTGTGCTCTTGACCAGATTTTTACATTTTAAAATAGAGCTTATGTGTGCAGACTGAAGGGCTGCCCAGATTTTTTTTGGGGGGGAGTCTGGTTTATACAAAAAATTTAAAAACAAACCATAATTATGTAGAAATGTCATAATGTTGTGACAGAATATTTTTGGCCCTCTGCTGAGTTTGTATCCTGTGGCCTACGCTGAAGTCATTAGATATTGTTTGGTTTTGAGAATGTACCCATATGATGTCACTTTACTCTTTGAGTTTACACTTTATTTTGGGAAATTATTGTTTAAATTTTTTTTTTTTTCTTTCAGATAGGGCTGAGCTTTCTTTCAGATAGGGCTGAGCTTTTGAATAAGTGAAAATGTCATCCTCCCCCATCCTCCGCCCCCGCTTTTTTTTGCTTGCTACAGAAAATAAGAAGCATGAAGCATTGTAGTTAGATAGTTCTACAGAACAGAAAGCATTAAATCTTAGCTCTGCCATTCATTAATGCTTACCTTGAGCAGGTCATTTAAACATGGAGCCTGAGTACATCTTTAAAATAGGTATAACAGTATTTACCCTGCAGGGTTGTTGTGTGGATTAGAATTACCAAAAGCCTAGCAGATAGTCAGTGGTCAGTTCTAAAATGTCAAGGAACCCCAGGGAGGGAAGTAATTCATTTTTTTTGTGTATGGATGGGGTGGAATGGAGTGGGGTGAGTGTGGGAGGCCACTGAGGAATATTTTATAGAGGAGATAATACAGGAACTGTACCTTAATATTCTTCCTGGAATGTTCTTCCAGATAGCATGGTTTTCTCCTTTACTTCAGTTCTTTATTCAAATATCTTCTCAGTGAGGTCTATATTAGCTACCCTGTATAAAATTTCAACTCTTTTCCCCCTCATTTCCTAATCCCCTATGTGCTTTATTTTCTCTTTTTAGCAATTACTGCTATCTAACATATTATAAAATTTACTTATTTACTTGTTTTTATTTATTGTCTGTGTCTTCCAATAGAATATAAACTCTATAAAGTTTTTTTTTTCCTTCTGGTGCCCAGAACAATGCCTAGCATATGATAGGTGCTCAATAAATAATGTCGAAAGAATGTATGAGAAGACTAGAACTTTACTAGATGAAATTAGTTATACATTCACGTATTGTATTTTTATAACTATTGACCTCAAATTATAGGATGCAAGGTTGAGGAATTTAGCATGGGCATATTGATTTATAGAAAACAAACACTTATCCAGCAACCTTATTTTTTGAGAGTGTGACTGAGAACTTGGGTGGGAGGGGAGAAACCTTTGACTAGCCAGAATAGTTATTATAAAATACATGCACTAAAGTTCATGCACCTTACTCCTCAGAGGAGATACTTAGAATTTATTTCTTATTTAGACATAAGTTCTAACTATCTTGATAATATGGGTTTTCAGCATAGGAAATCCGTGGACGCGGTGGAGCCTGAGGGGATAGGAATGCTCTTTGGTGAGAAATCAAAGTTGACAAACTGACAAAGGGAGGAGGCAGAAAATATAAAAGTAAACAACAAAATTTAAATACGTAACCTTTAAGATATCTGTTGTTTATCATCAATGTAAGATAAATTATATACAAGATGATTTTAGACTGCCAGTAAAAATAGAAATGTCCCTGTATACCTATTCATTTCATCTTTTTCCTTATAGTCTGGTTTGTGTCCTCACTACTCTAGCAAGATAGTTTTCTGAAAGATTGCCAGGGATTTAATCATGTAATTTAGTGGTCTTATTTTAGCTCTTGATTACTCTGCCCCATAGGACATTTCTAATGATTACTCTTACTTTTTGGAACTCTTATCCCCTGGCAGCATTGACTATACCATCCTTATCCTCTGCCCCCACATCTGACTGACCTGTCTTGCTTTCATCCACACATGACACTTAAGGCATTCTCTAAGATTCAGCTCACCCATGTTTAATCTTTATAATTCTTGAATATACATATAATGATTCACCATCCATCCATCCATCCATCCATCCATCCATTGAGAATTATTATTATTGGAATATACATATAATGATTCACCATCCATCCATTGAGAATATACATATAATGATTCACCATCCATCCATCCATCCATCCATTGAGAATTATTATTATTAAATATCCTGAATCCATTAATTTCTTTCTATCTTCCCCCTTCATTCAAACTACTAACATCTGTCATTAGAAACTACTGTTTCTTTTGCTTTTTTCCATTCATTCCCCTCCTCCCATTATCCATTTTCAACACAGCATCTAAAGTGATCCTTTTAAAACTCAATTTGGGTCCTATTTCTGTCCTATTTAAATTATTGCATTGTCTCCCATCAATGTTAGAATAAAATCCAGATTCCTTATCCTGACTACAGTGGTACATGATTTAGTCCTTGGCTACTTTTTCTGACTTCATCTTTTGCCATTCTCACTCTTCTCAATAATGCTTTAGCCACAGTGACATTTTGCCTGTTCATAGAGCAGACCAGATTTGTTTCTGTTTTAAGCTGTTTGATCCGGCCATTTTTTTCTTCCTGGGATACTCACCCAACGTCTTTACATCTTGACATTCAGATCTCAGCTTACATATTGCTTCCTCAGAAACCTTCTCTGATTAGGTAGTCTAAAGTAGCCACCTAATCACTCTATCATGTCATTCCGTTTTTATTCTCTGTTTATTTACTTATTTATCTGCTTCCCCTTCAATAAAAGTAGTGACTTTGTCTATTTGCTGTATCACCAGAGCCTGACATAGTAGGCATTCAATAATCATTTGTCAAAAGGATGAATGAACAAGTCTGTGGCAGATACTGTGGGAACAGAGATAATAGTAGTAATTTGTACAGCAGTGGTTATTAGCCTTTCCTAGGTTACAAGCATTTTTGAGAATCTGATGAAAATGACTGTGACTTCTATTCCAGTAAAAATGCATTTATGTACACTCAGTAAAAGATTGCTTAAAAATTTAAAATGCTTGATTTCTTGAGTAGTTACTCTTTGTTAGCCACTTTACTAGTATCCCTGCCCTCTTAGAAAGTGTGGAATATACTTTTATTAAGTCATTATCTTTATATGATTATTGGCACATAGTCAATGTACTGGTACAGTGCTTTGCAAAACTATGTGTGGTTAAGAATTTAAAAAAAAATTCTGATGTGATGGTTCTGTGTATGGTTTTGCTCATGCCACATGCAATTCACCACATGAATTTGTCAACATCCAAACGGTTTATATCCTGTTTAACTAGATAAGAACACCAACTGTGAGTTTGAATGGCAAGTAGTTATTAAAGTATCATACTGCACCTATTTTAATAGCAGATCTATGATAAACAACTTTCAAGCCAGCATCAATTTATAGATTATATTTTGACTAGCACTGTCTTGGAAAGTATCATCAGTTTTGAACTCTTTTCAATTCACCAATCCTTTATCTTAATCTAACCGATTATATCTCTAGCTAGATGTTCTATTGTATTTTAAAGTGGACACCCCCCAAAACCAAACTTCTCATGTTCTAACTTCAAACCAGAAGAGCCCTTCGACTTCTTTTTTAATTTAAAAAATTTAAAAAATTTCAATAGTTTGTCATCCAGAGTCGCTTTAAGCCTTTCTTTGCCACTCTACCCAATCACTCATTAAATCCAGGTATTCTAATTCAAATTTTCTTAACCTCTTTTTCATTATCACTCTGCTAAGAAACCTTTCAGACATTTTATTTTTCTAATTACCTCCCACTGTCACAAAATTTTAATGCTACAGATATAATACATATCTTTTTATATGCTGTGGCCCCTCAAAGAGTCACAAATCATTGTAATATCTAAAGTTTCTTTGCCTCTCCAGATATTACCCCTGTTGAGAATACATTACCTATATGATCCTTCTCATATATGCATTTTCATTTTCTTCCTATTACCCAATACCAAATCTGTATTATTTTGATTTTGATCATGATAGTCTCTTTATTTGGGAATTCTTTTCCACATTTCTATTGAAATCAGACCTATCCTTAAGGTCCACACCCAAAGTTACTCTTCTGTGAAGTTTTTTATGATCTACCAGCTGTATATGACTTTTCTCTCTTTTAATTTCCCATTACAACCTTATTGATATTTCTGTTATGTAATATAGATTTGTTGTCTGCAAGTGTAAGTTCCTTGAGGGCAGGAACCAGAATTTTTTTCCTTTTCTTAC
The DNA here is from genome assembly GCF_902729225.1 of Pteropus medius. Taxonomy (NCBI): domain Eukaryota; kingdom Metazoa; phylum Chordata; class Mammalia; order Chiroptera; family Pteropodidae; genus Pteropus; species Pteropus medius. The sequence continues at coordinate 4,921,832 of NW_024340701.1, read as the reverse complement.
AATGGTTAGCTTTTTTAAAATTAAATTTATTGGGGTAACATTGGTTAATAAAATTATATAGGTTTTGAGTGTACAATTTGATAATATATCATCTGTTTATTGAATTGTGTGTTGACCACCCAAAGTCAAATCTCCTTCTGTCATTGTGTATTTGACCCCCTTTACTCTTATCTACCCCTTTCCTTCTGGTAACCACTAAACTGTGTTCTGTGTTTATGAGTTTTCGTTTGTCTTGTTTGTTTGTTCTGTGTCTATGAGTTTTCATTTGTCTTGTTTGTTTGTCTTGTTAGTTTTATGTCCCAGATAGATGTGAAATCGCCTTTTCTGCCTGACTTATTCACTTAGCATGATAATCTCAAGATCCATCCATATTATTGCAAATGGCAGTATTTCATCTTATGGCTGAGTAACATTCCTTTATATATCTGTACCACATTTTCTTTATCTATCAAGGGGCATATGTATTTGTATAATATGCAGTTTCCATTTGGACTATTTTTTGCATGCTGGAAATAAATATTTAAATTAATTTTTAATAAAAAAATAAAAAACTTTCCTGTACAGTAAACTTAAATTAGACAGTTTTTAATTTTTATTAATTTTCATAATTATTCCTGAAGAGTATGCCAACATAAGAAAGAAATGGCCAATTCACTTGTCAATTTCACTTATCAAAGAGATATTGAAACAGTTTTACAATGTTATGTAAATGGAGATTTCATTTTTAATATATTAATGCCTAAAGATACTTTATGGGAAATTGTATAGGTAGTGGAGTGTTAAATTTGGAAACAGACAGATTTTGTTGTGAGTTCTAGTTTTACCATTTACTACTTGAGTGACCTTGTTTGAAGTTACTTACTGTATTACTCAAGATTCTCCAGAAAAGAACGGAACCAATAGGATATATATGCGCGCGCGCGCGCGCACGCACGCACACACACGTGTGGGAGAGAGAGACAGAGAGAGAGAGAGAGAGAGAGAGAGAGAGAGAGAGAGAGATTGAAATATTGTTGAAATATTGAGATTTTTAAGGAATTGACTCATGAAATTATGGAGGCTGGTAAATCCAAAATCTGCAGGATGGGCTGGCAAGCTTAAAACTCAGAGAAGAGCTGATACTGAAGTTTTACGAAGGCCATCAGGTTAAAAACCTAGGAAAAATCTTTGTTGATATTGCAGTTCAAGTCAGAAGGTTGTCTTTTAGCTGAATTTCTTCTTGCTTGGGGTAGGTCAGTCTTTTGTTCTGCTTAGGCTTTCAGCTGATAGTGTGAGACCTACCTACATTATGGAGGGTAATCCGTTTTCCTCAGAATGCACTGATTTAAAGGTTAATCTCATCCCAAACATCCGCATGGAAACATCCAGAATAATGTTTGATCACATATTTCAGCACTGTAGCTCAGCCAAGATGATACATAAAATTAGCACTGAGCCTTTCTAAAATCCAGTTTTCTCATTTTAAAATATGTAGAATAATAAACTATCTTATAGAATGGTTGTGAAGATCACATAAGGTAATGTATCAAATGCCTAACACATGGTGGACGCTCCATAAATGTCAACACTAATTCTTCTCTTTCTCCTCCTTTTACTCATCTCTATCTTCTTCTTCCTTTTTCTGTTGTCATGGAATAAAAACTGTAGCAATTCCTAATATTTATATATCATTTTATGACTTACAAAGTGTTTTCACATCTATTATGGCCTCTTATAAATCCTGGACAAAAAGTAGGGCAAGCATTTTGTTCCTATTTTGGGGAAAGAATATTGAGTAAATTATGGTTCAGAGAAGTTATGTGATCTGTTTAACTGCACACAGCTAATAAGTGGCAGAATCCTGAGGTCAGCCCAGACCTACCTAAACTCAAAGCCTGTGCTTATGCACCTTAGTTCACTCTTGGTTTTTCAATTTTGATTACTTGCTGGCTTATTTATGACAACCTGAGCATTGCCAAGTTGAAGTACAAGTAAATAACCAGTCCGATGATCCTATTAGCTTATAAAACAGGAAGTTGAGACCCTTTGAGGTAAGTAGATGGTAATGTACCTGTTACTACTTTATGGAGCTTTAACTCACTCCTCATGCAGGGTTTGAATGTCTGATCTGGGAAAGCTAATTGTGTGTCTTCATAGCATATCTTGTTTCTCATTGACGGAGGCCGATAATTGGATTTTCTAGCAGTTAATGGAGAAAGGCTGACATTAGTGGATTTGGAGAAGTCAGTCCTTTAGGAATAGTCAGGAAAATGTCATAGGCTTGAAATTGGGAGTTAAGTATATGTTTTTAGAAAGATTTTGGCCTGTTTGTATGTAGTTCATACACTCAGCAAGAAATGTCAAATTATTTTAGTTTATTTAAATCTAACTCATCTGATTCTGGGTCTCTATTTCATAGAGAGCTTCACTGAAGCTCTTTCTCATTCCCTAAGGTTACATAAGATTCCAAGAGGCTTATGTGATACTTAGACAATGCTTAGACCCTCCTGATTTTGAAATTTCTGAGCACTATGGCATCCTCACCATCCAAGCCCAGGTAGCTCTTTGAAGGTGGACTGTGTCACTGCAAGCAGGCAAAGGGGATCTTTATGGGGTCTTTGCCTAGATCCAAAGCCCAAGTGCTCAGAGTTCTTCCTTCCTAGATGCCCTGCACAGCCATTCCCTGCTGAGGACTGCTAGGGAGCACCTCTTCCTCCCACCACTCATGAGATCCTTGACTTTCACTTTCCCAATGTGGAGGATGATTTAGCCCCTTCTGTTTCTAATGGAAGTCTCCTCTTTCTATTAGCATAATCCTGGCTAAGGTGAGGAAGAAAACTGTTGGAGGCTACCTTTGCCTTTTTATTGCCTCACACTCAAAATACTTTCTGAGGCAAGAGAATTCAGAGTCTGGAGAAGAGTGTGTGTGTGTGTGTGTGTGTGTGTGTGTGTGTGTGTGTGTAGTGGGAGCCAGTATCCAGTGTGGGGGGAAACAGAATGTGGGATATCATATACAAAACACGAAAACAAATGAACGGCTCGATAAATTATCTTGTAAAACTGTTTACTGTCAGTGTGGTATTTTTTTCCCCTTCACAGATTGGTTTTGCCTAGGAATCAGGAGACTTGACACTTATTATGTATGTAGCCTTGGGCAACTCACTTAACTTCTCCGAGTGTGTGATTTAATCACTAAAATAGAGTAATAAGCCTGTCCTGATAGTTGACAACACTGCTATTACAAGGAAATGGTAGCAGGTAGGGAAAATGTTCTTCGTTAATATACTATAAAATGTAAGGACTTCATCCTTTGTAATTTGTGGTAAGAGAGAAATTTCTCAGTAAGTTTTTAAGTCAAGAAATCCATGTGGTTTTAAAGTAACATAGAACCCCTTGGAAATTATTACAAATAATTTCTACTCACATTGTTTTGGACAAAACATCATATGGCTATGTCTGTTTTCAAGAGGGAAAAAAATAGAATTCTCCCATGTGTTCTGAAAGTGAACAGGGTAAGGACAGTTAGGGAAATATTGAGTATCTATCTATTACACCCCAGATACTACATAAAAAATGTTCTATACCTCATCTCTAATTTTCCTAAGAATTCCATGAAATAGACACTATTTCCTCTGTACTTCAGATGGAAAGCTGAGGTTCAAAATTTAAGTAGCGATTAGTAAATAGCAGAGCCAGGATTTGACCTTTGTCTGACTCAAAGGCCTGATTTCTTTCCACTGGATCACATACTTTCTTTTCTCTGCAGTTTTGTTAGCCACAGATGACTTGGAATGGAAGACTTAAGTTTAGGTTAATAATATTCGATTGGTCAAAAATAATTAATATTTACTGGGCATTAGGAGCTCTGAGCTCATATGTCTGAGTCTTGTTTTTCTCATTCTATATCATGAAGGAAATTGGGCCTGCGTTTTTGGGTTTGGTAGATGATCTCTAAGGTCCTGCAATGTTTAATTTTACGTGTCAACTTGACTGGTCCATGGAGTACCCAGACATTTGGTAAAATATTATTCTGGTTATGGCTGTGAACGTGTTTCTGCATGAGATTAACGTTTGAGTTGATAGACTGAGTAAAGCAGGTTGCCCTCGCTAATGTGTGTGGGCCTTGTGTAATTAGTTGAAAGCTTGAATAGCACAAAAAGGCTGTACCTCTCTTGAGTAAGGGAGAATGCTTCCTGCCTAAGTACTGTGAGCTAGGACATCAATTTTTTCCTGCCTTCAGCTGAACTGAAATATTGACTCTTCCTGGTTTTTGAGCCTGCCTGCATTTGGATTAGAATTACACCATCAGCTCTCCTAGGTCTCCAGCTTGCCAGCTGCAGATCTTGGGAATTGTCAGCCTCCACAATAATGTGAACCAGTTCCTTATAATGAACTTTTTTCTGTATATGCGCGTGTGCATGCGCGTGTGTGCACGCACAATCACACACACACACACATACACACACATTCCCTCCATCCCTCCACTGCCCCCCGCCCCACTCTATTTTTTCAGTTTCTCTGAAGCACCCTGATGAATACAGGCAAAAGCAACTCAGATTGTGTGATTATGAAATTAAACAGTAATAATGAAGAGCTGCTGTTTACAGGAGAGGTTCAGATTCATTTCTCCTTTCAGTCAGTATTTTTTTGAGGATCCCTAATAGAATCTTTACATTGACATTTACACATTTTCTTATCACATGAGTATTAAGTAGTTGTCATCATTAGGAAGATAATTGACCAAATGTTTTTTTCTGAAAATGCTGGCTGCCAGTATGGATCAATGCCATTGCATTTATGGCAACATTTGGCTTACCTTACCTAAAACAAGTCACAGAAAATTAAGAACAGAAAGATTGATCCTTTTCCAAGTTTGATATTTTCTCCTGACAACTATTCTGCAACCCCAGGCATTGATTAATGAATGGAGTATGCACAAAGTGATATCAGCTCACACATGTGACATTACTCAGATGTCTCAAACTCCGGAAAATGCATGTGAATGATTTATGGAATTGATATTAATCTCTTTCCAGTAAATGCATTACTTCAGATACATGGGAAATTGATGTTACTACCCTAATGCCAAATTAATTTCTTTCTTGCTGGATCAGCATTGTAAATGGAATTAGATGTTAACCTTTTATACATCTAAACAGGGTAAAATATCGGAAACAGTTTTATAAGTAAATTTTGGATGCCCATTGCTGAAGGGAAGGGTATGTACTTTTTCTTTGTGTTTTTTTTTTCCTGAGATTTGTGGATCCTGGGATATTGGATGATATTTAAAGTATAACTTGATAGCATTCAGGGATAGAATAATTATAATTGAATCTGAATATTTAATGTAGAACTATAAATAATAGCATAGCAAATGAGAATTACATGTTATTAAAGATCCCTAAAATTCCAAAGAACAAGACTTTTTTTCAAGGGAGATTTTATCCAAGAATTCTCAGTCACTAACAAACATTTTTAACCCATGCATAGGGCATAAAGGAAACTAAAAACTTGTCAGGTAGCCTCTTCTTCTTTCATATATGTCTGAGCCTGCATATTCTAGTCTGTTTTCCCTGTGTTCCCAGCTTACTGTGGCTTTCAGTTGCCATAGCGTTGATTTTTGGCCTGTTCAACATAATCTAGTAAATTCAGTCATATATCAATTCCAAATTATCAATTATCAAAAGAAAAATATTATTGGCTCAGCTTGGGTTTGGTCAGTTGTGGCCAAGGTCAGTGGCCATTGGATATATAATGCTGCCTTTTCAAGGTTGTGGGTAGGACAAATTCTCTAAGAAGGAGCTGTAGAGGGGGAGTGATGGATATCTCTAATATAGTTGGCCTTGCAGGTCTGTTATGGTTCTTTCAGCTTGACACATCTCTATTTTATGGAACTGCTGCCTCCCATACCTTTACCTTTCTCTTCCTGGTTTCCAGCAGTTAGATATACTGCTGATGGGCCTTGCCTTTCATTCCAAGATGCCTCATCCTTAAGCCAGTCTTGGCCAGAGTAGTATCAGAGTTGCTGCCAACTAGACTTTATTATTTCATGTACAAGAGACAAACCCTGGTCACTACTCTATAAGTTATAGCATTTCCTGCATTATTTGCATTGGTATAGTCTGCAGAACTGGGTTCTTTCTTGACAGCTCCTTTTCTGTGCCATAGTCTTACTAGTCACCTAGCTTTGAAGCCTAGAATTAGTATCTCTTTTAGCCTAGGGTATGGCCTTGAATGCTTTCTCTCTTGATGGGAATCTGAGCTGGGAGGCCTAATGTTCACCATGTCTATACTCAAATTTACTTCTCAGCTTTGGCTGAGATCCAGATGTGAATAGACAGATTTCCCAGAATCATTAAGCGGCAAATATGCTTGGCCTGCATTACTGCCTACAGCTTAGACCTTTTAGAACCACATTTAGCTGAAATTATGCCTCAGCATCCTTTGGTTTGGGGGCATTATATATCAACTTTTCAATATTTTTACACCATTTGTTATTTCAGAGAATTTTGATCTCCTAGAACTTCTGCTATTTATTCCGTATTTGCTATCAAAACACTATACCAAGATATTTCTTTGATTATTTTATTTCTATTGGTTTTATATTATATAGGCATAGGTGAGGGATGGGAAGAAGAAGAAAAGATACCCCCGGCATAGTCTTCAGAAAAGCTTAAAGCTCGGTGAAAGATGTAGCATATATTCATCAGTAATACCAGGGAGTGAATCTACCAAGAGAGAGAAGAGGACTGAATCTTCATTAATTAATTACTCAAATATTTATTGTGTTTACCATGTCAGGTTCTCTTCTAGGCAGTGGAGAATCAGAGGTAACTAAGATCAGTTCCTTGATGTCAAAGAGGTCAGAGTAAGTGCACTAAAAAACTACAGGGACTGATGGTGTTCAAGTCACCATTATCTCTCATCTGACTGTTTCTTAAATATATTCTGTATACTCACACCCCAGAGCCTTTGCACTTCTGCCTGCAATGCTCTGCGCCCAATATACTTACATGGTACATTTCTTACTTCATTCAATATAGTACTCTTTTCAGCTTCCCTATCACTCTTACACAATTTATTTTTGTTCTTATCACTTATCATCACTAGCTTTGTTACATATTTATTTTTTAATTTGATTATTATGTCTCCCTCTAGAGTATAAGCTCCATGAGAACAGGATTGTTTCTGTATTGCTGAGTGCTTTATATCCCCAGAACTTAGTACAGTATCTTATACATAATGTGTGCTCAAAAAATACTTGCTGATTAAGTAAGAGAGTGAATAAATTAATGAATCAAGTACAAGTGAGTAGAGTCTGGATAGGGTATGATAGTGTCACCAAAGAGGGAGTGGTTATTTTGACCTGGGAGAAAGGGGTGGTGTTAGGAAATGTGATTTGAGAATGGAAGGGGGTGGGAGTAGACAGTTTTGTCATGTGCTGCTTGTACGTGCCTCTGCAGAAATAAGTTGTTGATAGAATATTTCAGTGTTTATAGTAGAAGAGTATGTTTTAAGCAAGAGGTTTTTTTAAATTAAATTTATTGGGGTGACATTGATTTAATAAAATTATATAGGTTTCAAGTGTAGAATTCTCTTTTTAATGCCTTCTGCCTTCTTTTGAGTAGTCATGAACTTTCCTAATGAGTTGTAGTTTTCTTAAGGTGAGTGAGGGCCAGGGTTTATTTGTGTATCCTCAGAGCCCGACACAGTGGTTGGGAAGTAGATTTTTTAAAATATAAATTAATTATAGTTCCCTTGGAGCTGGAACATTCTAGAACTCTGTGATTCTCTCCTAGCCTGATACTTCTACAGCTATTTTTTAAGGTTCTTGCAGAAGATGAACTTTTTGGTCTATTAAATCTTATAGCTCTGGCTTCTTTCCCATATCTTTTATATGGGAGATTCATATAGCTACTTTTCTCATTGCACTATAATAATTTATTTATGTGCAGGTCCCTTCCATTAGACTTTGAGCTGTTGGAAGACAAGTGCTTCTCTTAGATTCTATTTCCTGTGATGTAGCTTGGTACAGTATATGGCACATTGTAGCTCTGCAGTAAATGTGGAATGAATGAGTAGAAAATTAATGAGAGTACATGTAGAAAATTGACATTTATCAAGAAAACCTATGAGAAAAAAGGATTTGCGTAAAAGGATAAGTGATGGATTTTAAACACCTTAGTGATTATCCCATGCTCCGACACTTCGACAGTTTCCTTAAAGTCGACATTTCTAAAATAACCAGCTAATGTCAGTGTTCATAGATTAAGTAGAGACACCTATGAATGAATTTGCACTCTTTTCTCCTAGGCTTGTACCTGCATGTCAGTGCTCCTTAGGTAGGAAATACATTGATGAATGCATCTATTTCAATGCATGTTGGTAAATTTGGTGTATCATTATTTAAGGATCACAGCTGTCTCCAAATGTACAAGTTCATGCATGCAGCCTGTGGCTCCCACTGTTAACAGTCACAGAGTATAGGTGCTGAAAGAAGTCATGCTCAGAGGAACTCCTATGGATATTTCTCTCTTTCACTCCACCTTGGATGTACTACCCAAACAGAGTTTAGCAAATGTAGTTATGACTGTTTTAGTGTGACTATTTTAGCATTAAGCCAGAATGATTATATATATAAGCAGCACAATGAATGTACTCCTTCAATGTCTATGTCTAAAAGTTCTAAATTTTCTTGAGTTTCAGTTTCCTCATTGAACCTTCGTTCACTCAACAAATATTCATTGACTATTAATTATATGCAAGAATTGCTTATGTACAAGATTTATATACTTAGTATATGGCCATGCCACCCTGAACACGCCCGATCTCGTCTGATCTCGTAAGCTAAGCAGGGTCGGGCCTGGTTAGTACTTGGATGGGAGACCACCTAGGAAAATGTGGTGCTATAGGCGTTAAAAGAAAAAAAAAAAATTTACATACTTAGCAACAAACACAACAAAAGCCAACAAATATTTTTTGAACACGTGCTTTTGTGCCCAGTACCATGGCATATAACACTGTGGAGGCAGCATGGTAGAAGGGCAAGAACATGTATTTTAGAATCAGACAGCTCTGGATTCTAATTTACCTAAGCTTTGTACTAACGCTGCATTTTGATGAAGTGTTTGGATTTCACACTGTTCCACCTTCTCTATTTTCATTTGTTTTAGTTCAGGCTGCCAGGACTATTGCAATAATCTCCAAATTTACCTTCCTTCCTCAGGCCTCTGCCATTTCGATATATCGTATATACTATTTTTTAATTTTTTGTTTCTGTATGTAAAAAGAGTACTTTTGCACAAGTCATTTTCCTGAAGCATAGCTTGAATCACATCACTCCCTACTTTAAGGCTTTCAGTAACTTCCTTCTGCCTTCTGAATGAAATAAAAGTTCTTTAATATGATATTTAAGACCTTTCAATATGGATTCAGCTACTGTTTCTAGTTTTCCTTTAATTCACTCCACTGTATTTATCCAGTGCTGTAGTCAATCTGAAGTATTCATTGTATATTAAACATGTTTTTGCTGTGGTTTTTCTTCATTATTCTCTTAGAAAGGCCTTTGACTCTGTCCTTCCTTGGCCCCTATTCCCACTACCAAATTTTCACCTTTTGATAAAACACTTTATTGTTTAAGACCTATTTCAAATGTCATCTCATCCATAAAACCTTTTCTGAAGTTAATCATCAGGTGTGTAATGTCTCCTTGTACTAAACCAATTATTTGAACTTCTCTCATAGCATATTGAATTCTGCTTTGTAGTTTAGCTACTTTTTCCTAACATATAATAAGCCCTTTAATGGCATAAATTATTTCTTACTCCTCTTTTTAATTCTCTGATGGACTTGAAATAGAATCTAGTACATAGTTGTGAGTTATAGAGTAGAAGGAGCTTTGAAGTCAGATAGACTTGAATTCAAATTCTGTTTCTGCTACTTACTGGTTGTGTGACTTTGCGTAAGTTATTTAGCTGAGCCTCATTTTCCTCATCTAGAAGTAAAATTTACACCTACCTTACAGAGAGGGAAATGGTAAAGATTAAATGATGTAAGATAGGTAAAACATTTGGAACAAAATCAGTTTTATGTTGAATGATAGTTATTATTGGTTTAGAAACAAACTAATATTTTTTATGGAATTGAAGTAGCCAATGGAAAATTAAATAGTTAATATGGGGTGGAAAGGTATAATTGGAGACAGCTAATCTATTTGACAGACATGAATTTGAGAAATCACTGGTGATATACATATATATATAATCTCAAATTTTCTACCATTCTTAAATATTGGCAGAGGGATTTCATTATAACTTCCTAGCATTAGTCATCTGAGATGGACAAGGCTGAATTCTTGATTGTTCATTGCATTCTGTCGGGTTGTGACCATTTCTTCTCCTTTTTTCTGTCTCACATATGAGGGCTTCGAAGCTGATATTAATTTTGCTTTATTAGAGGACATCATTTGGGATTGACCATAAACTATCTGATTAGAGCAGTTAGGCATTGGGGAATAGTTGGGGAAATGGGAAATGTTCCTTTTGTACTTTGGTTTGCAGACCTGTAAGTTCATAGTTCTGATATAATAGTTCTACCAAATCTTGATAGAAACTGCATATCCATAGCACTAGTGTTGTCCAACACATTCTTGGTTTCCTAAGAGTGTCGTTGGATACTATTAGGAAAGAATTTTTAGCATTTTTCCTGTGTAGCTGCAAACCTATTGCAATAAAAATGTAGTGTTCAGTAGTATTATTCCATTGATAGCATATAACTGTTCACATTTATACTGATTGATTTTCTTTAAGTGCCTAGTTGCCTATTAGGTTCAGATTTTTCCATGTTAATTTTTATTTAGTATTTTTCTTTCTGAAAGCAAACAGGGAACAAACCATATATTATCACTGCACGTTTTTTTTTTTTTTTCCCCAGAAGCTAGTGAGAGCTTTAGAATCTATAACAATGAAATAATGTGGAGGTAAATTACCATAATATACAACAGGATTTTATATCCTAGCAATCTTTTATAGACTACTAACTTGAATCATACCCATGTGCAAATTATCTGAATGCTATGATGTCAGAAACATAAATTAGCTCCTACTTTGTTAGGAAAAGGATATTTTTCTGATGTATTCAACATGCTTTTTTCTTCTAATATTTATAAGTGTTAGAAATAATAAGTTCTCTTATGTAAGATGAGTGACATTCTTAAACTAATAATTCATTGCTTGAATTCTGAGTCCCAATGGGCAGAATATAGAAGGAATGACACACATATATTTTAATAGTAATAGAGGACTTGGGGTGTTATAATGATATATTTATTAACTGATCTTACACGATTATAACTAAATTTAGCTCTGTGCAAAATTATGAAGGAGGTTGTCTGAAAAGCACCACAAATCTAACAGGCCCCAAGTTTAGGAGACTGTCCTCCTGACTTTCCTATCTGAGTCTGTGGGTATCCCCATCTATTCTGTCACTCAAACAAGAAATTTCCTTAAGGCTGGGACAATGCCTTTTTTGTCTTTGTGTCCATATGGCCTAGAACAGTGTCTGATAGGTAATGTACAATCAATAAATAGAGAAAATGAAAGCAATTGGAAGAGCAGTTCTACAAATTTCCACCCTATATCCACCAACTCACTTAAATCTATGCTCTATATTCTTTCTTTCCTTCTCACTGGAGAAACCCTTTCTGCTCTTATCAGAGGTTAACCTTTCCACTTGCACATTAGATCCCATTTTTCCCTCATACTCAAAGTTATTATTTCAGCAATTTCTCCCTCTATCTTTATTATTATTATTTTTCTGTACTATATCATTTCTATCAGCATATAAATATGCAATTATTTTTCCTATCTTTAAAAAATTGTAGTTTCCCTATCAGCTATTACTTCTTTTTTTTTGTTCTCTTTTACAGAAAAAAATATTGAAAGAGTTGTCTGATTCTAGTACTTTTCTCCCTGAGCCCATTCAATCAGGCTTTCAAAAGCCATACCCTTCCTCCAGAATTGCTCTTCTCATGATCATTAATGGCCTCTTGGTTGCTAAATTACAGTTATCATATATTCTTATAATTCTGTTAGAAGGATTTGACCCATTTGGACTATTCCCATTCCTTCCTCTTTGATATATTACTTTTCTTGGCTTCACAGATGTATACCAACCCCCTATTTTTCTTTCTATCTTAGTGGCCACGTCTTTACATTTATTGGTGCCATCTCACGTCTTTTTTTAAATTAAATTTATTGGGGTGACATTGGTTAATAAAATTATATAGGTTTCAAGTGTATAATTCAATAATACATCATATGTTTATTGCATTGTGTGTTCACCACCCAAACTTAAATTTTCTTCTGTCACCATATATTTCACTCCTTTCTTTACTTTGTAAACACTGGAATGTTCAGTTCTTGTACAGTTATGCCTTTTGGTTATCTCATCTGATTATTTAACTTTAAACATTATCTACACACTGATTTATATCTCTAGTACAGACCTCTCTCTTGAACTCTGGACTCATATTTATCAAGGATGAGCCCAGATGAACCACCTGGCTAACCCACAGAATTGGAGGAAATAATAAAAACACTGTTGTTTTAAGCTACAAAGTTTTGTTGTGGTTTGTTATGTGTCTGTGGATACACTAATGTAAGCTCTGACTTCATTATCCTGAAAGCAAATGTAAGGCGTGAAAACCATGATTTTCAAATGGTTTAATTTATTTGCAAAATGTATCGATAGATTCTAATCTTACCAGCAAATATAAAAGCTAGTTGATTCATGAAAATGGAAATTATTTATCCTTTTCCCCTAAAAGAATTCATTATTCATGATGTATAGTAATAAGAAATAAAAATAACAATTATGTTGTCTCTATGCAGACAGACAAGCGAGTTATTCTAGTTAGTCCAACACTACAATTCATGAATAAGGTGGAATCCAATTTTATGAATTACTTGGTAAGTTCAGTCTTTGGTAATTTAACAAAAGTATCAGTGTTTTCTAATATAATAAATATAATGAATTGAATTCATGTTTTTTTTTTTCCCTGTCATGAATCTGGGCCATTATGGTGTGTATTACTTGCATATAGATAAAGTTAGATTTTATAATAAACATTAAATTTACTTAAGTAAATAATTTTAATTTACTCATTGCCCTTCCTTATTAATCTCATGCATTGTGTACTATATTTAGAGAAAGGCTCATACTAACACATTGACAGTTTTTTATGAGAGAACATGAATGCATTTAAAATTACACTTTAATATAAAAGACTGTATGGTTTCATATTTGCAGGAGTCTGTTGTGAGAAGTTGTAAGTAAATTGCCAAATTATAAGTGTTAATTAAAAAAAAATCCCAACTATGTAAAGCTTATCAACACAGTATTTTAAGAGATTAGCAACACATCCTAGTTGAAGAGCAGTCCAAAGTTGCTATTTTCTAGCACGAATTTAAACCACACATCTTAGAATAGGCAGTCAGCACTTTGCTTTAAATTCTTTTTAATAGCATTATCTATTGTTCCCTAAAAGCAACATTAAAGCAAATACAATATTGGAAATATTAATTATCAAATCTTTTAGTTGACATGAGATTAGAAAAACTGGTTTAATTAAGATAGTACAATTATCGATACCTAGTTGATAATAATTATTATAATTATAGCAATTATTCATATTTGTAAAATAGTAAAGTCTCATTTTTCAAAGTTTGTCAGATTCATTATCTAATTTTTTTGTCAATGACACTTTGAGGCAAATGTTAGATCATCATCATTATCATTATTTTCACCTTCATTTTAGGCATAAGGAAGCTATAGTTCAGAAAAGTAGAGTGAATTTTCCAAGGTCCTATAGCTGAAAAGTAGCAGACCTGGAAGTAGGATTCCAGATTCTTATAAAGCTCTGTTTAATTAATACTAGTTAATGCTCAATGCATTTGTTAAGTGGCACAGAAATTAAAATACCAAACATACCTTTGAAGAAGAATGGAGAATGTTATTTAGACTTTCATATTCCAAGTGATAGGTTTGTGTTCTTTTCTGAACTAGTAGAGGCAAAAGTAGAGAGAGCACGGAGTTCATAGTCTGAGGCCCTGGGTTTAAGTTTCATCTCTGTAATTTAACTAAATTTGTGATCTTTGGCAAGTCATTTATAATCTGTTACTAAATTTCCTCATTAAAAAGATGGGAACCAAATGTTTTTTAGGATCAAAAGGAAGAGAGTGAATGAATATTTGTTAAGCAAAAATTATAGGCAGGCATTGTCCTAGGAGATTTATATCTAATATTTTATTAAATAAGTTATCTTATGAAGGTTCTTTATGAAGTTTCTTTAGAAATTATAAAATAACCTAAAATGCTGTCTATCAATCTGTTTATTCATTCAGTTACGAATGAAAAATTTCTTGTTCCATTTTCTCAGGGCTTTGCTAGGGCAATGAGTATATGGTAAATGAAATCAATAAAAGTAGTATTGGTAGATAATAAAGATCTAATGTGTTATTCTTCATCAGGATATTTTGATTCTCAAAGAGTATCTCTAAAGATACATGGCTTTATTTTCAGAAGAATGACTCTGTAATGGAAATATTTCAAACACTGTAACAAGCTACTTCAAGACACATTTTTGGACAATGGTTCCGTGACATCTTTCATATTATGTTTTTGAAGAAATTGCCGGTTACATGCAACTATACAGGTACTGCTTTGCTTAGTATAGGGGAGGTATATTAGTAATGTCTCAATTGGGTTACTTCTCAGGGCAATTGTTAGGAATACAGCTGAGATCAGAAAAGGAAACAGTAAAGAACCTTAATGTATAGAATAGATATCATAACACTCATGTGCTTTTCTCAGATGTGAAATCCTCAGGTGCATTATTGGCTTATTTTAGACATAGCTCTTACAAATCTAATTGTCTAGTTTCTCACTCTCTGTATTAGTTACTTATTGCTGCAAAATAATATCACTAACTTAGCACTAAAACAACACACATCTATTTTTTTGTCACACAGTTTGTGTAGATTAAGAGTCTAGGCATGGTTTAGCTGAGTATTCTGTTTAAGGTCTTATGAGGCCACAATCAAGGCATGGGCCATGGCTGAAGTCTTTTCTAAGGCCTTGACTAGGGAAGGATCAACTTCCAAGGTCATTTAAGTTATTGCAGCATTCAATCCCTTGTGGTTATAAGAATGAGGGCTTCAGTGTCATTCTGGATGTTGAATGGAGTCTACCCTCAGCTTCCATAGGCTGTCCACAGTTCCTTGTCATGTGGATCTTCCCACTATGGCTGATTTATTTCTCCGAAAGGGAGACAGAGGTATGGGTGTTGCAATATTATGTAACAGAATCATGTAATCAGGTACCTGTAATTATGTACATCTTTCCACTTTTGCAGTATTTTATTTGTTAGAAGCAAGTACTGGTCTCACCCATACTCAGGTTGGGGGGCTTACACGATGGTGTGAACACCAGAGATTGGAGATTATGAAGGCCACCTTAAGAGTCTGTCTGTTACACATCCAAATAGGTTAAAATAAGTTAATGCTATTTAGTGGCAGATATGGTGGAACTGACATCTGTTATATTGCTTATAATTAACTACCCCCTTCTCCATTCCCACCCTTCATCTTCCTTTTCCTGCCAACCTCTCAACTTATACATATGTAAAGAGACTTCTAAGCCAGTGATGGAAGCTGGTGTCATTTTATTTTCTGTGTCCATCTGGGCCACTAGTTAAACCCTTTAGTATGTGGACATGATTATAAGTACTAGAAACTCAAGGAGATAGTGTATACTGATCACAACTTACTTGAAACACATTTAGAATGATTTAACAGTTGAGAGTTCTTTATATTTTCACATCGTGTGTGACCATTTTGACTACTTGTCTGGACTATTTATTGTATCTTGATGATGGCATCTCTTTTACTCTATAATACCTTTATATTTTTCCTTTCATTCTAGAATTTATCTTCCTTCCTTTTTCCCTTCCATTATCCTTCCTTCCCTCCCTTCCTTTTTATAAACTGCCTTTAAACATTTTACATGTATTTTAAATCTGAAACATTAGTCATTTCTAGCATTAAACTTTCTTGAATCCCTTCAGTGTACCAACCAGTTCTCCGGGAAAGAGAACTGATCACACCTCCTCCATGATCGCAGCTTGCCAACAATAGTAACAATAGTAGTTATGGATTTAATATGTGCTAGTTGCACTACATTTATTATCTCATATAACCTTCGAGTTAACTGTTATTTTCATTTTATAGATGAGGGAAACTCATACTCACAAGGAAATATAACTCGCCTAATATCATCCATC
Organism: Pteropus medius; assembly: GCF_902729225.1. NCBI lineage: Eukaryota > Metazoa > Chordata > Mammalia > Chiroptera > Pteropodidae > Pteropus > Pteropus medius. Next base: position 4,905,514 of record NW_024340701.1, on the reverse strand, counting down.
TTTTCTAGGATAGAACTAGGATTCAAATCTACCCTAAGCTCATGCTTTTTGTAATACAAAAATTGCCTCTTAGCATTTTTCTCATTTTGTGCTTCCTTTTTTCGTTTCTTGTTTACATGTGTGTCTCCCCTGTTAGATTATAGCTTCTTTAAAGACAAAAATCATATCTCTTATTATACCCTTCTCCTCTACCCTATACCTTTTTCTACCTCCCTCATACCTAGCAGTGTTTCCATATAGCTGACCATCAGTAATTCTTGCTACACAGAAATGAAAGGTGTTATGGTATTCTTTAAGGTGACTAAGACTATGTTCTGTGTAAATGTAATGTATCCCCACACATTTCTTTGAAAATATTGAATATGTAGTATGTTACCGCCATTATTCTAGCATAAGTTTGTGTTTAGAGCTAGTGAATCAGACAGGCTGTGGTTTAAATACTAGCTCTGACACTTATATGATCTTGGGCATATTAGTTATCCTCCTGGAGCCATGGTTTTTTTCAGCTTTATTAGGATAATCTAAAGTATACCTCTAGGGAATGAAATTAGGTAATGTGTATAAAGGATTCTTAACTACTGTTTGATCTCTTTCTTGCCCATCACCCCCAGTTCCCTAGTGAAAAGATAACAGAGATAACTCTTCAGTATGAATGATTTTACTTCCCACTGTATTGTGGTTTTATTATTATCTTCACATATGACTTTCTAGAGTATGTTATGTAAAAAGAGTGGTCCCAGAATAGATTTTTGTGTGCATCTGGCCTTGGTGCTAAAATTGCTCATTTTTCCAAACAAGAGTATCCATTGAGCCCTGGACTATAGGCATAAGTAAGTTAAGTGTATCAGGAAGGTATTGTTGATTTCAGGCATAGGATTTCTTTGAGACTATCTCAACTACTGTACTTCAATTCAGAAATTTGTGTATTTCTGAAAGTCTCCCAAAGTTGACTCTGTGGATTTTTCTATTCGATTTACAATCTTGGCTTTTAAAGCTTCTGATCACATTTTATTTGTCTATAGTGAAGAAGGGCTAATTATTAGAGTGACAAAGGAAGTCATATATTTTAAAGCTCTCTGTGTGGCCAAAGGGTGCTTTTAATGAAAATTAACTTTACTGAGACATTTGCAATGCGCATGCTGCACCACTGATACAGTAATTCATTTTATACCCTTTTTAAGAATCTAAATTCATTGTTTTATAGCACCATTATATATTTTTTAACCTTAGGCTAATGGAGAGTGGATGAGAATTCTCTATTTTCAGAGCTATTTTTTGACATTCTTATTTTCTTAGGTACCAGAGTAAAGATAAGTAGCTATGATTTTGAAGGATTGATATGAATTATCATTTTATCTGCAACCAAACATTTAAGTATCTGTTGACATTTTCTGTGGGGGATTAACATTTAATTTACAAAAAAGCTAGAAATCTTTGAAATATAATAAAATGCTTCCTGAATTTGTAAAATGAAATAACAAATGTTTAGTACAAAGACCTTTGAATATAATATTGTAATTGTCATATAAAAAGTTCTTTGGTTGCATTTAAAATGTTAATATTGAATTATCAGTCTAACCCACATAAAGGAAGTAATCAGAACTTACATAAAAAGAACTTAACCACTAACTATATCAGTCAGCAGATGAATAGATGTCTCATAGAGAAGCATTTGGCATGCAGATTAATTCTTCAACAAACTAGATAGTGAAATAAAAATGACATGTTTTATCTGTAAGAATAAACTTATAAGCTTAAGATTTTAAATTAAAGACATATACAGTTAGAGAAATTTAAATACAAGTATTAGTGAGTAATTATTTGACAGCGAATAATTTTATATTACTGTGAAGAGTAGCAAGATGACTAATACTATTACTACCACTGTTTACTTTTGTCGAGTACTTAACTATGTGCCAAGCATTGTTTTTGGTGTTTTACATTGCTTAATTCATTAGATCTTTATTTAAAACAGCCCTTTGAGGCAATTTTTGTTCTGTTTATTTTTTTATTAAATTTATTGGGATGACATTGGTTAATAAAATTATATAGGTTTCAAGCGTACAATTCAATGATACGTCATCTATATATTATGTTCACCACCCAAAGTCAAATCTTCTGTCACCATATATTTGACCCCCTTTACCCTTATCTTCCTCTACTCTCCCCCTTTTCCTCTGGTACCCACAAAACTTGCCTGTCTGTGAGTTTTGTTTGTCCTGTTCGTTTGTTGCTTTAAATTTTATATCCCACATATGAGTGAAATCATATGGTTCTCAACTTTTCTGTCTGACTTATTTTGCTTAGCATGATAATTTCAAGGTGATTGGATAAAGAAAATGTGGTACATATATATAATGAAATATTAGTCAGCCATAAGAAAAGATGAAATATTGCCATTTGCAACAATGTGGATGGCTCTTGTTATTTTCATTTTTTTTAATTTATTTTTTTATTGTGGTAACATTGGTTAACGAAATCCAATAAGTTTCATGTGTACAATTTAGCAGTATATCTATGTGTTCACCGCCCATAGTTAGATTTCTTTCTGTCACCACATATACCACATATTTGACCTCTTTTACACCATCTACCTCCTCTTCTCCCCTTCCCCCGTGGTAACCACTAGTCTATTGTCCATGTCCATGAGTCTCTGCTTGTTTATCCTGTTTGTTTGTTGCTTTTAGGTTTACATCCCACATATAAGTGATATCATGTGATTTTCAACTTTTTCTGACTGGCTTATTTCGCTTAGCATGATTATCTCGAGGTCCATCCATGTCACAAATGGCAGTATTTCATCTCTTCTTATGGCTGAGTAATATTCCATTGTGTATATGTACCACAGCTTCTTTAGCCAATCATCTATCGTAGGACACTTCGGTTGCTTCCATGTCCTGGCCACTGTGAATAATGCTGCTATGAACATCGGTGTGCAAATATCTTTTTGAATACGAATTTTCAAGTCTTTGGGGGTACATATGCAGGAGAGGGATTGCAGGACCATATGGTAGATCAATTCTTAGTTTTCTGAGGAATCTCCATACTCTTTTCCATATGGCTGTACCAATTTGAGTCCCAGCGGTGGAGAAGGGTTCTTTTTTCTCCACATCCTCTCCAACACTTGTTATTACTTGTCTTGTTGATAACAGCTATTCTAACAAGTGTGAGATGTTATCTCATTGTGGTTTTCATTAAAGAAATGCAAATCAAAACCATAATGAGATATCATCTCACACCTGTTATACTCATTTTTAAGGCTCAAGAGTAAAATAACATTTTCTCTTCATAGCTTAAGTACAACCAAACATTGTCCATTTTCTAATTACTTAATTTGGTCATATATCAGATTCTGTTCTTTTCCTGGTGACATGAATTTTAGCCACTTTATTGATTAAGAGCACCTCTAGGAGTGGGGAGGGACAGGATTTTTTTAAAAAGATAATTAAATATATACTTACCGTTTTACCTTTTGGTAATGACTCACGATAACTAATGTAATCTTTTAATTATACTAGGTACAGTTACAATCTTGGGTTATAAAAAACATTAATCTTTTTGAAGTTTAGAAAAACTTTAATATTATAAGAGAATTGAATGAATGTTAAGATGTATCACAATTCTGTCATCATTTTATGCAACTTTAGTGGTAAGCTAATTTAGGAACTTTCTTTACCAAAGCTCAAAATATAATGAAAGAATAAAAAGACCAAGCCATGTGTTTTAAATTTTAAAAGTCACTTTTAAATATTAACGTAGTAATATATATTTATTATTGGAAACATATAAAAGATATAGTAAAGAAAATAAGATAATCTGTAATTAAAAAATTATAATTATACAACATAGAAATAAATTCTGTTAACTGTGTATTTCCTTTTGATTTCTAGAAAACTCAGAAACACAATTTTTAAAAATGTGGTAGAGATTATTTACAAAGAGTGAAAAAATATTTTGTGCTTTTCACTTTCCATTATACCATGAACATTTTCTTGTCATTAAATGTTTAAAAGATTATTTAAATAACCCATATTACAGAATATTTTGTGGTGATTGGAATTATTTAGTCGTTTCACTGTTATTGAACATTTAATGGCTAATGTTATTACAAATAATGCACTTAACATTGTTGTATGTAAAGTTTTGTCTTTCCTCTCATTTCCTGAGAATACTGTACTTAAAAGTGAAATTACAATTTCGAAGGATCTGAATTTTTTTGGAGCCCTTAAAGTCTACTACTACTAGTTGCTTTTCAGAAAGATTGTACCAGTTTAAACTTCTACAAATGGTGTGAGACAGTCATTATATACTCACCAGTATTGAGAACAATCATTATTGGAATCTTTCATTATCTTCATAAGCAAAATAATGGCCTTTCATTGTTTTAATTTGGATTCCTTTGATCATTGGTAAGGCTGAGCTTATTTCAAATATTTGTGGACATTTGCTTTTCTGCTTCTGCGAATTGTCTGTTCATGTCATTTTTCTGTTGGAGTTTTAGCATTTCTCTATCGGTATATCTGAGCTCTTTATGGTTTAAGACTATGTGGTGTATAAAACTGAAAACAACAAATGAACAAGACAAAGAAAAATTCATACACACAGACAGCAGTTTAGTTGTTACCAGAAGGAAAAGAGGAAGATGGGTATGTAGATGAGAGTAAAGGGGGTCAAATATATGGTGACAGAAGTAAATTTGACTTTGGGTGGTGAACACAGAATGCAATATACATATGATATATTATTGAATTGTATACTTGAAACTTATATAATTATATTAACCAATGTCACCCCAATAAATTTAATAAAAAGAAAAAATATGAAGCCTTAATTATCTTTGTGGCCAGTATTTTTCTTAGTTGATATATTTTAATTTTATGATCATGTTTTTGGCATAAGAGAATTTACATATTTTTATATGGTCCAATATATTGATGATTCTTTTTATATTTCCTACCATTGTTTTTGTTTAATCCATCTAAATTCTTCCAAATCGGAAAAATATATGCTTATTTGCTTCTAGTATTTTTATAGTTTTGTTCCATATGTTTAGTTCTTTAATTCTTATCAAAATTATGTAGGTGCATGTTGTAAACTGAAATTCTAACTTAAATTTTTCTGAGTAGCTATTTTCATCATTATTTGTTAAATAATCTTTCTCTTCTACTGATTTTTATGATGATTCCTTTATTATAGCTTAGATGCACACACATACACACTCACACACACAGACACACCTACAAGTGGTCTGTGGTTTACAAAATTTTGTCCTTAGACCTCCTAATCAAAATAATCTAGAGTTCTTACTAAAATGCATATTCTTGGACCCCAAATCTGGGATACCAAGTTAGAAACTCTGTAGATGTTCCTCAGGAATATGTAGGGCATCACTCATTTTTCCTCCCTGTCCTGAATTTTACACTCTGCTCACTTATTTAGCTTTTTAGATAAATTTTGAGTCAGTTTATTAAAAAAAAAAATGCCATTGGGGTTCTGGTGGGAATTACATTTATTTGCAAAATAATAGCAATTTTGTAATAGTCTTCTTATCTTGGTATGTGATATATCTTGCTATTTGTTAGCATCTTCCTTTTTATCTTTCAGAAAAACTTAAAGGATTTAAATTTAAATGAAAATTCTCATGTATTTTAGGATGACACATCTTTTTAAAAGATTTCAGTTTAATGCTTAAAAGATTTCAGTTTAATGTTTGGGACAGTATATATGACTATACTTAATATTTACTACTCAGTTAAAGTCTCATTTCGATTTTTCTTTAGCCCAGTGTCTTTCTTCTTCTCAATGTATTTATCATATTTTACCATTTTATTTTTACCTATTTTTATTTTCCTATTTTTATGTGAAGATCTCAAGGACAGAAGTTTTGTTTTATTATTTTCAGAATTCATTTCCTTTACCTTTCAACATCTAGTGAAATACCTAAGATAACAAGTGTCCAAAAAATATTTGGTGAACTATATTGAATTTGCAGTACTAATTGGACCATAAAATGAAATAGTCATGAGTGAATTAATATTTATGCTGCTGGGACAATAGAAGATACATGCCACTGAAATTCTCATATGTATTCTTTCATTCAACTTTTACTTCACCAAATATTTACTGAATTTCTGTTATGAGTCATGTATTATACTAGGAACACAAGGATACAAATATAAATAGGATAATTTCAATTGTCAAGATTTTTACTGGGCATTGAGGAGAGACAAATCTGTAAGTGAATAATTGAAATTCAAAGTATTAAAATACAGTTGAGTAAAAATGCTATGAGAGTATTCCTCTAACTGCTGGCAGTTAATTTTTAGTATCATATAGTAGAAACTTTAGCATTTTCTTGGCAAGGATTAGAATCTAGCTCTCTTAATACCATTGAGTTTGTAGCCTTCAGCCAGTTACTACCTCTTTGAAGATCATTTTCTCACCTAAACTAGAGAAAATCATATTTACCTCACAGATGTGATGTGAATTTTAAATTAATTACATATGTAAATTAAAGTGCCTTGCACAAAACTAATTTTCTCATCTTCTTGTGGGAAGACCTTAGTTATGTTAGAACTTCGGGTCATTGAACTTTAAAAAGTTTCAATTTTTGTTCTATGTGAGAAACATAAATAAGAGTACTCTGTACATTAAATCATTTTTATAATGAATTGGAAAAATATTGACAATGTTTTTAATTTCGTGATGATGATCCTTCTCTTCAGCTTGCAAAGAGCCTGTGTTCTGAAGGAGCAAAGTTTTTCAAACACTGTCACACTGTTTCTACTCTCTTGCTTCCCAGTTTTTCTTCATTTCATTCCAGTCTATTTTTCATTCTCACTACTCCTCTGAAATTGTTTCTGTCAAAATCATCAGCGACCACTATGTGGCTAAATTTACAGTTCTGTCTTCACAGTAATTAATTTCAGTAGCTTTCAACATCATTGACTCTCCTCTCCTTTAATCAGTCTTCTTTCTTGGACTCTGCAATGAGTTCATTCTGTTTTTCTTCAGTCTCACAGGCTGCTCCTTCCCAATCTCTCTTGTTGGATCCTTTTCCTCTATTCAGGTCATAAGAGTTAAAGTTCCTCAGCTCATGGTTCTGGATCCATTTCTCTTTTCTCTCTCTTTTTTCATTCTTTTTATTTAATGTTTCCTAAATTTACATTTCCTAAGTGGACCTCCTTTCTTAACCTCGTGTTTAATTGTCTGCTTGACGTCTTCACTTGGATTCTCATAGTCATCTGAAAAATAATAATATCTAAAATAATATCTAAAATAATAATAATATCTGAAAAATAATAATATCTAGATTTCTCTCTTGAGCCCATTCCCTCCTTTATTCATAGTTTCTCAAGCCAGAAATACAGAGTCAACTAGTCCTCCTTTTCATTCACCCATGATATTCAGTCTATTGGCATTTTCCATTGATCTTATCTTCAGAGCATTTCAGCATTCTGTCTGCTTCTCTTCAGTCCTATTACCATCAATTCCTAGTTCAGGAAGTATCATCCCTCTTAGACTACTCCAGTATATTTTACGTTTAAGGAAGCAAATGAGTACATTGGTGTGCCTAAAGACTGAGAGACATGGAGGAGCATGGTCAGAGAAGCTAGAAGACCATTTAGTGTTAAATGGTAAGGAGTGCCTTCTATGCCATGGTAATCTGTTTAGACTTAATCCTGTAGTTGATAAGCATTACCTGAAGAAATAAAGCCAGAAATTTCGAGTACTAGCTTTGTGTCAGATAGTGTTCTAGCTCTATGTATATAGCTGTCACCAAAACTGACAAAGTTTTGCCTTCGTAGACCTGATATATTTGTGGGAAGAGATAGTCTTATAAGCATATTAATAAATATATAATATAGTGTATGATATTTGATATGTTTTTAGTCCCTAAATATATGTTTAAATGTTATAAATATGTTTTTGTATCATATAGTTATATATAATACATGTCATATAACTATATGTAATATATATTTAAATATATGTAACTTAAATATATATTTAAGTTTGATATGATGATGAGTGCTCTGAATAAAAATAAGGGGGTAGAAGGTAGTGGACTTCCATTATTTGGTTGGATGGCATTCATTTATGCAACAAGTAATGATGGAGTGCCTTACCTTGTTCAAGGATTTTACATATGCCCTAATAATTTTTCCTTCATATAACCATATGAAATGAGTCTTATTATCAAAAAATGAGAAATTAGAGTTTTGTAAGATTAAATTACATGTTCAATTTAAGTAGACTTTCAAGTACCTGATACAGAGCTGTTTTATGACTATATCTATTGAATTTATATTGTATTCCTTTTCCCTTTTTACCAGAAAAATTGGCATTAAGGCAATTTGGAGATTCAATGTATGTAGTTGGGTGAGGCTTACATCTTGGAGACCAGTAATGAGAATATTTAAACAATTCAGATGAAGTGTGATAAAAACTTGGGATAAGAAAGGAGGGAATGGATTTATTTTCCAAACAAATACATAAAGGTCAAATATAATGCTTGCCAGTGAAGCTGTGTAAAGCATCTACCTTTTTTTTCCTTTCATTGTTTTTTTTTTACTCATTTCTGTAAGTGACTTATAATAATTAGGAGATCATAACTATTCTTTTTCATTTCCTCCCCAAAAACTGCCATTTGGCTACCCTTCAAAGTTTAAAGAGCTTCTGCTCTTGCATATGATGTATGTTTTGCTCCTGCCTTAAGTATGTACACTTTTATTTCTCCGGTAACTATCAATTATGGATTGTCAATCTTGTGTAGTTGCTGGGTTTTACTATATTTTCTTTTCTATCAAGAAACTGTGTTAGTAGTTTTTTTTCTTATTATAAATATAAATGAGCAGATATTTTTCTATTATAAATCTATTAATGCTGAGGTATAAACATGGCTCCACTGGAGCTATTTCTTCTACTGAAGGAATCCTCTCAAACTATGCTCTTGATATTTTAAGATGTGATACCAGCATATTATAAATAGGAAGACAAATTATGAAAATTCTTCAGGAGAACACATCCATGATGCTACTGGGCTTGCAAATTTCATCAGCATTGCTTGTAATAATTTCATAGAGAGAATATTTACTGAGATCCTTTGTGTTGTAGGTATTTACATATGTCATTTATTTAATACGTATTTACTGAGTACATTCTATGTTTCAAATACAATGGTAGGCAAGAAGTATACATGAGTGAACAAAAAATGTGGTTCCTACTTTAAGGAACTAAAGTCTAGTGAGAGAAAGTCAATAAGAAGTCAGCAAACATTTATAATTGCATGATGTGAGAAGGACTATGAAAGAAAGATAATTCAGTGATAGAAACTTTATGGAAACTATTAGGGTGGTTAGGAAAAACTTCTATGATGAGATAACCTTTAAACTGAAATCTGGAAGATAAGGAGGCATCCATGAGGAGGCAAGGATGGAGATAGCATGGAAAAAGTTCTTGATGCAAGGAGAGTGCCTTAGGTAAAAGAGTGGCAAATGATGAAACTAGAAAGGTAGACAGGTACTAGGTAATGCAGTAAAGGCTTTGTGCTTCATTTGGTGTTCACTGAAAAACTATTGAAGAGGTTTAGGCAGTAGACTGACATGATTTGATTTCCGGGTAGTTAATAGTATGATGAAAGTGGAGATTTTAGCTGAAATTGTAATGGGCTTTTGAACTGGGGCAGAAATTTAATTTCACAGTAAGCATTTAGCATGTATATGTTTACATATGTATATGTATATATTTGTTATTTTATTTTATTTTCTCTATTAGCATCTTAGATTTGTTTGTTTATTGTAGTTTCTCTAGGGCTAATGATATGCATCTTTCCTTAAGTTATCAAAGTCTCTTTAGAGTCAATATTGTACCACTTTACACTTCACACTTACTATGTCATACTTTCTGCTTCTGACTTCACACTCAACACTTAGTACTTCACTCTTCCCATTTTACATTTCAAAACTTTGTAAATATTATAATAGTACAATTCTATTTACCTACCCTGTCTCTATCTTTTGAGAATTCTTGTTATTTATTTTATTTTTTGTCCATTATAAACCTCACTTTACAACTTTAGTATTTTGGCTTCTGTCAGTTGGCTTTTAAGAAAATTTTAAATAAAAAAAAAACAATAATATAACCACTTTTCTATCATTTCTACTTTTCCTCATTCTTTTCTGTAGATCCAAGTTTACATATGGCTTTTCTTTCTGTAGACAGGAGTTTCTATCAACCTCAGAAACATCCTTTATCATTTCTTATAGTCAAGTCTTGCATGTTCTTGCACTGAATTCTCTTAGCTTTTGTTTGTATGAAACTGTCTTTATTTTATTCTTGTTTTTGAAGGATATTTTCATTAGAAATATGGGTGGATATGATTATATATGTGTGTGTATATGTGTGTGTGTGTGTGTTTGTGTATACTTTTAACACTAATGATATTATTCTATTGTCTTATAATCATCATTATCTCCGATGAGAACTCAACTATTATTCCACTGCATGGTGGTAGTCCTTCTTATGTGTATACTTTTAAGAATTTTTCTTTATCTTTGGTTTTAAGCAATTTGACTATGATATGTCTAGATTGGACTTTTTTTTTTTTTTTTGAATATGTGTATTTATCCTGCTTGGAGTTTACTAAGCTTCTTAAATCTGTAAATTATTGTTTTTCTCTAATTTGGAAAATTTTAAGGCTTATTTCTTAAAATATTGTTTCTGCCACATTCTCATTTACTTTTCTTTCTGGAACTGCTATTACATATTTGCTATTTTCCTGTGAGTCTCTGAAGCTTTGCTAATTTTTTTCAACTTTACTGAGTCAGATCAGAAATTTTCTAATGATATCTCTTTATTCTGACATTTTTGATCTACCTCTAAGCCCATTCAGTGAATTTTTTATTTCCAATATTATAAATTTTAATTCTATAATTTCCATTTGTCTCTTTTTATAGATTCCAGTTTTCTATATGAGATTCTCCATTCATTCTGAAGATCATATCTTTTTTTAATTCTTTGAAATATCTTCTTTTAGTTATTTCGATATATTTATAATATGTTCTTTAATTGCTGAAGCCAAAATCTGGGCCATCTCAGCATTGATCTCTATTAACTGCATTTTTTTTCCTTTTTATTCTCTATAAATTAGTAATGTTTTATTGTAAATTGGACATTGTGAATGATATATTGTAGAAATTATGTTTCTGTTTTTATCCCCTAAATAGATGATGTTTGATTTACTATCATTTCAAATACTGGTTAATTATCTTGAACTTATGTGAACTTAGTTGTAGGCTCTGAAAAGGCACAAGGAAAGCCTAAAGGGTTTCCTAAGCCTCTTTAACTTGGCACTTGTGCAAGAAATAGTTAACTCAGCAGCAATCGTGAGTTTCTTAAACCTTGCATATTACCAAGAAGGGCATTTTTTTGTGACTGACCCTTGGCTGCCTCCTTGGACTATTCTGATAAGGATGTTTTGCATGCTTGGTGCTAGTACAGAACACAATACTAGTTTGTCTAGATAGTTTATGTAAAAAATGTAATGGTGAATATCAGCTTTCCTTCTGGAGGTTTAGAGCTTTAGTGAATAATCACCCCGCCAAACTCTGGGTTCCTACGCTCAGGTGAGCTTCCCCTGTAGACAAAACTTCTCATGTGTTGTCATAATTTATTGGTGGGAGAATTAAGTGTGTCCTGTGTGACATCACTGGGCGAGTACTGTTGGGAGCTTATGCTTCATTTTGTCTAGACTTCACCCCATGTTCTTTTTTTCCCTTTGCTATTTTTGCTTTGTGTCTTTTTCATGCAATAAACTATAACTGTGAGTTTAACTTCTTCTGAGTCCTCTGAGTCCTTCTAGTGAACTACAAAACCTGGGGATGATCTTGGGAATCCTAACAGAGGACTCAACCTCCAAACACTGTCTTTCCTGAGGTTTTTGTTTGAGTGTGGTTTTGATCTTTATTAAGGTGAGTCTGGGTGAAGTTATACTTTATTACATTGTACAAACTCCTTTCTATTTTTTCAGTTGGATTCCATGGGTGTTAATGAGATGTTCAAAAGATTTCTATACTCAGGCTGGGCTGGACCTCTTTATTCCCTCTGTTATACTATTTCAAGATTTTAAGTAGAGTGTCAGTGAAATCTTGTATAGCACTGCAGAAACTGAAGAAACAAGTCTATCTTTGAGAATACTTCAGTTGAAAACATAAAGGAAAGTGAAAAAAAATCTTATTGAAACTGGAAGAAAGAAGATTTTTGTTATGTAGTGATGGAACATTTAGCAACACTGTCATTGTAGTTATATGGAAAGAAGAAAATGCACTAAGAGAAGCTGAATGTTGTAGCTAAGAAAATTTCTAGACAGAATGTTGAAGGTGCTGCCTGATTTCTTGCTGCTAATAGTAAAATGTGAGAAGAGAGCGAGAAACTAAAAGGACTGTTAGGCATGGAGGCAGGACTTGATGGTTTAAAAAATTCTCAACCTTTCCAAGTGACAAGTGATTCTAAAATTAATTCTTCCAGGTAAAGAGAAAAGCCAGGGTATTCTCATAAAAACTTGGTCATGAGAGGAAACTGAGAATGTGACTGTAAAATCTTTTGTTGAAACTGAGAAAGATCAAGGACCAGTGTACTAAGTTAGACAGAGGGCTCTCTAAAGATTTTCAGGATGTGCTTCATCAATCCTTTCAATGAAAGAATAGGGCTTATAAGATTGAAGATCGTCGCTCAGCAGAAACCCAAGGTAGCGAAGGGTTTATTCTATAGAGGCTGTGATATAATAAATATTTGTTGTTTTAAGGAGCTAAGTTTTGAGTTAATTTATTGTGCAGCAGTAGATAGGTAATACCTATCTATAGGATATAATATTAAGTGAAAAAAGTTTGTGACTTTATGTATAGTTTGATCTCAATCATGTAAAAACTTGAATATTTATAGAAAAAATATGAAGAGAGTACTGCCGATATTAGAAAAAATTTTCTCAGCATGGTGGACTTGGGGTATTTATTTATATGTTGTTATTTATATGTAATCAGAAAAATGTTTGCCTATGTTTTCTGGAATATTTTGGAAAAACGTCAGTGAGATAGATAAAGGTTTATGTAATATTTTGCCTTCATATTTGACAATCTTCCTGAGATTGATTAATGAACTGTAATATGAAAGGGTGGTCCTTCTTTATTCCTGATACCTATTTCCATAACTTATATGGGTCTCGCCTGAGTAAATGTGTTTTTTTTCCCTGGCATTTCTCATGTACTCTGGAATTATGCTTGTTGATTTTTAGTGATTCTGAGAGGTATGCTGTGGCAATACTTATTTTTGTGACATTTCTTTTTAGCTTGTTGTTTTGGCATTCTTCCTAATGGGAAGCTACAGAGGGGGCTTAGTTGTGAGCAGGTGGTATATAGGATTTAAAAAAACTCTTGCAAGTAGTTTTCAAAAGTTATTAGCTGAAGTTCAATTTGGGTTGTAGAATTTGCAGTAGGATTAGAATCCCCATTGCATATACTCTCAAAATACGTTGGTATTATCTCCATCCTGAAACAGGATATTAATAGTATCAGTGGGTAATTAGTGGTATTCAGCAAAGTTCTGAATAAAAATAAGTGCTTTGATTTGTTGAATTTTTCCTGTGCTTAAAGAGCAATGCTAGATGCTTTATGTATATTCTTTCAAAACCTCTTGCTGCAAATTATGTTTGTTTTTATTTTATGGATGAATAAAATGAGGTCATAGTCATAATGTAAGTACTCGGCAGAGCAGGAAAACCTGGGTCTAACTTTAAAGCCATGGTACTTCAGTTATAGGACTTCTTTCTCCTCATCAGGGCCTAGAGTAATTTAGTCCAATTCTGGAATATAGATCTGGATTAGAGAGGGTTCCTATCTTCCTAGCTCTAGCGTATGTGAGCTACCATGGGATGTTTTCTGTCTGAATTGTCATTTACTTGGTCAGGCTTTTTTCTTTTAACAGCTTTATTGTCCAGAAGTGACATGTACTGAAACTAAGAAGAACTCTAAGGCAGGAATCTAAGACTATATCCTACTAAAAGATATAGAGGGTGTTTCAAACTAAGGTACTAAAGGACATTCTAATGATTACTATAATATGACCTTGGTTAGTCCTCTTTCCCGTTTAGGGCCTTAGTTCATTTGTAAAGCGTGTGTTTAAAATTTTTAGTATTCTAGTTCTAATATATTGTGATCTTGTTTTGCAGGCCTTTTTTATTGTGCTTTTCTCTTTTTTTTTCTATAAGATGAGAAATGACTGTTTAGATATGTAGACAATGAGTTGAAAGCAGTTACTGTTCTTTTGACTTAATATGTAACATTTTGGTGAAGAGTAAAGATACTGTTCTTTTGACTTAATATGTAACATTTTGGTGAAGAGTAAAGCCATGCCTCTTAATTCCAAGCTACATGACTCAGAGTACATTAAAAATAATTTTCTCTTTCATTTTCTTTATTAGTAAAAGACAAGTAATAATAGAAGCAACATCATTTGGTCTGTTATAAAGATTGAATGAGTGTGTGTAATATATAGTGATATATACATATATCGTATAATAAGTACTACGTAACAGTGAGCTATTCTTATTCTTCTTATTATGTAAAATATGTTGGACCACATGATATGTGAGATAAAGAAGCAGAGCTACAAAGAGTGCCAGGTCCTCCAAGCTGAGGCTTTAGTGGCAACCTGTCAGCCTCCATGTGCTGTTGGTAGAGCAAAAGAACTGGTCTCTTCCACACATGGGAAATAACATAGCCATGTTAGCTATGAAGTCTTTGAATCCAGAGGTGCTGCCTAATCCAAATAGTCTGTGACAGTTAGGGAAACACCAGTAGATCATCAGGCTCAGATTTCAGATTGTAAGGCTGTGCTGCCTCCAAGGTATAGGCTGACCTGGGAGAAATGATAAAATCGCTATGAGAGATTTATGGTATATTTTTTGTGGCCTTTGAAAACTCTGGTTTAGAAGAGTGGGAGGCAAGAGGGATGACCTGATAGTCCTGGGACAACAAAGAAATGAGCCAAGAGGTGAGGAAAGGATAAATGGATCTCTGTTGTACATGCCCTTGTAATGAGAATTTATGATGACAGAATTCCAGACACCTGGATCTTATTCTTATAGGCTATGATGACTGATTGACATGGATAGTCATGTCCCTTCAGCAGTTCTAGTTCATTTATCATATATAAAATATTCCCTGAGTGTCTGTTATGTACCAGACATGTGCTAAGTTCTGACGTTATGGAGAAGAATCAGATGTTATTCTTTTGAGAATTTACAGATGCAAATGGATGATTAAAATTCATGATAGAGGTAAGCACAGAGCTATACTACAAAATTAATTGGCCTGGAGGTGGGTTGTTAAAATTGGAAAGGCTGTGTAAAAGAGCTGCCATTTAGCTGAATATTTATGAAGTATAAAATTTCCACCTTGACTAAACACATAAGGAATTCTAGATCGATAGAATAATATTGCAGAGATATGGAGAAATTCTACAGTAGGGATTTACACTTGAAGCAGAATGAAGGAGTGAGGTGGAAGGTTTATTTCAAAATATCATATTTAAAATTAACCTTACACTGATTTGTTTTTCTTGCCAAGAATTTAAAAAATACACTTAATATGTTTTATACTTAATATATTGAGGTTATTTTTTATAGTAATGTTTATAAATATTATTTTTAATACTTTAATATCTTATTGGACCTTAGAATTTTGCATATTTGCTTCAGATTGTATTTTAGGGGTTTTCTGTTTATTATTACTAATCCACATCTCCCTCCGTCCCCAGAGGAAATAATTCTCTTGAATTTTACCTTTAATATTCATATCTTTTCTTTAATTATTATTTTTAATTTTTCAATTAGAGTTGAGATTCAGTATTATTTTATATTAGATCCAGGTATATAGCATAGTGGTTAGACATTTATATAATTTATGAAGTAATCCTCCCGATTACTCCAGTACCCACTTGGCACCATAGTTATTACAATATTATTGACTATTTTCCCTATGCTATACTTTATATCCCTGTGATTATTTTGTAACTACCAATTTACTTCTTAATCTCTTCACCTTTTTCACCTAGTCCCCAACCCTCCTTCCATCTGGCAACCATCAGTTTGTTCTGTGTATTTATGAGTCTGTTTCTGTTTTGTTTATTTTGTTCTCATATATAAGCACAATCATATGATATTTGTCTTTCTCTGTCTGACTTATTTCATTTAGCATAATTCTCTGTTCATCCATGTTGTTGCAAATGTTTTCATTCTTTTATGGCTGAGTAATATTTCTTTGCATGTATGTACCACCTCTTCTTTCAGTTGTCTATTGATGGGCACTTAGGTTTCTTTGATATCTTGGGTATTGTAAATAATGCTGCAGTGAACATAGGGGAGCATATGTCTTTTTGAATTAGTGTTTTGGATTTCTTTGAATAAATACCTAGTAGTGGAATTGCTGGGTTAAGGTAGGTAGTTTAATTTTGGGGGGAAAGTCCATACTGTTTTCCATAGTGGCTGTACCAATTCAAAATTCCACCAACAGTGCATGAGAGTTCCCTTATCTCCGCATCTTCACCAACATTTGTGACATTAAGCATGTTTTTATATGTCTATTGGCCATTTGTATGTCCTCTTTGGAGAAATGTCTATTCATATCTATTTTTTAATTGGATTTTTTGCTTTTTGTTGTTATGTTGTATGAATTCCTTACATATTTTGAATATTAATCTGTTATCGGATGTATCATTGGCAAATGTCTTCTCCCATTCAGTAGGTTGTCTTTTTGTTTTGTTGATGATTTGTTTCTTTCTCTGCAAAACCTTTTTAGTTTGATGTAGTCCAATTTGTTTATTTTTTCTTTTGTTTCCCTTACCCGAGGAGATATATCAGAAAAAATATTACTAAGAACAGTGTCTGAGAGTTTACTCCCTAAGTTTTCATCTAGGAGTTTGATGGTTTCAGGTCTTATATTTAAGTCTTTAATCTATTTAAGATTATTCTCATATATGGTGTAAGAAAGTTGTCTAGTTTCATGTTTTTTTTGCATGTATCTGTCTAGTTTTTCCAACATTATTTATCGAATAGACTGTCTTTATTCTATTATATATTCTTGCCTCCTTTGTCATAGATTAATTGACCATATAGGTGCGGGTTTATTTCTGGGCTCTCTATTCTGTTTTACTGGTGTCTGTTTTCAAGCTAGTATCATGCTGTTTTGAATACTATAGCCATGTAGTATAGTTTCATATCAAGTAGCATGATGCCTCCAACTCTCTTCCTTCTCAAGATTGCTGTGGCTAATCTTATGGTTCCAATACAAAAATTTGTTTATGTATTGCTTTGTTCTCTCTGCCTTATTTGTGCTGTTATTGTCATATAATCTTTATACATGCATGCCCATGAATACATATTTATGATTATGGCTTTTTGCAATTATTTTTAAATTCAGATAGAAAAGAGTTACAAGCAAAATATATTTCTTCTTCTTTTTTTTTGTTCTAAATATAGACTTATCTAATTCATTACCTTTGCTTGTGTACTATATTTCTTCTTGTGGATTTAAGGTATTATCTAGTGTCCTTTCTCATTTCAGTTGAAGGACTCCTTTTAGGATTTCTTGTAAGGCAGGTTTGCTAGTGAGAAATTCCCTCTGTTTTGTATCTGATTTTCTTGGGAAATGTATTACTTTTTTCTTCATTGAAGGAAAGTTTTGCTGATGTAGAATTCTTGATTGAAAGCTTTTCTTTCAGCTCTCAATGTTATCCTACTGCTTTCCAGACTCCATTATTTCTGATGAGAAATCAGTTGTTAATCTTATTGAAGATTCCTTGTAAGTGATGAGTCACTTTTCTTTCCAGTTCTTTTCTTGTCTTTGACCATATAACCATACACAGTATGATTATAATAGATCTAAGTGTGTATCTCTGAGTTTACCCTACTGGATTTCTTTGAATCTCTTTGATATGTAGATTAATGATTTTTATAAAATTCGGGAAGATTTTGGATATTATTTCTTCCAATATTCTTTTTGTCTTTTTCCCTATCTGTCTGCCATCTGAGAATCCCATTATGTGCATGATGGTGTGATTGGTGGTGTCTTAAAGGTCTCTGAGTCTTTATTTTTCTTCATATTTCCACCCCATTCTTCAAACTGGACATCTCAATTGACCTATCCTCAAGTTTTCTGCTTCTTTTACCTGTCTGCCTTGCTGTTGATATTTTTTTAGTATTTTTTTTTTTCATTTTAGTTGTACTTTTTTACTACAGAACTTCTATTTGGTTCTTTAAAAAATAATTTCTATCTCTTCATATTTCTTTATATCTTTTCATAATAGTGAAGAAGACATATAATTTTGATGAAATCCAATTATCACTGTTTTTTTTTTTAATGAATTACTTCTGGTGCTAAAGCTAACAACTTTTAGCCCAACCTAAGATCACAAAAATTTTCTCCCACATTTTCTTCTTAAAAATTTATGACTCTTACTATATGTCTATAATCCATTTTAGTTAATTTTTGTTTGTCTTGTTAGGCGAGTGTATTAGTTTTCTATTACTGGTATAAAAAATGTTGCAAACTTAGTGGCTTAAAATAACACAAATTTGTTATCTTACAGTGTTTGAGGGAAGTGTCTGAAATGGCTATTATCAGGATAAAATAAAGGTGCTGGTAGGGCATTTATTCTGGGGGCTCTTGGAGAGAATACATTTTCTTGCCTTTTCCATCATCTATAGGTTGACTACATTCTTTGTGTCATGTGCCCTTTCTCCTTCTTCAGTGTCATCAATGTAGAATCTTAATTTTTTTTCTCCCTTTCTCTCTGTCTATCTTATAAGGACCCTTGTGATTGCATTGAGTCCACACAGATTATCCAGGATAATCTTTCCATATTAAGATCTTATTTTAATCACACCTTCAGAGTCCCCTTTGCTATATGTTTGCCATATTCACAGGTTCCAGGGAATAGGAAATGGACATTTTTGAGGGGCC
Organism: Pteropus medius; assembly: GCF_902729225.1. Lineage (NCBI taxonomy): Eukaryota > Metazoa > Chordata > Mammalia > Chiroptera > Pteropodidae > Pteropus > Pteropus medius. The sequence continues at coordinate 4,886,498 of NW_024340701.1, read as the reverse complement.
ATTATTGTGCTTATCACAATAAGGGTGTACTGATTTTTTTTTGAATGTTGATATGCAATTTTCCAGCACCATTTCTTGAAAAGATTATCTTCTTCACATCAAATTGACTTGAATATTTGTGAAGACTCGATTTGCCTTAAATAAGAGGATTTATTCCTCAAATATGAAAGGTGTTCCATTGATCTATATGTCTGTCCTTGTGCAAATACTAAAATGTTTTGTTTACTGTAGCTTTATAATAATATTTGAAATTAGTGCAAATCCTCTAGTTTTATTATTCTTTTTCAAAACTACTTTTCTAGGTCATTTCATTTCTATACAGATTTTAGTATCAACTTGTCAATTTCTATCAAAAATCTTACTGGGATTTTGCTAGAAATAGAATTAAGTTTACAGATTAATTTGGGGGCAGAACTAGAATATTGACAAAATAGCCCTTCAATTCCATTTATTTAGATCTTCTTTAATTTCTCTAAACAACTTTTAATATTTTTTAGTTTACAAGTCTTGCACTTTTTTTGTTAAATTTGCTTCTGAATATTTTATTCTTTTTGATATTTCTATGAGTTGAATTTTTAACTTATTTCAATTTCCATTGGGTTTTTGCTAGTCTGTAGGAATACAATTGAATTTTATTATTGATCTAAGATTTCATGGATAAACTCATTTATTAGTATTTGTACTTTTTGTTGGATTCTTTGGGGTCTTCTAAATATAAGATCACATCATCTATGAGCAAGAATATCTTTAATTCTTCCTTTCCAATATGCATACCTTTCTTTTTTTTCTTTCCTTCATCCCATCTCTTTCCTCTTCCTTCCTTCATCATTCCCCTCCTGTTCCTCCTCCTCTTTTTCCCCTATCTCTCTGTTTCTATCTCTCCATCTCTATCTCTCGATCTCTGTCTCATTGCTCTAGCACTGAAATATCAAATATTGATGGCAAGAATTAACATCCTTGTCTTGTTCCTTATCTTAGGGGACAGCTGTTAGTACTTATCCATTATATATAATATCAGCAGTAGTTCTATATAGATGCCTTTATCAGGTTGAAGAAGTTATCCTTTATTCACAGTATGTTGAGAGTTTTGATCACCAATGGATATTGAATTTGTGCTTTTTCTTTATTCTGATGGTCATATGGTTTTTATACTTTAAAAATACTAGGTGAGCTCAGCACTGAAGTGGGCTTGAAGTTTGGAAGATGAATTTCATAAAATGAGAAAAGATTTTTCTAGCAAAAGCAGAGAAGACAGTAGAACATTGTATAATCTTCACTATAAGTACTTAAACGTATAATTGGGATTTATGCATTAAAAGAAAATAACTTCAGAACCCCATAGTTGATATAATGGGAAATTTTTTGAAGTACCTTAATTTTTGTTATGATGTGTTAGGATATGTTTTCATTATTTGTTTCCTTTATTTATTTTAACCCAAAGTAATATAAAATGATTTGAAGAAGAGGAGTTCAAGTCAGTGTTATTGATACTTCATCTGGTATCTGATCCATTATTAAAATATTATATATTATATACATACATTTAATAAATTTATTTTTTAAAATAAAAAAACTAATATGGCATATTATATTAATTGATGTTAGGATATGAAACCAAGTTTGCATTCCGGGGATGAATCCTTCTTAGGCATGGTACGTAATCCTCCGGATTCAGTTTGTGAATTTTTTGTTAAATATTTTTGAGTCTGTGATTATGAAGGACACTGATATTAGTAGTTTTCTTGTGGTGTCATTTTTTGGTTTTGGTATCAGGGTAATACTACCCCATAGGATGAGTTAAGAAGTGTTCCCTCATCTTTTATCTAGATGATTTTGTGAAGTATTGATATTATTTCTTCTTTATTTATTTGATAGAATTTACTACTGAAGGCATCTGATCCTGAAATTTTCTTTGCAGGAAGATTTAAAATTATTGACTCAATATCTTTACTTGTTACAGTTGTATTCAGATTATTTCTTTCTTCTTGAGATAGTTTTGGTAATTTTTGTCTTTGTAGAAACAACAAATTTTATATAAATTGTTGAATTATTGGCATATATTTGTTCATAATATTATAATCATTTTAATTTCTGTAGAGTCAGTAGTAATGTGTCATTTTTCATTCCTGATTTTGGCAACTTATTTTTTTCTCTTTTCTTCTTGTTCAGTATAACTCAGAGGATAGCAACAATTTTTTTTTTTGTAAAGGGTCAGATTTTGTGGTCCAGATAGTTTCTTTCACAACTATTCAGTTCTGCCATTGTATAAAAAAAATAGCTATAAACAATATGTAAGTGAATAGTGTGCTGTGTTTCAATAATGCTTTATTTATAAAAACAGACAGTGGTCCAGATTTGGTCTATAGGTTGTAGTTTATTGACTACTGGTTTAGCTAGTGGTTTTTCATTTTTTCCCCCATTTTAAAGGACTAAATTTTGTTTTTGTTGACTTTATTGTTATCTTAAAATTTTATTTACTTCTGGTACATGCTTTATTATTTCTTTTCTTCTGCACATTTTGTGTTTTGTTTGATCTCATTTCTCGTTTCTTAAAGTGGAATCTAGATTATTGATTTGAAAGCTGACTTCTTATCTGATATTGGAATTTATAGCTATAAATAGCCACATAAATTTTTATATGTTTTTTATTTCCATTAAGTTTCAAATATTTTCTACTTTCCATTATCATTTCTTCTTTGATCCTTCAGTTATTTAAAACTGTGTTTAATTTATAACTGCGTGTTTCTCAGATTTCATTTTGTTGATTTTAATTCTATTATTTTCAGAGAACTCTCCTTTTACAATGTTAGGCCTTTCAAATTTGTTTTAAGTTTTTATAGCCTAGAATGTGATTTACCTTGCGGAATGTACCATGTGCCCTTGAAAATAATATGTATATGGGTGCAGTCATTAGTTGAAGTGTTCTATGTATGTAAGTTAGATCAAGTCAGTTGATAGTGTCGTTCAAACCTATATCCTTGCCAATTTCTAATAATATTTCTATCGATTATTGAGAATAGGGATGCAAAATCATTTGCTATAATTTTCTAAATTTTTTTTTCTGAAAATTCTGTCAGTTTCTGCTGTATGTATATTGAGATTAGGTGTAAAAACATCTCTAATACTTACTAATGTATTGACTCTTTTATCATTTGAGAATGTCCTTTGACTTGATGTTTCTTTTATTAAAGTCTATTTTGTCTGATAATAGCATAGTCATTTTACGTCTTATGTTTATTATTTGTTTTTGCATCTTTTTACTTTCACCCTATTAGTATCTTAGAATATAATTTGTGTTTCTTGTATAGAATGTAGAGTTGGATTTTGCTTTTTTAAAATCCAGTTCGACAATCTCTGCCTTTTTATTGGAGTGTTTCAACCATCCACATTTAATATAATTATTGTTATAGTTAATTTATATTTTCATATTGCTGTATGCTTTCTCTATGTCTTCTGTCTTTTCTGGGTCCCTGTCCCTCTTTCCTGCTACTTTTTACTGTATAGATTGAGTTATTTTACTTAGTGGTTTCTCTAGGGATTACAATATGTATTTTAAATATCACAATCTAGTTAAGAAAACTAAGAACTATTTCTTATAAACTATAATAGAAATTTTTCTCTAATGTAACCTATTCTTTTCTTTCTCTTTTGTGCTATTATCATGTATATTATGTCTACATATGTTAAAAATCCAGAAATGTAGTGTTGTAATTATTTCTTTATACAATCTTATCTTTTAGAGAGGAGAAGAAATGAGAAAAACATAATCTCTACCCACATACTTATTATTTCTGGTATTCATCATTTCTTACTGTGGATTGGCTCTACCATCTAGTACCAACTAGTATCATGTTCTTTCTGCTTTAAGGACTTCCTTTAATATTTCTTACAAGGCATGTCTGCTAGCAATTAATTCTCTCAGCCTTTATCCATCTGGGAATGTTTTTATTTTTCCTTGACTTTTGAGGGATGGTTTTGCTGGATATATAATTGTTGAGAATTGCTTTCAGCTTTCTGAATATGTCATACCACTGTTTTCTGGCCTCTATTGGCTCCCATGGGAAGTCAGCTGTTAATCTTATTGAAGTTACCTTGTGTTGTTTATACATTTGCTTTGTAGAGGATTTGCCTGTCTCTTCATTTGGCCATAGAATTCCTAGTTTCACTTTTATAATTTTCAAGCTATGAGTTTTGAGGGTTAATACTTATCTTTTTTCACATTTATAAAGGGCTTATGTAATTAGAATACTTTTTTGAATAAAATATATTTTTAATAATTAACCAAAGAGCTTCTAGAAATGATTGATTTCTTTTATTGCTTATATGTTCTTATATAAATCCTGGATGTCTAATTGATATTTTTCACAACTCCTCTCTTAATTTTCCTTTAGATTTCAAGTATTTAAGTAGGATTTGACCCTCAGTCTTAACTGTGCAATTTGTATTAAATTGATTCAGCAGATATTTATTGGTTACTTCCTGCGTGACAGACAATCTGACATAGTTTGTTCAGCTTACAAAGGAACTAAGTGAATGAACCTTTTGCACAGTGCTTTATGGTTTATAAACTGTCCCACTTTATTGGTCAAGTTCATGGCAAGAAACAAATGGCTTGCTTAAATTAGGTAATTTTGGATAATTTATAAAGGTGTGGGTAGGATTTAGGGAAATCAACATGGGATTTTAGGTCTTTGGGTAGCTAGTAACAGAGAGCTATAATCACTCCTAGGCCTTAAAGAGAATGGAGAGCATGTGGTTACAAGGAGCTGTCGGCAAAACTAAATACAGAGGGATAGCTGACAGAAGCTGTGGTGTTCAGTAGAACAACACAGCCAACAACTTGTGACCAGGCAATGAGGGAGCCAAGGGAACAAATACTCCTACTTCACTATTTTATTGTCCTTTATTTCGGGTTGGTGCTTTCTGTTAACCAAACTTAACTAGACGTTAGAGAGAAGGTAGGCCATTGGGGAAGTCCATAGAGATTAACCTCTTAGAGTACAAAACAGGGTGGAGAAGTTGGAGAGTGGATCTGGAGGAGCAGATGGAAGATACTCAGCTTACTCACTTTCATTCATTAATAAATCCCATTAATTCTGTCTACAAAAATGTCTGCCACTTGTGTCCTTTTTCCCCCCATTCTCACTACCACTGTCTTAGTTTAAGTATTTATCATCCCTTCACTATATGATAGAAATAATCTCTCTTCTTTTAGACTCCCCTTAAATACATATTGCTGCTAATTAAGCTGGAGTTTAGATCTGAGTCTTCTGACATCAAATTCTTTCCCCTCCTCCCTTTCACACACATTTTTTAGAAATAAAATAATCAAAAATTCTTTTTTTTCTTGATCTCAAGAATGAAATTGGAGAAAAAGCCCCTTTCCTGTTTTTCAGCTCTTGAAATTCACATATTGATCTTTATCTTCTAATCTGGGTTTTCATTTTTAAAAATTTAAAATTTGTCAAAAATTTTTAGTGGAAATATAAATTCTTTCTTAATTATTTTGGATATGAGGCTCAAATGATGAAAAAATTTTGCTAGACCAGGCTGTTCTTTGGTTGTTTTTGTTCAAAGAATTTATATAGATTGAAATGCAGCCGCAAGTATATTAGTGAATTTCTGTTGCTTACTTGTCAAGATTTTTATCGTAGATGAAAAATAGTATCTCAAAACCTGGCAGCGTATTGATGAAAACAGAGGAGCACTTTGTGTAATTCTCTTTTTGAAAAACTGCCTCTTTAAAAGACAAAGATTGCCTCTGCTACTTCTATTCATATATATTTCCAACAACAGATTATTGACAGTTCTTAGATAAGGTTTAATTCTCTGCCCTCCCCCATTTATCATGGTGTATACTTTTTCTGAAGAAAGAGAGGCAGATTAGGCTTCTATAAGTGAACATACAATATGGAGGTGTCCTAAGTGGATAGAGAAACATTTGATATTTTGTTGCTATTCAGTGACCCATGCAGAGATTTTTTTTTAATAGCCTAAATTGGAGAGGCAAGCCCATCCCTTTGAAACCAGCATTTTATGGAGCTGTGTAGGGGTAAGGCCCCTGAGCTGTGAATGGACAGATGACCTGGATAATCCTTGAATCTTCCAAACTATACTTGTAACTAAGTCTTCCTAAGGGCCCTTCTTGGCTGCTTATTAGGACCATAACTGAAGATGGCTGTTTATTGTTAGGGCTCCTTTCTCTTTCCATTTTTCCCCTCTCTCCTTTGTATCTCACTTTCCCCTTCTTCCTCACCAAAAGAAAAACCTCTGCTAAAGTTTCTGAGTTGGGAATGACACACAGTTACAAATTTGTTTCCTGTATCATTCCTGGCAAATTCATTATAAAGTAATAGTGGCCCAAACTCAAGTGTACTTCCTTTGGGACCAATAGCTGTAAATAAGGAGATGCTGCAAGCTGGCTGATAAGTTATTATTCTGAAGATAGTAGTGCCTTTTAGCAGAATGTTTGACCTTTTTTTATTATTATTTTTATTTTTTATATTGCCTCAGGACTATCTAAGACCCTCAAGGTCTATTTGTCATCTTAAAAATCCTCTGTAGGAAAACACAGTGTGTGGCTTAAGATCTTCAAATTGCTTAATGTGTCTCTTTCTGTGCTTTTTTTCCCCTGCTAATTATAATTATGCTGGGTAATCTTCCTATCATTTTGCAAAATGGATTTTCCTTCTTCCAGTAACAGATACTTTTTATTGACGTTAGAAGCAACATGTTGAATATTTTATGAAGACTAAATGTATAGGGCAGGAGAGGCAAAACTTTCATACATATGGAGAGAAAGAACGTTTTGTGCAACTTGAAAATTACTTTGGGATTAATAAAACCCTCAGGCTTTATTATTTATTCTTGCATCAAGGTAATTATCAGTTTTGATTTGAACGGCTATGCAAAACTCCTTTTTCAATACATTTTTCCCCCTTCCCTGTTGCTGTAAATATCTAATTGAACCACAAAATGGAGAGTTTCAGGAAACATTATTTCACCTTGGGGAATATGGTTGTAGATAATAAGATGTCAAAATGTTTAAGTCTGTATAGTAGAACCTCTGTAGTGTCAAATACTTGGAGTTTTTGTGAGATACCTGCATATTGTTTCAGAAGATTTGGACTGTTGGTTTCCAAGATGGAATCAACAAAATTTTCTGTTTGTAAGCAGTGCTCTTGATATTCTGAGAGAGCAGAAAGCTTCATGGTTTATTAATTTCTGTGACAGAACTGCAATCAGGACAACCGATCGTCTTGTGTTTGATAGATACTTGTTATGTCTACCTAAGACGTAGCATTGTTTTACTCTTTTATAAACATAATGCCGACTATATGCATTTCAAGAGATATTTCTGGAATCTCAAATTGGCTCAAATTTCTGCCACAGTATGTTCGGAGAATCTTAGAACATTATTTTCAAGTAGTCTTTACTATGGAAAGAGAAGTTCTCTGGATTTAATGCTTTTATTTGAAATACAGAAATGAAATTTTAGACTTTTTCTAAATCATGAGTTGCTGTTGTCACATATATTCTATATAGTACCAATCTTGTGCAAAGAAAAAAATCAGTGGCTATTGAATATAACCTTTCAAATAATCCATAGATTCCTCAAATTTGACATTAAAAACAAAATTCCTTAATACCATCTTCTCTTCCTGTACTACCTATTATAGTTAATGCATCACTGAGCTAGTCGCCAAGCTGGAACTCTCAACTCTTCACCTTCAACTAGTTTCTTACTTTCTTTGTGGTTGATAGAAATTGATGTGGCTGGTTGGATGATATATGGACATCTACTTCTCCTACTGATAACAGATTACATACCTTTGTTTAAGGGTGTCAGCAGGTAACTAGAATGAGTTATGGTATCCTGGCCACTTGACTAGTTATGAGGTGAGCATGTGACCCAAGTTTGTACCAATCAGAACCTTCCTCAAGATTTTAAAAAAAATTATTGTAAATAGGGAGAGAGGCACTTTCTTGCTTTTAGGATCATGCAACTGGAAGAATGTGATTTGGGGCTTTCTGTGGCTCTGTTACTCCTTCATGTGGTATAAGTTCATATACAGTAGAAGAGAAAAAGTGAACTAATATCAATGAGAGAAGGAGAAATAATGCAAACAGCATTTAAAGACCCTGTACTTACCCCTGAGGTCTTTGTTGTGCTGGGTTCTGAAGTTTTTCTTTTATTTCTGACAGCTTCCCATTTTTGCTTAAGTTGACTGGAGTAGAGTCTCTGTCACTTGAAACTCAGAAAGACTTGACCTTTGTATTCCTTCAATCAAAAGATAAGTGAATTATATTTACAAGTCTGTTAACATCCTCATCTTCTCATTCACACTGCCACTGCTTTTGTTTGGGTTTCTATCATCTCATATTTGAACTCCGCCAGCAACTCCCTACCCCTACCCTGCCAGTTATTCTTCTACTCTGCCAGCTGAGTATAATTCTGAGAATTTAACACATTGCTTTCCTATTTAATTTTCTTTAATATCAGCTCACTCTAGTATTTCTCAGCCTGGCTTATAAGGTCCTTTAAAATCTGACCACATCATCTGTCATTTCCCCTGGTCCCAACTTCCCTCTTTCTTCATTTTGGGTTTTGTCACTTAACTTCCTTTGGTCAATAGAATGTTAATGGATATGATTACAATGGAGACTTTAAATATGCTTGTGTAGTTTGGGTCGGCTTTAGTATGTTGATGATTTGCCATTAAAATATATGGATGGAAGACATTTAGAAGATACCTTGATGCAACCTCACACTAGAACTAAGCCCAACCTTACCTGCAGCCTAAGCAGAGCTGCCCAGCCCAGTGTAGATCAACCAAACTCAGTCTGCAAAGCTATAGGCTTAAAAGTAAATGCTTATTGTTATAAAGCAGTGGAGATTTGGGATGATTTACTTTACTATTACCTTAATGATACATTTTCACTTTATTGATTGGAAAAGAAGTATTGTCAGAAAAGTTTAGACATGAATTTAGCAAGCATTTATTAACACTTATAAATTTTAAAGTGCTCCACCAAATGTTCTGGGAGTGGCAAAGCTTAATCCAGAGAGATACATATATAAACAAAGATACATCTTTCTTGTAAACTAAGCTTTAGCCTAGAGCCTCTCATGATGGAGTCCATTATACTCAGAGAGGAGGAGAAAATGTTACTTTGCTAGGTAAATGATAAAAGCAAGTGCTTCTCTTCCTACTGCCTCGTTTTTAGATTCTAGCGAAATACTGTAGACTGCATGGTTTAAACAACAGAAATTTATTTTCTCACAGATCTGGAGCCTGTAAAGTCTAGATCAGAGTTCCAAAGTTCCAGCAGGGTCAGTCTCTGGTGAGAGCCTTCTTCTTGGCTTGTAGATGGTCCTCTTCTCACTGTGTCCTCACATGGCCTTTCTTTGTGCATGTGGAGGGAGGAGGGAGAAGGAAGGAGAGAGGGAGATAGAGAGAGGGTGGAGGAGGGAGAGGGCGAGGAAGAGAGAGAAGGAATGCTTGAGCTCTGTGATATCTATTAAAACACTAATCCTATTGTATCAGGGCCCTACTCTTAAGACCTCATTTAACCGTAATTACCTTCTTACAGGCCCAATCTCCAAGTAAAGACACACTGAGGGATAGATTTTCAAAATATGAATTTGATGGAGGTGGAGGCACAACCAATCTGTAACACTAAGTAACAAGAGTTATCTACTTTCATCCTATAAACTAGATTAGGTTCTCTTATTGTATGCCTCTATTATACCAGGGATATATCTCTTCTTTGTAACTCTTATCATACTTGAAGTGATTCAATTAATGTTTATCTTCTCCACATGCATCTAAGAACCCAAGGACAGGGACTATGTCTGTGTTGTTCACCGTCATAACCATAACAATAATTATATGTTGACCTATAATTTATACTCAACAAATATTTAAGTGACTATTTCATGAAAGATAAAAAGTCGGTTAGTTTACTTTCCAAACAAGAGAACTAAGATGTTTCATATGTTTTATCTACTTTCAGGAAGTACTTCTTGAACATTTCCATTAGAAATAAGAGCAAAAGAGAGTGACTCACACTCTTATTAGTCTAGAGGGGAATTTCTTTCATTAATCATACCATTCAGTCCTCCCGATTTCTTAGGCTACTTGCTGAGACTATTAAAGTCCCAAAGAAAAAAGCCAAATGGGAAACTAAATGGTACCTTATTACTAGTTGTGAAAGTCATTGAGTGGTCTCTTACCCCTCATTTCTACTCTACCCTCACTCCACTGACTGAGAAAAATTGGGCTTCTTTCGTAAGCACAGTTGACTCTGAGACTTAGACTTGGAAGCCTGATGAGTTATTCTGCTTCCTCTTCACTGAATTTCTGCTGGTTTGCTTGCATATAGAAGACACCATATGCACATGATCCACTTAATAAATGAAAGTTGAATTTCATGGAGGTTAAATACCTTTTTCAAGGTTATACAGTTTAGTGAGTGGTAGAGCAAAGACTTGAAACATGTGTGTCTGATTAACTGCTAGAGTCCTTACCCACTTTGCCATGTGGTGGGCATTATAAGTGAGGGAAAAAGAAAATGGTTTGAGAAGATGATAGGGAACGACTAATTTTTGGGAATTATCTTGGAAGAGGTTGCAGTTGACCAAGGCCTTGAAGGCTCTGATAAAAAGCCACAGATGACAAGAGGGCTCCAAACTATGGGAATAGCTTGAGTAAATGTGCCAAGACAATGTATGATTGTGGAACAGAAATAAATCTGTGTATAAAGAAACAGGAATTCCAATGATAGATAAAATTGCCCAGGTCTATAAAGGACAAATTATAGAGGCTTTTTGTGGCAGACTGATTTTGCAGTTCATTTTTTATGTGGTAGAAAAACCATCAAAGGTAGATCAAACCATCAAAGGTAAATTGGAACATATGAGAGTGGAGAGAGGGGGCTTCATGTGATTAGATAATTCAGGCATGAAGACCACTTAGGAGTTTGTTGTTACAGACTGAGTAAGAAAAGATTAATTGAGAAGCAAGAGAAGGTGATGTGAGAATCTTTCAGTTACAAGAGGCAGTAATCTTGTCATAAGCCCAAGGTCACAAAGATCATCAGTGATAGATTCAGAGCTATAACCAGGTCTTTTGGCTGCCATTTTAATCAATAGTCCATACATTTAAAAGTATGTGTCAGAAAGTATTTTTATTCTTTGAAGAAGAATGACTTTGAAAATGTCACTCAACCTTCAAATATCTATTTTTATTCATCATTGAATGTTGAGATATAAAGCATTATTTATTCATCTGTGTTTAATATTTAATTGCTAGTTAATAGCTCCTAATATATTTTAAGGAAATAATATTGTTTGTTTACTTGGAAAATCAATTCCTGTAGATCAAGATGAAAATATGCTCTCAACTACACGAGTCGTACTACAGCTCTATTTCTTAATGCCACAGAAGCCTAGGGCTGGAAGCAAGGGCTATTCTAAGTTTTGTATGCTCTGAAGCTTATATAATTTCAGAGGGTCTTCTTTAAGAAAAATTGTACAAAATTATGAATATAAAGAAAGGACATTATGATAAATTGCTGGCACCTTGAGGATTCACATCCCTTTCTGCTGAGATCTCTTTAAGCTGTTTACGAGAAATACTTCAAAGAAGTACAGTCTTGCTTTCTTTTCATACCATACTCTCTGCAACCCCTAGTCTTCATAAGGGCCCTTGTACACGAGGAGTATTAAAGCTTAAGCTTCATTTGCTTCTCAGTAAATCTATGTCTGGTTGGAAGGACCTTTGGTTACCTAGACCAAACCTGCCAAATCATTATCCAACCCTTTCTTCAAGTTCTGTATTGATGATGAACATATATCTAAGATAGGCTCACTGATTTTTTGCTGAAAGGACATTAAATATATTTCTATTTTTCATTAATATGACTGTTTTGTCCCTTCTTTCCTATGAAAGTTAATCAGACATTTAAATAATATGATCAAGTGAGGAAGAATTGTTTATCCCTTAACAAATACTGTGGATTCCTTCTCACTACTTCACACAAGCCCTCATCAATTCTTGCTTGACCCATTGCAATATATTTCTTTGTATTATTACTGTTACTATCTCAAGCTTTCTGTAACTCTTTCATTTTATCTTTATACTACTCCTAGGTAAATCTTTTAGAAATGAAATTTGATGTGCTACTCTTTTGCTTAAAATCTTCTAATGTCTCCCCATTTCTTTAATTTACCTCCTCATCCTCATGTCCTGGCACTCCTTGCATTATTGGACCCTGGCTATACTGGCAATTCCCTGGCCTAGGTTTCCTGTCTCACTGCTCTGTGCTCTTTCACATAATGCTCTTTCTGCCTTCTCTCATTTGGCATTTGGAAGACTCCTACATATGCTTCAAATATAACTCAAGTCTCTTACTTCTGTTTACTCTTTGCCAGCCTTGCAACCCCTAGTAGGGTTAGGCTTTTCACTTCTATATCACTATAGCACATTTCACATATCTTGACTATGATTCTTACTGTGTTTTATTATAATTACTTATTTGTTAGTTTTCCTCAATCGATCGATAGCCTCTTTTACCCCTATCACAATGCACTGGAAATTGTTTTCACCTTTCTGCATGCACCATCTCATTTAATCCTTAAACAATTTTATGAGTTTACAATTGGAACATTTGAGGCACAGTATCTATTCCAAGGCCACACATCTAGAGAGGAGTAGGCAGTCTTATTCTAGGGTTCACTTTTAATAACTCTTAATAACTGCGCTTTTAACAACTGTGCTTTTAATAACTATTACATGCTAACAAAATAGAATACCTAGTAAATAGCAGAATGCCTGCTACATAGCAAGTGCTCAATGAACATGTAGTGATTAAACCAAAGAGATACCAGATTTCTTTAGTGTCTTTTGGTAGCCAGAATGTATTACTGCATCGCTGTATTTGGAGATACTTATTGCTGGATTCAGTATTCGTTTCAATTTTCTTCTTAGAGAGTGTGCATTTTTGAGGATATTCATGTAATAACATGCATTTTCTTTTTTTTTCAGCAAGACTTTTACTGTTTGTCTCTTCCCTCTATTTTCTATATATATATTTTTTAAGTTTATTGGGGTAACATTGGTTAATACAATTCTATAATTTTCAGGTGTACATTATCATTTGACATCTGTATCTTCTACTGTGTGTTTACCACCCAAAGTCCAACGTCCTTCAGCTACCGTATATTTGGGATCCTTGCCCTTCTGCCCACCCTACCCCCCCCATTTTGGCCCCTTGCCCCATGTACCTACCCCTCCTACCCACCTCACTGTTAACCACTACTCTATAGTCCTCTGGTAACCACTAGTCTGTAGTCCATGTCCATGAGTCTCTGTTTGTTTGTCCTGTTCATTTGTTGCTTTTAGGTTTATATCCCACATATAAGTGATATCATGTGATTTTCAACTTTTTCTGTCTGGCTTATTTCGCTTAGCATGATTATCTCGAGGTCCATCCATGTTGTCACAAAAGGCAGTATTTCATCTCTTCTTATGGCTGAGTAATATTCCATTGTATAGATATACCACAGCTTCTTTAGCCAATCATCTATCGTAGGACACTTTGGTCGCTTCCATGTCCTGGCCACTGTGAATAGTGCTGCTATGAACATCGGTGTGCAAATATCTTCTTGGATATGGATTTTCAAGTCTTTGGGGTAAATACCCAGTAGAGGAATTGCTGGATCATATGGTAGATCAATTCTTAGTTTTTTGAGGAACCTCCATACTGTTTTCCACGGTGGCTGTACCAATTTGCAGCCCCATCAGCAGTGTACAAGGGTTCCTTTTTCTCTGCATCCTCTCCAACATTTGTTATTACTTGTCCTGTTGATTATAGCTATTCTAAGAGGTGTGAGATGGTATCTCATTGTGGTTTTAATTCGCATTTTCCTAAGAGCTAGCAATGTTGAGCATCCTTTCATATATTTGTTTGCCATTTGTACGTCCTCTAGAGAGAAGTGTCTGTTCAGGTCCTTTGCCCATTTTTTGATTGGATCATTTGTTTTTTTTTGTTGTTATTGAGTTGTATGAATTCTGTGTATATTTTGGATATTAGGCCCTTATCAGAGACATTGCTTGCAAATATAGTTTCCCATTCGGATGGTTGTCTCTTTACCTTGTTGACCATTTCTTTTGCTGAGCAGAAGCTTTTTAGTTTGATGTAGTCCCATTCATTTATTTTAGCATTTACTTCCTTTGCTTTTGAGGTCAAATTCATAAAATCTTTAAGTCCAAGTCCTTGAGTTTAGTTCCTATGTTTTCTTTTATGCATTTTATTTTTTCAGGTCTTATATTTAGGTCCTTAATCTATTTTGAGTTAATTTTGGTGTGTAGTGATAAACAACTGTCTAGTTTCATTCTTTTGCAGGTGGCTTTCCAGTTTTCCCAACACCATTTATTGAAAAGGGTTTCCTTTCTCCACTGTATGTTTTTGGCTTTTTTGGCGTAAATTATTTGCCTGTATAAATATGGGTTTACTTCTGGACTGTTGATTCTGTTCCATGGGTCCATGTGTCTATTTTGCTGCCAATACCATGCCATTTTGATTACTGTCGCTTTGTAGTATAATTTGAAGTCGGGCAGAGTGATTCTTCCAGCCTTGTTCTTTTTTCTCAGGATGGCGTTGGGGTCTTTTGTGCTTCCATACAAATCTGATGACTTTTTAATAATATGCATTTTCAAGCTTTTTCTTTCAATCTTTTCTGGAGGAAGGGCTAATTATGATTCTGCATTGTTGGTGATTATTTGAATATAGAGGCAACAACACTGTAGTGATGTAAGATGACTACATTGATTTCTGTCCCTTTGCCTTTCTAGTCTTTTGATCAGGCAAATGCACAGCTTTAAAAGCCTTTTAATTTTTTTTTATAGTGAGCCAAGAAAACAAACATGTTCTCAGGAAAATGTGGATCTGCCAAGGAGAGATTAGGGAAGCAGGTACCATTTGGTAAATTGCCCTATCCAGGACTCTAAATGATATCCAGAAAGAGGTCATTTCTCTCACATGGATGAGCACTTTGTTTTCTGAGAGGATCTTCCTAACCTGTCTACTTGAATCAAAGTGGTTACTTTTCTTTAGAAGGTGAAATTTTGGAAATTAATAGGCCGGACAGAATAGGAGAGTTGTATGACCTTTGCTAATTTTCCAGCATAATGAGGTTCTTAGTTTTCCTTTTTATTTCCAGGGGCTCCTAATCTTTTAAAATATTCCAATGTTACTCACGTGTATAATTTGAGTTTCCTTCTTTCAAAGAGTCATAAAGCTGAAAGAGGCTGCAGAGGGTCAGTTACAAGGACCCCTAGATCCCAATTCACCCGTTCCAATGGGCATTTTAATTCAGAATATAAGTTAAAGTATCTGTTGTTCCTTATCTACTTCCTAGATAATTTAAGATATTTTTCAGTTTAATCTCTAGTGTGAGATAAAAGATCTGATGAAAAAATAAATTAATGAAAAAGAGCCCTTTAGAAAGCAGTAAGAGAAATACATTTTTTTGCATACAGTTTTTTCTTTTTGAAAACAGAAAGCTTATATATTTCTCTTCAGAGAGAGGTTTTTCAGTTAGAGCTCCTTTATATTCCTGGAATACAGAAAAAACTAATGGCCAAAATAAAGAAGAAAATATGCACCTCATTATTCTGGAAAATCAAGTGAACTATATAGTGTAAATTTTATGCAAAGAAAATAAGCCAACATTTAGAGGTCAAGTACATAGGCTATTTAAGTTGACTGACTTCTGAAAATAATATTCAATGGACAAACACAGAAAAATATTTACAATTTTAAAGATCCATTGTTGGAAATTTTCATAGCTTTTTTTTTGGACTAGTTTATGTTTTTCTATTGTAAATATAATAATAACTCACTTTTGCACAGCATCTTAGGATGTTGTTGTTCTGGGAATTTCTCCATCAGAGCACTTGATGTTTTGAATTGAAATGATCCACTTGTGTAATTATTGCTCTGGCTTGACTATAAGCTCCATGAAAACAGGGACTGATTTATTCATGTTGTATTCCTAGTGACCAGCACAAGGCCTGGAACAGAACAGACCTTCAAATATAGCCACTATGACTCTGTCATTTATATTGCTTAAGAATTTTGGGCATTTTCTTTTCTTTATACATTTATTCAACAAATGCTTGTTGAATACCTAGTTTGGGCTAGACACTGTGACAGGTGCTGGATATACAACAGTAAACAAAACAGAAAAATATTCCTGCACTTACATTCTTACCAGAGAGGACAGAAGAAAACAATAATCATAATAAATAATCTTTATAGTATGCTTGAATGTGATGAGTGCTTTGGGAAAATTAGGGCAGGTGAGAGGAATCAGGAATGTGAGAAAAGAGTATTTTGCAACATTAAATATGGTGGTCAGGTTGAGCTCATTGAGGAGTAAAATTTGAGCAACAACTTGAAGGATGTTGGGGAGTCATCTATATAGAAATGTGGGGAAAGAGAAGTTTAGCAGAGGGAATAGCCATTGCAAATCTCTTAAAGCTGAGGTGTGCCTGACATAGAAATAGTGAGGCCAAGTTGTATGAGTATAGTAGGAGATGAGGTCAAACAGTTGAAAGTGGGGTGGGGGGGACAGATCATATAGAATCATTTAACCTATTTCTTGTTTAGAAAAAAAAAGTACAGCTTGCTGCCAGCATTAATTTAATTTTACATAAACATGCTCTTTGAGGCTGAAGCAAATCTGACTGGTTTTCAATGTGAAAATAAAATATAAAACTGTTCTTGGAGTTATTTCTAAACAGAACTTGTCTCTCTAATCTTAATGTAACAGAAATGTATATGATGATCAGTATTTAATAATTTTTTTTTTCTGCATGTGGTAAATTTCAAAGCATGGAACAACACAAAGTGGAACATCACATTCCATACAAAAATAACACGTTTCTCTCCAGATCTCCTTGCCATCCTTGTCATTGTACAAGCAGCAAACTTTGCAGTTGGATTCTGTTTCCCTGATGTTGTTGGTAGCTCATGGGGAAATGTCTTCTAGACAGGCAAAGAGGAATGACATCATCAGTGCACAGACAACCTCAAAGACGTTGCTGCCCTGGCTTGTGATGCTTTTCCAGCATTCTTTCAGTCACTGTCAGTCTGAAGTTCACATGGCTGATTGTGTGCTCAGGATTGTCCTTCTGAACAGGATGTAGGAGTTCAGCACTGTAATGTTTAAAGGTGGTGAAAGAATTTCTTATACCAAAACTTGTGCCTTTTGTGCTCAGTTGGGTAAAAGTGAGCATTTGATCAGCTGAGTCCACTGTTTCCATATTCTTGTTATAATCCACAATGACACATGGCTTCTTAGTTTTTTTTCTATTTCTGTTGTCCACTTCAATCACAGTATCATTGTGGAATATTGGCAACATTGTCACCTCCTTCTTGTCACACCATTTGCAGTGCAGTAAATTCACCACAGATTTGGGTACAGTTGTCCCCTTTGTAATCCTTTTTTTTTCAGGTCATTTGGCATCTGTTTTCTGTTCAAATGAGCTATCCCAACTGATTCAGTCCTGTTTTGATGTAATTCTCTGAAAACCATTGGAGAAATATGGCAAATTTAGGGGGTACAGTTAGGACTGTAATCCGCCAGTTATTCGGCGTAAATACTGCAACCGCAAGCACCATGGGTGTGTTTTCTCAGGGCAAACAGGAAATGGGTTAAAAACTGGATTTTACTCTGAATGAAATGCTAAACCTCATGTGAATTTTGAAAAAGGTGTGACATGCTCTCTAATGTTTTGGAAGGATTACTTTGGCTATTTTGTTGAGAATTGACTACAGGGGTACAAAGAGACCAGATGGGAGTAATCCAGGTAGAAGAGAGTAGCTTGGATTAAAGTGATATCTGTGGAAATAATAAGTGGCTGGATTCTAGATATATTTGAAAGGATTTCTTGGTGGATTATTTATTCAGTATGACGTTAACAGAAGACTCAAGGATGACTCCAATGTTTTGGGGCTTCATCACTGACTAGGTAATTTATATACATGATATCATTTAATCTTAACAATAATACTATAAATAAAATATTTTTATCTCCATTTGACACAAGAAAACTGAGGTCTAGAACAGTTAGAAGATTTGCCAAAGTTTCAAAATTAGTAAATGGCAGGGCTAGGATTCAAATCTGTGTCTGTCTAATGAGGCTTATGAGTTTTCCAATATGTAAAAGCAGAACACATGGTCTCTCCTAAAATTTGTAACTGTGGCCTTATGCCATGGTTTTGAGTTTTAAATTTCCACATTTTCTTGTCCCAGTGCTATCCTCTCCAAATGAAAAATTAATATAAAAAGTAGTAACAGGATGGATATATTCCTGGAGTGCCTGGAAGAAAGAAAAACAAATGCAAAACTCCAAAATCCCTGAAGGGTCATGCCCTTAATACTGACAGCACAGGGATTCTTACAGGTAAAGCTCCAATGTAGGTGAGCTTAAAATCAAAAATTATAAAACACACGAGGAAACAATGTTGTGTGGATGGAAGGTAGCAAACTCAACAAACACTAAGATTAAATTCCTAGGCCTTTCAAAGAGAAGTTAAAACCACAGAAGTTTAAAATGATTAAAGACATAAAAGAGGACTCAAAAGTCAACTAAAGATATCATAAAAGCAGATCAGGCATGTTTATAAAGAAGCAACTTGAACTTAAGAAAATGAAATATATAGTCAATGAAATTAAAATTTCTGCAGTTGGGTTAAATATCTGTTAGACACAATGAAGAGAGATTAAGTGGAAGACAAAACTGAGATAACAGAGATGAATAGAGACGAAATATATAGAAGTTAAGTGACATTAAAATGAGGAAGACTGGAATCTCAGAAGAAAATTAGATAGAGACAATATGCAAAGTAATAATTTGTGAAAGATAGGAATCTCAGATTCGAGAAGTACAATACCTGAGAAAAATAAGTAAAACTAAATCCTTTAAGTCACCTCTCCCCGACATGTTAGCAGTGAAACTGCAGAATATATAGAAAAATAGAAATTCTTAAAAATAGTTAGGGAGAAAGAATACTTTAAGAAGAGTGATATTTCTAAGGTTCTTGAAGGTAGAGGTATTTAAATTTATACTTTGGTATGTCAGATAATGATCTTAAAAAATTTTAAGGATAATAACTACTAGAACATAAATAGAATGGGAACTTCCAAACTAGCAGAGAGGAAGAAGAGAAATAAAGAAAACCTGATTAAATAGAAGAGAAGATAGGAGAAGAAACATAACAAAAGTGGAATAATTAGAAAAAGCCAGATGACATAAACTCAGGAATTGCAATAAATGTAAATGGACTTTATTTCTCAGTTAAAATATAAAGGTGTCAGATTGGATTAAAATATCCGATTATGGTATGATGAATAAAATCAGACTCAAGCTAGAGTACCTGGGTTTACAGCCAGGTTCTATGAATTACTTAGCTTTATGACCTTACGTAATTTACTTATCTCTGTATCTTTGTTTCCTCACAGGAAGATGAGGTTGATAATAGAGCGTACCTCCTGGGGTTATGATGTTTAAATGAGTTAAAGTAATTTGGCAATTTGATGAGTGTTTGGCTAATGGTAAATACTGTATGATTATTAGTTGTTAATGTCAATTGAAAACTAAATTGACTATTCTGAGCATAAATTTTACATTGTTTCTTCTTTGTATATGAAGTCATATTTTCCTTTTACTACTTTCCTCACAGAATTATCCTAATGCACTATATGTATATTTGCTTGGAAATCTTTTATTGATCATCATATTTTATCTCTACTTTCTATGTATAAATATTAAAAAGACTTTTCATACCTTAAAAGCTACAGATTAAAATCATTCTTTTAGAATAAATTATTATAGGTATTATTAATATGTAATTTATAAAGGTATATTACTATTTTTGATATTTATTAAGTGTAAAAATAATCAAACTGTATCTTGACGAAATGAATTGAGCTGTCCTTTTTGTTTCTTTGTAGCCATTCTACAGGGTGTGTCATGGTATCCATTATGGTTTTAATTTTTATTTCCTTAATGATGAATGGTGGTTAGCACCTTTTATATCCTTCTCGGCCACTCATATATCTTTTTTTGTTAAGTGTCTATTCAAACCTATTGCTCGTTTTCTGATGAGTTTTTTTGTAATAATAATGATTTGTAGAGCTCTTTGAGTAATATGAATACAAGTTCTTTTTCAGTGTGACACATTGTCTTCTTTCAGTCTGTGGCTTTGCTTTTCATTTTTTAATGATGTCTTTCAAAGAGATAAAGTTTTAAAAAATAAATTTAACAATTGTTATTTAATATTTCATATTTTCTGTGTTCTAAATAAGAATCTTTGCTTATTCAAAGGTCACAGAGATTTTTCTCCTATAATTTTTTTCTACAAGTTTTAGAATTTTAGATTTTACATTTTGATCTATGATTCATTTTGAGTTAATGTTTGTATATGATTTTAAGTAAGGGTTGATGTTCATTTTTAGCACTATTTTTGATGATTTTTATTTTCTCATTGAATTGCCTCACAATCAATTGTTTATATATATATGGGTCTATTTCTGGATTCTCTGATCTGTTTTATTGATGTATATGTCTGTCTTTTTAAAATTCCAAACTGTCCCAATTACTGTAACATTTTAGCATATTATTTTTTTATTAAAATTGTTTTGATTATATTAAGTTCTTTGTGTTTGTTCTTTGTGCATATGCTGTTTAGCCCTCAGCCACAGACGTACAGGAAATGATCCCAGAGTTTTCTGTGTTACCCTCTTACTACCACCACCACATATAGTTTCCTTCTTTCTGGTGCTCTACTCCACAGATTTTAGCTGCTTCGACAACCTCAAATTTGATTTCTGAATATTTTACACACAAAATCTCTTTAGTCTGGTCAGGCTCTGGTTTCCTGCCATAGTTGAGAACTTTTTCGCTGATGGAGAGTCAGTACTAGTGTGGGAGCTGAGGTCATCTTATGTGTGTCCCTTCTTTCAGAGATTGCTGTATCATGTTATATCATGTCTGAAAACAGTTGTTTCATGTATTTTTCCAGCTTTATAATTCTTTACAATGGGACTAGTCTCTTAACTAGTTACTCTAACATGGATGAGCCAGAAGTAGAGATATTGCTTTTTTTATAAAATACTTTTTCTTTTAGAGACAGTCACATATTTGTTCCTTATTTCATTAATGTGATTATTTGGATTAATGAATTTTAAATGTTAAACTGGGCTTGCAGTTTTGTAATAATGCCAACTTTTCATGATCTGTCATCTCTTATTATACATGATTGGATTCAATTAGCTAGGATTTTGTTTAGTATTTTACATCTAGGTTTAGGAAAAAGATTCACCTATATGTTTCTTTTTTAATAATATTGTCATGTTTTGGTGTCAGTGTTATCCTGGCTTCATAAAATGAGTTGGGCAGTGTTTCTTTTTGTTCCCCCTTGCTTAAAGTTTGTTTTGAGAATGGCTATCTTTATTATAAGTTTCTAAGAGTTAGAGTAGAACCATTTTTTTTTTTGTGGGAAAGTTTTACATTAGGGATATGGTCCTTCTACTCATTATTGAATAATTCACATTCTATATTGCTGCCAATAGTAGTTTTAGCAAATTATGTTTTTATAAGAAATTGTACATTTCATCTATTATTCAAATATTATTGGCATAAATAGTTCACTATATTCGTTACTCTTTTTTTGCTTATTTAATGTATAACGGATCTGTTATGCTACTGTCTTTTAGTCCTTTATATCAATAATATGTGTTTTCTTTCTCTTCATTTTTTCTGGATGAGATTTGCCTAGAGTGTTAGTATTAAAAGCCTTTTTGAAGAAACAGCTTTTCACACTTTAAATTTTCTATAGAGTACATTTAAAAATTTCTATAATTTTAGAGTATACAGCCATGCCACGCTGAACATGCCCAATCTTGTCTGATCTTGGAAGCTAAGCAGGGTTGGACCTGGTTAGTACTTGGATGGGAGACTACCTAGGAACATCAGGTGCTGTAGGCATTAAAAAAAAAAGAAAAGAAAATTTCTATGATTTTATCCTCTTTTCTTTATTATTTCCTTCTACTTTTTGTTTGAAAGTGTTGCTCATTTTTTTTAGCTTCTTAAAATAGGTTAGATAATTAATTTTCAGCTATAGGTATAAATCAATGAAAATCATTTACATCTATGTGTATGTATGCGTATATATATGAATTTCCATTTTAGAATGAATTTAGTTAAATCTCACACATTTTGATTGTCATATATTAATTATAATTCAGTTTAAAATACTATTGCTATGATAAGAGAACATATATGGTGTAGTACAAATTTCTTTGAAATTTGTTGAGATGCTTTATGGGCAAGCATATGATCAATTTTAGTAAATGTGCCATGTGCAGTTGAAAAGAATATATATTCCACAGTTCTATAAATGTCAAGTGTCCTATAATTAGAACTAGGTATCCTTATTAATCATGTTTTCAAATTGTCTCAATCCTTTCTGAATATTTTCTTGTTTTTTTTTTTATCAATTAGTGGTATTGGTATATTAAAATTTCTCACCATAATTCTAAGTTTGTCTCTCTTCTTGTCAGATTTTACTTATATATTTTGAAGATCTATTATTAGATGTATATACTTTTAAGATTTTGATATCTTCTTGATGAAGTTACCTTTTTTCATGATGAAATATCCTTGTTCATTTCTAGTAATATTTCTTGATTTAAAGCCTACTTTGTCTGATATAAATACAACTACATTAGCTTTCTTTTTGATAGTGCTTTTCTGTTATAACTTGTACATTTATTTTCAGTTTTTATGTGCTCTTAAACATAAAGCTGTCTCTATAAGCAATATATAGTTAAGTTTTTTATCCAGAACCATTTGTAATATTTAGCCCATTTATAGTTAACAGAAATAAATTACTGATATATTTGTGTTTAAAATCTACATTTTATTTTTTGTTTTGTATTGTCTTATATTTTAGATTCCTATTTGCTTTCCTTTATTGCCTTTTATATAAATAGAATGGAACCAGATGATATAGGGGCATGTCAGCTTATTTTCAAATAGCTGTTTCCAAAAGACCATAAATTGGCACTTTGTTGAAATATTACAGGTAATATGAAGACAGCATTCTTTATACATGCAAACAGAGAGGATACTCCTCATAGGAATGGTGAGGAAGGTCGACAGAATAGTCACAGAAGAACAAAGGCCAGATGCTTATTATTATGTGAGACTATAAACTTAGTGATAACAAAAACCATATGTTTGATTTACTATCTGTTCTTTTTACAACACATAGCATGGTACTTTTTGAATGAATAACTGATTGAATGACTGAATAAGTGAATTGGCTGTAGCTGTCGTATATTCAGACAAAGTAGGCTTTAAATCAAGAAATATTACTAGAAATGAACAAGGATATTTCATCATGAAAAAAGGTAACTTCATCAAGAAGATATCAAAAAATAACACAATAGAGTCAGAAGTCTTTATTTCAATGTCTCACCCTTGTGCATTAAAGTATGAACTTAAGCAAGCACTAAACATTTATGAGTCTCAGTTTACTCACCTTGGGGTCATGATGAAGCTTTAATAATATAAAGGATGTCATTTTGTGTGTGTGTGTGTATGTATCAAATCATTTTGAAACTATAAATTTTAGACAAATATCATATGTTATTATTAGTACTATATGCAGGAGCAATTTTAAGAGATGTTTTTATTTATTAAAACCCATTTATAGTGTTCCAAATGTAAAACAAAATAAGAATCTTTTTTTTGAGTGTTGAAATGCCCATTAACGTTTAATTTTTATTCATGAACTTTTAGAGGGCAAACATAATAGTGCCCTTTTCACTTTTTGTTGTTTTCAGGATAGTAATTTTATTAAGCATAACTTATAATGTACTTTCAACTTATGTTATCTCTGTAGTTTTCCAACCAGCTTTGTTTGGTAGAGAAATTGTTAGTCTAGTGATTAGAGTCATATTGCTTGAATTCAAATCCCAACTCTGACTCCTGTTTGCTTGCATGCTATATAACTTTGGATAAGTTATTTTGTATGTTGTCCCTTGATTTCCTCATATGTAACATGAAGATAGTAATAGTTCCTACCTCATAAGGGTTTTTGTGAAAATTAAATAGGTTAGTCTTTCTAGCATTTAGGAGAGTATGTGGCATGAAGAAATGCTCAGAAAATGTTAATTTTCTATTGAAGATTTGTTTGTATTAATTATATATGTTAATTGAAATTAATATTCATATTAATTAACTTTGAGATAAGTATCCATGTTTCTATTAGTATGATCTTTACTTTATAGCTGAGGAAACAGATTGGAAAAGGTGAAGTGAATTTTCCAACTTAGTTAAGAGGCAGAAATAAAACTTGAGCCTAAATCTTCTCATTCAAGTTCAGGGCCATCCTGTAATGAGTATTCTGCCCTCTACAACATAGGGCTTAGTAAATATATTTGGATGATAATAGTTGAAAGGACCAATTTATCGAGGAATCTTCTTGGGAATTAAGGAGGCAACTGAAACTGAAAAAATTAAGATAAAAGTTTTTGATCCTAATTAGTTGATGTTTATACTTCCCTATCAATGCATTTTTTTTTTCTTTTTAATGTGAGTATATTAACTGTAGGTAACTGATTGTTCTGGTTCTGGAAGGAAGAATAAGTCTAGCTTCTCAGGCCAAATTTTAATGAGATTAGATAAAATCCCCCTAAGGTTAATTAGTATGGTTTTGGGATGGGTTATCTTACTATCTGGGATCACTGTCTAATCAATCCTATAATCAGGCAGCCAAAGAATGTTACAACTGGAAGGTACTTTAGAGGTTAGAAAACTCAATGTTCTCATTTTGCACATGAGGTAAATAACTTACCCATTGTTGTGTAGTGAGTCAGTTCAGGTCTGCTGATTCCCAGGTTAGTGCTCCCATCTATTATGGTACTCATAAAAACAAACAAACCCAAAAAATTGGTGCTAGTAGAACTAGTAAAAGAAATAAATTAAAATTTTGCCACATATATGGTTAAAGTTTAATTCTGAGTGTTTTCTTTTTGGAGAAAGACACTTGAGCATATTTTAAAGCAGCATACTGCTGTGTTCTTCAAATACAATACTGACATTTCAATCAATTGCCTTGTTAATGTCTATAGACATCTTTATTCTTTCTTAGCTATTGGTGATCTGGTTTGGGAATTCACCAGACTCTTTGATTTATTTTATATCCCATCCTATTGTTAACATTTTGGACAATTCACTGCTCATTTGAATATTAAAGAAGAGACAAAGAATGGAAGTTGTACTTAAATTTATACGTTTTTGATATAACGGTTCTCTTGGTGTAGAAAATGGAAATTAATTTCATGGTTGTTTGTGAATTTACCATTATTATTCTTATGTAGTAACTACTTCTAATTTTTGTTTAAAATATTTTGTTTAAAACATTAAATAAGATCAAATATATTATATACCATAAAACTTAATACAAATACATAAGGTATTATTATCCTTGTTTTTTGAACTATGAAACTGAAATTTGGCTGTGATTCATACTTGTTTTATTGAGGCTTGCCACCAGTTCCATATAGCATTCCAGTCTGTCAAAGACCCAAACAGATCTGCTGGGTTATAAAGACTGGAAAAGCTGCTTGTACCACAGCCTGGCCTAGCTGAAAGCCTCTTCTTATCCTGGGCTGCATTCACAGTTGGCAGCCTTAGAGATTGTGAGTACTGTACTTACAAGTACTGAATGGTAACAAATGTCAGTGTCGGAGCTCATAACATTTAAATGTATATACCATTATGCTGCATGAACTTCTATTAAAATCCAGTTCTCTTAATTTTTATTACCAGGTAACCTTGGACGGGTGGACCAGGTCTCTGAGTTTGAGTATGATTTGTTTATTAGGCCGGATACCTGTAATCCACGCTTCCGAGTCTGGTTCAACTTTACTGTTGAAAACGTGAAAGAATCACAGGTGAGGGAAATAGTGGAAATCTTCAGTGTGGTTTTGGTAAGGAGATTACACTTTTGTTTTATTTTAGAAATATTAAAAAATAATGACTGTATTAAGAATGTATTCTTGTGTATCTATAACAATGGTACAGATTTGTTTAGAGAGATATAGAGAAATAGGTATAATATGCTGTTTTTGTTATCTAAAGGTTATTAAATAATGCGAATAGGTTATCTGAGAACAGAAAGCATTCTTTAGTGATTGAAACATTAGTGTGACTTGCTAGGCTTCCTCGAAGAATACCATAAGGAACCACAGAAAGTAACTTGTACGGCATATTATAGAGTACTGTTCTCTCTATTATTAGAGAGAGTCATTATACATTTTTCACAGGCCTCAATTTCAGAAAAAAGTTTTCCTTTCTTATGCAATATGATGTTTATATATTAAAAACAATGTGACTCTTGTAATTCATCCTATTTTCCCTTTGCTTTGGCTTCTGGAAAACCCAGAGCCGATTTTACAATCCTCTCTAATGGTTTTGAAAAACGTTTTTGCTTGTATTTCTGTGTATTGACTTTTCTTTTATTCCAGTCATGTTAATCTCTCTTTAACCATGATTTCTTCATCTACATTTTCTGACTGTGTATGTTTTTATAATCTTGTTCAAATCTTCTTTGAGAGAGTGTATTGATGAAAATAGAACTAAATACATATGCTTTGAACGTACCATAATAAAAATCTAATCCCAAGAAATCAGTTATCATTCTGTTATATTAAGACAACTGATCGTGGAAGACTCTGCACAAACTTTGAACAAATAATGATATGATTCTTTTAAGCAGTTGAAAGCATAGCGCTATAACAACCTCTGCCTTCTTCCTTGTCATCTTTTTTTTTGTATATTTTTGGGAGAAAGTGAGGAGTTTAATTTCTCCTTTCAAGTCAATCTATCCTGTTTTCTCTTTCACTTGGTTGCTTGCTTCTTTCCATTTCTGTCAACTGCAAGTTGAATCATGTGTCAGGCATGTGTCATTGTCTAGAATTTAGGGACTCTGGGTCTTCCTTGCTGTTCCGTGCTGTTCCTGGCACATTGGCTTCAGCAGAAGCGGGTGCAAGAACAGACACTTCACTTTACTACTGACTCTCTTAATTCTCTAAACACTGCTGACA
Organism: Pteropus medius; assembly: GCF_902729225.1. NCBI lineage: Eukaryota > Metazoa > Chordata > Mammalia > Chiroptera > Pteropodidae > Pteropus > Pteropus medius. The sequence continues at coordinate 4,859,308 of NW_024340701.1, read as the reverse complement.
CAGGACTTGGTTTATGTAATGTTTCCTGGAGTTATGGGCTAACTGGAAGGAATTCAACATATGGGAGAGTTCTGAACATTATTAGCTAAATATGATTTGTCTCAGCATTTTAGGAGAAGTGGGGAAAAAATGTTAAATATTACAGAGAGCTGTTCAAGGGCAAACTTTAGTTCCTAGTTTTGCTTCTTGGTTTCACTTCTCTCACATGGATGATTTTTTTTTTTCAAAAATTTTTTTTGTAGTAAGAATAACAATATTTCTCCCCTCCACCCATCTTAGGAAAACCTATACCTGACCCTAGGATTGTCCAGCTTATTTCAGGACAATAGTTAATTCTTAAAGTGCATTTTCCAAAGTCTATGTTACTGAGTCTTGAGAATATCTCACAGCAGAAGGCTTTAGCCAGATGTACTAGATTGAGTCCCTAAGTTTTAGTTCCCTATGAAGATCTCTCTGCTATCATGAGGTGAACACGTACCGCTCATTCTTCTGTTGGTGTTCTTGTCTCATGTCAGTTATTTAGGGTTGACACATACACACACTACTGAAAAACAAACAGTAATTCTGAGGCAATAGAGTCAATTCACATTTTCATAAAAGTAGTATAATCTGCCAGAATTTCTAAATTCGCAAAGGAGTTTACATTTTTTCCTCTTTATGTATAGTATATGTACATCTTTTAGCTTGCCTCTTGTATCCAGGAATCCACTAACTCTTAAGTAGGGAGACCTGTTACTTTTCAAACAACAGCGTCATTTATCCTCATTATATATCCTTTGCTAAATAAAGATATAGTAGAAGCTCTGAGATTATAGCATTTCTTTAATTTTGGGCAACATTAGATTTCTAGCTCAGTTTTTCTTTTCTTTTTTCTTTTTCTTTCTTTCTTTTTTTATGTTACTCTATAAAGAGTATCTTTATATAGCTCCTCTGGTCAGGAGAAGGGATGGGAAGTGAGATGACTAGAGAGTTAGGGAAAATGTGTTTCTTAATTTATACTACCTGAGATAGTCTTTTAGATGAGTTTCATACATTTCAGAGTATCTTGTTCTTTGCTCCTCTAGTTTGCTTTACAGGTACGGTTTTTGTTGTTGTTGGTTGTTTAAAATGTCTCTGCCAGAGTGTTACAATTTTCATATTACATGTTGAATTCATGCAGATTCTTTTGCAAGCTTGTCTATCAATTCAGTAAGCAAGTAACACGACTATTTTCCAAGGAATTACTGTAATAAGAGAGTTGGTGCTATTTTATGGATCCTTATTTTTAAAATTGGAGGAACCAATATTTGTTCTGTCTCTCTGGATTCTATCTTCATATCCAGTGCTGTTCTACCTTCATTACAGCTAGAAATCATGAACATGTTTATCTAGTTTCCTGAAGCCTGATGCTTTATCAGCCTCTTTCTGTGGGCCATTGCTTCATCAACTGTAATCACATTATATATTTATGGAAATCTGTCTCAAGAAGGAATAAAGATTTGCTGGAAAGATACAATATATATCTCTAGCTCACAGGATATTTGTTTTTATGATTGTCCACATGAAAGAGAATGATTTTACTATTAAGTTTGACTTGTGGGATCTGCTTTCATAATGTCTCTTCTTCTAATCCTTTTCCATCTCTCCAATTTCCGTCAAAATGAGACCTGCATGAATGTAATCTCGTCAAGAGCCTTATTTAGGGTTTGGTACTAGTGGGCAAAAGAAATGTTAGTCATCAAAGGCTGACTTCATTAAATGAATGTTAAGAATCACAGCATCAAATATACTGTATAAATAGGTCTAGCTTTTCAGTTATTTTTCTTGATGATTTTAGGAAATGATAAAAACTTGAAACATACAGTGCTGTATTCTAGGACTGATATATTAATCTCCAAAAGTAGTGGCTAAATAGTGCATTTGCAGGAGTCTATGAAAACTGAATAACCTGGTACGTTTATTGAAAAGTAATTTTTTTCTCTGAAAAACCTGTATTAAATATTGTTATTTGGAAATTTATTATTGATGCAGCAGAACATTAATGTGATGTGAAAGCAAATCATCCTATTTAAATACTTATGATAAAACTTCAGCCAATAAGAGAAAATAAAATATGTCTCGAGTATTTAAACTGTTTTCTTTCCTTTATATTCTTTATATCTTTTTAAATTTATTTTCCTCCTTACGATTATAAGGGTAGCCAATGCTCAATGTAGTAAATTTGGAAAATATCAATTGTTAGAAGCAGAGGAAAAGCATACTCACCCACTCGAACATCTATAATCTATCAAAAGCAAATACAATTAACTTTTTGGCATATTTACTTTTAGGCTTACTCATTTTCTATTTTATTTTTAGAGCATAATTAAGTTAGACCATATATGCTTTTTTATGTCTTGTTTTTAAATAAACAGAACAATATCATGAAGCAATTTTATATTATTTTAAACTTCATAAATATGGCTGCACAATAGCTATTTACTGTCGAACCATTTCTGTACTCTTGGGCATAAAGATTTTTTTCATTAACTGTTGTATAAATAACACTGCAGTGAACATCTTTATGCATGAAGTGTTACCTACATTTCATTTTGTTTCCTTAGGATAAATTCCTATGGGAGGAATTGATGGCCAAAGGATATGAATATTTTAAAGATTCTTGTTGCATATTTCTGAATTGCTGCCAGAAAATTTATACTGTTTTGCTGTCCCATCAACAGTGAATGAGATGCTTTTCCTTGAATTTCTTGCTTTGTTTTATGAACTAAGATGTTCATACATTTAGAATAAATTGTTTCTTTTTCTTCAGTTACTTTGAAACTTTACAGAAATAAATGGGATATGATGTAATGTTTTGGGTCTCTAGTCATAAAAGAATTAATTTCATTTCAGCAATAATGTGAGACAGCAAAACATCTATTTATTATTATTTTCACCTTTTTCTCAATTCATCAATCCTCTTTTATATGGGTGTGCCAACAGATCGTCCTCTGAGGTATGTAATGGGAGATTTAAAAAAGAAAAACTTTTTTTTTTTAATAAACAATGAAGTATTTCTTACACTGTTGTAAGCAGTAATGGAGCTTAAGTATACATGCATGAGTGCCAATGTGAATACATTTTCATTCTTTTAAGTTGGTTTCTGTTGTTTTCACTTGAAATTTTAGAAAGATAAATTTGAGTTTCTGGAAATTGAAAGTCTAAGAACTATAGCTGGAATTATTTGTTTGTATACAGTATATATAATCATGATGTACATGTATATCAATGCACTTGTATGTTTACGTTAGTGTATTTGTTCATTATATCAATTATACCAAATGCTATTATCATACTTGTAATAGCATTCAAATATAAATTTAATTGGCATTATACTTTGTAGTATTTATTAAACAGGCATTTCACTATTTTAATAGACATGAATGATTTTTATATTGCTAAATCCAATGGACATATTATACCCATTTTCTTAATTTATCTTACATTTGGTAGATACTGTTGACAGGTCATTGTTGGTAATTCTGTTACCTTGGCTTTCCTTATATTCCTCTTTTGATTCTCCTTGTTTGTATTTCTTCTGATTCTCCTTCATGGGCTTTTCTTCTTACACAAACTCCTTAAATATTGATACAACCATGATTCCATCTCATATCATTGCATATTATATCTATTTTTCACATTCTCAATTCTAGCTATACTTGAAAATCTCTCCTAAGATAAAAACTCCTAGATTTAAATACCTTTTGGATATTACCACTAAATGTCCCATGGATATCTCAAACTCATCATTTGCAAAAGTTAGCTCTTTATCTTATCCTCCAAATCTGCCTCTTCTATCTACTCCATATTTCCAGTGAATGTTACTACTATCCATGCAGTTGTTCAAACTGGAAACATGGGAGTTATCTCAGACTCCTTTCTTGTGGATCAATATCTAAAAATAGTAATAGTGAAAAGTATAATGATATTAATGTAACCACCATTTATTTGTTACTTATACTGTGCCAGTACTGTGCTAAATAAATGCTTTGTATTCAGTTCTCACAACAACTCAAGGAGGTTGGTATTATTATTATTTTTCTTTTATAGATGACAAAATCAAATTTGCCCCTTGATTTTACCACTTCTAAAATTATTACCTGAATTTATGTGTCTTTCTATTTCTGCTGCAGTCATTCAAGTTCAGTTGATTTTGTGTTCCTTGCACTATGGAAGTTGTCTCCCAACATGTAGTTTTGTACAGAATCTTATGCTGTTTAATTCCATTCTTCACACTGGAGCTGGAGTATTCCATGTAAACTGTAAATTTGACCTTATCATTCCACTGTTAAACCCCTCAAATAGTTCCCTATTACCTTTAGAGTAAAGTCTAAGCTTAGCTTGGCATTGGTACTCTTCATGATCTGGCCCTTTTTAGTCTGCCTTGACATAAATACTTATTGACCTTCTTGTAGTTTCCTGCAGAGACCATGTTGTTTCACACATCCCTGCATTTTGCTCTTTCCTGTAATGCCCTTCCAACATTTCCTCATTCGGATTAAGCTCAGGGTTTGGAGTCAGACTGTCAGGGTTTGTATTCTACTTCAACTATGTACTGTGTGACCTTGGGCAAGATATTTTATGCTCTAACTGAAATAATTTATACAAAGCTATTGAAATTTTTGCCTGACACATAGAAAGCCCTCCAAATGTTACTTTTCTTATCATTAATATTTAACAAATATTTATTGTATACCTATGATATGCCAGACACTGTTCTGGTTGCTCAGGAATCAGCACAGAATATAACAGACTAGGTCTTTCTGTTTTGGGGACGCTTATGTTCTATCATGAGAAGAAAGACAATAAATAGGGGCAGGTAAAAAAAAAAAAAAGATATTTTTAGAAAGTGGTAAATGCTCCCACAGTGTGTTTACTCAGCTAAGGGGATTTTTAGGTAGTTCCAGTTTTTGGCAATTGTGTGGCTATAAATATTCTTGTACTTTTTTGTGTTTGTGAATAACTTCACTTGGGTAAATATTTGGGAACAGAATTGCTTGGTCTTATGCTCTAAGTGTATGTTTAACTTATAATTAACTGCCAAACTGTTTTCCAAAGTGACTGTATCAATTTGCATTTTCATCAGCAATGTATGAGAGCCCTAGTTACCGCATAGCCTTGTCAGCACTTGGTATTGTCAGTATTTTTTAATCTTAGCTATTCTAATAGGTATGCAGTTATATCTCATTGTGATTTTTAATTTGCTTTTTCCTAATGACTGATGACTGAAAATTTTTGCATGTGTTTATTTACTATCTGTATATATTCTTTGATTAACTATTTGTTCAAAATTTTTGTTAGTGTTTTAAATAGGGTTGTTTGTTTTATTATTATTTTTAAGTATTTCTCTTATGTTTTGGATATAAGTCATTTGTAATGTATTTTGCAAAAATTTTCCACCAATATTGGTTGATCTTTTTATTCCTTTAACATTATCTTTCACAGAAGTTTATATTTTTTGTAAAGTCAAGATTATCACTTTTTTCTTTTATGGATCAGGCTTTTGATGTTAATTTTAAGAAATCTTTGTCTAACTCAAGGTCACAGAATTTTCTCTGAAGGTTTTTTTTATATAGATGTTCTTTATTAAATTGAAGACATTCCCTTTATAGCTTCAGGGTTTATATTTTCTTAGTTTTGGGTTTTATATTTAGGTCTATGATTCATTTTAAATTGATATTTACATATGGTGTGAGCTATGGATTGAGGCTGTTTTGCAATTGTTTTTAATTTATTTTTATATATGGATGTCTAATTATTTTATTACCATCTGTTGAAAAGACTACCCTTATTGAGTTGTTTTTGCATTTTTATTTAAAATTAATCAACCATATGTATGTGGGTCTCTTTCTAGACTCTGTTCTGTTCCACTGAAATATATGGCTCTTCTTTCTCCAATTCCATATTATCTTGATTTCTATAGCTTTATAGTAAATCTTGATATCAGATGGTGTAACTATTCCAACTTGTTACCCTTAAAAAAATTCTTTTGGTTATTCTAGCTTCTCTGTCATTTCATGTAACTTTTAAAATAAGCTTATTGAGTTCTATATAAAAAAAAAAATCTTGCTATCCTGCTGGGATTTTAATTAGAATTGTATTGACATTGTAATGATATCGTTTTTCCAATCCTTGAACAATGTATATTTCACCATTTCTTTATGTCTTGTTTGATTACTTTCATCACTTTTTTGTTTGCTTTTAGTTTTTTGTTTTTTTTTTTTAAATATACAGATCTCACATATATTTTGTTAGATTTCTGCCTAAGTATTTTTTTCTTTTTGGGTGCTATTGTAAATGAAATTATTTTAACATTTTTAGTTGCTAATTGTTCATTGCCAGTAAATAATAATAATGCTCTGACCATATTTTCTACATCCTTGCTAAACTCACTTATTCTAGTAGCTTATTTGTCAATTTGGGATATTCTACATAGGCAGTTATGTCATTTAGGAATGTTGATCATTTATATCTGTATGCCTCTTTTTTTCCTTGTCTTATTTCATTGGCTATGACCTCTAGTACAATGTCAAATAGGAGCAGTGAGAGTGGACATTGATTACCTTATTTCCAATCTTAGAATGCATCCAGTCTTTCACCTCTAAATATGATGTTACCTCTAGGTTTTTTTTATATAGATGTTCTTTATTAAATTGAAGACATTCCCTTCCACTCCTAATTTTCTAATAGCATGAATAGATGTTGAATTTTGTCATTGCCCCTGCAACTTTTTAAGCAAAGCATGGAGTCACAAAATTTCAGAGTTGAAAGTAATCTTAACTGTCGTTTCTTCATATTTGAGGTTTTCACATTTACTATCATCTGAAAATTATACTCTTAGAGTAACATTGTTATTCTCTTTAATTAAAAATGTATAGTTGCATAAAGAACTTTACAATATTTTATTTATTTAATTATTTAAATCTATACAGTAAAGCTGTGAAGTATTATTAGGTAAGAAAACAGATTCATTGAAGGTAAGTTGCTAGCTGACAGAAGTCCAGCCACTTATGACAGCTAAATGTTCTTCTCGTATACTGTGTTCGTTTTGCCTTTTTAGCCTTTATATCTATGTTTATAGAATGCCTTTATACTCTTTATTCTCCCAAAGCCCAAGGGTCAGAATGATGAAATGAGTCACTCAAGGTCTTATATTTAGTTTATAGTAGAACTGAGCATATATCCCAGGCCTGTTGATTTCCATGCTAGTTCTTTTGCCCATTTATTATGGTCTGCTCTAGTTTTCATTTTAAATGGAGCTTCCTTTTCTTTTCTTATTTTCATCTCCCACAATGCAAATATCTTGGGAGCCTTGCTTACCTGTCTTGTAATGTCCTGTATATAGACTTTTGGCAGACAACTTTCACTTTCAAAAACTAGTGTATCAAAAGCAATTTTATACTAATTACAATTATCTCATTGATTTGTTGCTCTACTGAATTATAATAGCATAGAAGAATTACATTTGGAGTTGATACCCTATTATATGTTAGTAGAAAGAGACGATTGAAATAAAAATTTAAAAATAGTTTTTAATTTGTAGTATCTAAAATAAAGTGATTTTGATATAATTCAGGAATTTTCTCTTCAACATTTAGAAATATATTGTTGAATGTGTCATTAAGTGAAAATATTAGTCTGTAAATGCACTAGATAAATGGCAATTAAATATGGAAGCATTTTCTTTTCCTTTTAATTCTCTTTCCCCTTTTCTTGCAAAAGTAAAAAGTTAATCTATAAAATATAACATTTGATGATGCAATAATATTTATTGTGTTTTGTGTAAAAAACATGTCTGATAAAATAGCTGTTTTGTTCATGATATTTAACTTAATTCTGCAGGTGATTGATATTAACTGATTTATTTTTTTAAAAAAATTCCTTTGGTCAATTGATTGTACCTAGTTACCCTATTCTACTAAAAAGTTGAGAGCAAAGAAGCTGAGCTACTTCCTCTTACTGAATTTATCTGAGTATATAATGAATGCTTAGATTGGGAGACTGCAACATGTAAGGGAGAGTAGAATCCAATAATCCTGAATTTAAATTCAGGCTTAATAACTACTTACTAGTTACTGGCTTTCAGACAGTTACTTAACCTGAGTCTTATTTTGCATATTAAATAATGGTACTTCGAAGCATTGTTGTTTAAATTCATTTGAAATTTAATTAAATAATGAACATATAAAAGACCCTGTCATATGGTTTACTTTTAGAAAAATATTAGTTAAATCTAATCAAGAAGTTTTAAGAACATGTTATATTGCCAGGCACTGTGCTAGGCACTGAAGATAAAATGATAAAAAGAAAAGAAAAAAGATGTCCCTATGCTTCATAAAGCTTACATTTTAGTGAGTGAAACATAAACTGATAAGCAAATAAACATACATAATATTAATTTAGTGATAAGATTTATAAGGAGAGTAAACCTTCTCATTAAACTAAATTAGTTGGGATTATAAGGCAGTAACACTCACTGTCTGAATGTTACTTGTTCAGTCAAGCTCAAATGATTCTCTAACCGCCATAGAATGCTGTTGCAATGTTTTTTATTAGATAAACAAATAATTGAACGGTTGTCAAAAAATAGGAATATGGCTAGAGAGAGTAGTTTCATTTATTTAACAAACATTTTGTTGATCTACTGTGAACCCAAGAAATTATATAAGAAGGTCCCTTTTTGTACTCATGGAATATATACTCTAGCAATGAGGATGAATCAAATACACAAAAAGCTGTAAACCAATGTGTAAAATAAAAAGTTTATTACTAGAGATACAGGTAAGTTATTATGAAAGTTTATCTCTTTAGTAGGACTGTAAGGTCAATAAATAGATAAAGGAAGATGACAAAGATAAGACAGTACTTGATTTGATCCTTAAAGCCAGTCTTAATAGGAAAAATTCATCTTAGTCAAATAAATATTACAAACCTGATATTGATAGCCACAAGCTTCAATTTAATAGTGAAATAAGTATTAAAAACAATTAAATCATATCATTGTGCCAATTTAAATAAAGCAAAACATATCTGTATTTTTATTAAGATTGTAAAGTTGGTTGCAGAGTGGGATAGTCATATTTCATAATTCATTGTGTGTTAGCATCAGCGTTATATGATGTGATATAACATGTTTACTTGTTTATGTGAAAACTTCTCACATGAGCTTCATATTGAGGAATTTCATTCTGGATTTTTTTTCCTTACTCTTTGTATGTGGTTTTTAACTGCTGAACAATTAAAAAAGACCCAAATTTAGACTGGAAACTTATTGTGACATAAACTTATAAATATTGCTGTTGCAATATAAATAAAACACAGATGTAGAAAGTGAAAAAGATCTTTATGCAAATGAAACTCTGGCTACTAGAAACAGAACATCTTAGGCTAGATGAGTCTTAAGCTATGGGTTGTTTGGCTGATCTACTGCCAAAGGAATGAGAGATTGATATTTAAATTTTATGCAAAGTTTCATGGCTAGTCTAAGCCTTGCTTTGGCAGAACAAAAGCAATAAAATCATGAGGAAAAGGCACTGAAACTTCCATAGGCTTTGATTTGCTGATGTATGGAGAAAGCTCTGGAGTCTAACCAGATAAACTGTCAGAAAGTCTTGTTATTCTTCTTTGCGAATCTGGAATGACCCAAACTGTTTGGAACCTGCCCTACTTTTGTAATCACCTTTGGATTTCAGCTAGCTTGCATATAGCATTCCATGGAGTGAAGAACTAAATACTGATAACTCTTTGATCTTCAACTCTGGTTTTACCACAGTCCATTTTTCCAGCTGCCTGACAGACACCTCCACATCAATATTGTACAAAAGAGTCTATACTTTCCCAAAGTCTGTATCCTTTTTCATTTTTTTTCTTAGTTTATTGTACCACTCACTGTCTATTTGAGTAGTATCCAAACTAGAAACTTACAATTCATTCTTGATGATTCATTTGTTATTCATGCTGTCCCCTCTGTCTGAAAGACCTTCTCTAATTCTCACTCTGCCTGGCTAACAAATTCTTTTAAGATATAGATAAAATCTCTTCTGAGAAGCTTCTCCTTACTTCCAGACTGTACTCCCTGACTGTATTGCTGATGCTAACACAGCATGGATACTACACAATGTAATTGGTGGTTTGTATGCCACTCCTCCCACCCTGAATTTCAGTAACTTTATATTAGGGACTGTGACTTAATGAATTCTTATTTATATATCTTTAAAATGAGCTTATTGTGAGGATTGAATGAGCTAAGACTGGCATATAATAGCACCAATTACACATTATTATTATTATTTATTACTATTATTATGTTGGTTTCTTCAGTACTTGAATTGAATGGTGCCTCCGTTGGAAAAATGGATATGTTGATAAAATGAATGTGTTTAATTGTTATTTCTATAGTAATACCCTTGTACTGACTCCTTTCTGACATAAGACTCAGCTCTTTTTGCGGTAACCATATTTTCCTCCCAGGCTGATCTGCTTCTCTAGCTAATGCCTTTTCTGCTTGAATTTGTGTCTAAACCCAGAGGCCTAGTACATGTCTGTCTGTCTAACTGTCTCTCTCTCTTTAACGCAAAATACATGTAGGGACTTTGGAACTAATGAACTATGACTGTATATAGATAAGAAGATGAAATTCTAATTTAATGGTTAAGAGGACTGTCAGTGAAAATAAAGAATGAACATCAGTCTAGACTTGGTACAGCTTTTAGAACTCAGCATAGACATTTTTACATAGACGCTTTCTCTGGGCCCTTTGACTGTGTTAGTTACCAACTCTGTGCTCCTGTAGTCCCTCAGTCATGGCATTTAATACATTATGGTGAAATTTTCTATCTCTGCTCTGAGACTATGAGCTTCTTGAGGATGGATTTAATCTTTTTACCTCTGTCTCCCTAGGTCTGGACCAGCTGCATAATTTGTGAGTACCAGTGCAAAATAAAAATGCAAGGCCCCTTGTTAAATATTATTAAGAATTTCAAGATGGCACCATCAAAGCATTAAATGAAACATGGGCCTTTCTGAATACAGAGCTCTATGCTACTGTGATACATGTCACATACCCTTAAAGCTGGCCCTACCCTAGTGCCTAGCTGTTTCCTCTGGTATGAAGTAGTAAGTTTGGTGAATAAAGGAGTGAATAAATGACTAAAATTCAAAGTATTGAAAAATCTTTGATAAGGACAGGCAGTGACAATGACCTAAATTGAATAAGTGTCAAAAGTGAAAGGCCAAGCTTTTCAACAGTACATGGAGCTTTTTAATGTAATCACTGGTGAGAGCAATCCACAAACATTATAATTGTATTATATGCAATTTTTTAACCAAGAAAAATATCTTGACTCTTAAGTTAATAGATGATTATATTTGAATCTTTGATTCTAGAAGCTCTATTTTCTTAAAAAAGAAATAGTTTACTGTTCCTCCTTTACTAAAGAGAAACCAAAGTAGAAGAAAGCCACTTGCTTTCTGAAATTTAAATGAAATTTTAATTACTGGTAGGCTCAATCTTCTCACCATTACATATTTCCTGAAAATTGAAGAGAAAGACTTTCACATTGAAAAGTCAAGAATTTCACTCTTGCTCGGCAAAGCCAATGACCAACACAAAAGTATTTTTGATGAAAAGAAGAGCAATGGGTCTTTCAGAGAGGTTTATAAGTAAGTCATGTTTGCTTCCTTAATTTTCAGTATATACACACCTTTTAATGACTTGTAGCTGTTAAAGCAGAGATGCTGAAATTCTGCTTACAGAAAGATATAGTAGACATAGTTTCCCTATATCTTCCACTAAGTACAATTAAAACCCTGGACATTACATATAAAACAAATGTAAGAAGACTCTGAACTGTGGAGTAAAGAAAAGAGACCACCACGGATTCGGGAACTATACAGTACCAGAATGATATCAGTAAAGTCCTAGTGGTTAGCCTGAACTCTCACCCCCATCCAGGAGTAACAGGGATCACCTCCTCCTTTCAGATGTGAGAGTAAGTGGACAACCTGGACTTCTACCCACAGCTTGTAGTTATGAGGCGACATTCCTCCTTTTCTCTACCAGAGTGATATCAAAAGAGGACTGCTAAAATGCAAGACTAAAATAAGACCCAGAGTCTTGTAAGATAATACAAAAAAGGTCTAGATTACATTAAAAAATTACTTGTCATAGCAAGAACTAGGGAAATCTCAATTTGAAAGACAAAAGACACCCAACAGACACCAACATTGAGATGACAGCTGTTAGAATTAACTGACAAGGATTTTTAAAACAGCTATCATAAAAATACTTCAACAAGCTATTATGACACACTTAAATGAAAAAAAAGTTTTAATAAAGAAAAAGAAAATGCAAAAAAGAACCTTGAAGATATAAAAAAGTGAAATAAAAAATGATTGGATTCAAAAAAATGGAGAGGACAGAGGAGAGAATCAGTGAACTTGAATCCAGTACATAAAATTACCTATTCTGAACATAGAAAAAATAGAAAAAAATGAACACAGCATTAAGGACATATGGGTATATAACAGATAATCTAACATTTGTATCATTGGAATTTCCAAAGGAGAGAAGTAAGAGGGTGGGACTGAGAAAGTATTCAGATATATAATGACTGAAAAATCCCTAAATTGGACAAGACACAAACCTATAGATTGAATAAGCCTCAAACAGGATAAACTCAAATAAAATATTACAAGCTCTGAAGACTAAAGGAAAAAAAAAGTTTGAAAGGAACCAGAGAAAAAATGCATTACCTACAGGGAAACACAATTTGAATTATGGAAGGTTTACCATTGGAAACCATGTAAGTCAGAAGGAAGTGCTTCAGCATCCAAGTGATAGAAAAGAACTGTTAACTCATAATTGTTCCAGATGTAATTCTGTATTCAGTGAAAATGTCCTGCAGGAGTTAAGCAAAAATCAAGGCATTGCTTTTGGTGTCAAATTAAAAAAATCATCGCCAAGACCTATGTCAAGGAGCTTGCTGCCTGTGTTTTCTTCTAGGAGTTTTATAGTTTCAGATCTCACATTCAAATCTTTAATCCATTTTGAGTTTTTTTTTAAGTTTGTATATGGTGTAAGATAGTGCTCCAGTTTTATTGTTTTGCACATGGGTGTCCACTTTTTTCAACACCATTTGTTGGAGAGACTGTCCTTTCCCCATTGTATATTCTTGGCTCTTTTGTCATACATTGATTGACCATATATATGTGGGTTTATTTCTGGGCTCTCTATTCTGCTCCATTGATTTATGTGTCTGTTTTTATACAAATACCACACTGTTTTGATTACTATAGCTTTCTAATATAGTTTAAAATCAGTGAGTGTGATGCCTCCAGCTTTGTTCTTCTCACTAAAGATCACTTTGGCTATTCAGAGTCTCTTATAGTTATGTACAAAATTTAAGACTATTTGTTCTATTTCTGTGAAAAATGGCATTGGAATTTTAATAGGAATTGCAGCAAATCTGTATATTGCTTTGAGTAGTATGGACATAGTAACAATATTAATTCTTCCAGTTCATGAACATGGAGTATTTTACCATTTGTTAGTGTCTTCTTCAATTTTTCATTAATGTCATGTAGTTTTCAATATACAGGCCTTTTGCTTGAAGTAAAATGTGGACTCACAGGGTGAACTTACCACTATTTTCTGAAATTGTTAAAATTTAAGTTTAAAATTTTCTTTTTAATGATTATGCCAATTGACTCATGAAAGATACCAACATTGTGCTCTGTATTGCAAGTGCTATTAATTCAGCTGGGCCCAGCTCCACACCCTTCTAGGAGACTTACATAACAGTGTCCTTTCTCTTTAGTAGGAAACAGAATGAACATCAGTGGATTAAATGGACCATAGGGACTTCCATCGTCCATACCTCAGGCCTGAAACTTAAAATCTCTGAGGCATTTAAAAGAATGTTAGTTGTCAATAATTTTTTAATTCCAGCTTCAGCAATGCCTATTGCTTAAAAAATGCTAATACCCAGATGTTTTAACTTCTTGGTGTAGCTATCACTCAAATGTCAAAAGCTCATTATAAATGTCATAAACAAAGTCATTACTGAGTAAGGAAGATCATGATATTAATGTGTGTGCTGCACTTTTGTTGTGAATTGACATTATTTGGTTACTACTTAATGTATTTTTATTGTACAAGATTTGATTATCAAATTTTGCAGTGATACCTCACTGTCTCTCAGAGAGTGTAATTGTACCATTTAATAGTGATTTAGTTCTTTTTTTGGAAAATAGTTGTCTGCAGATGTTAGGTAGATAGGCTATTACCAGGTAATGAGTTTTCTCTTGTCTCATCAGCCTTAAGACACGCTAAAACTAAGGCTGGTTTAAAGTTTATAAGTGTGTGTGTGTGTGTGTGTGTGTGCGCGCGCGCGCGCGTGTGTGTGTGTGTGCGCGCGCGTGCGTGTGTGTGTGAATTTTTTTCTTCTCCACTGGGCCCAAAATTGTTTAGAGGAGAAATGACAAGCATGGACTGGGGACTTAGGAGAATTGAGCTGAAGATCTGATTTTTCATTTGGCTCATTCTGGGGATAAGGAGTCAGGATGGGTTTATGCTAGGCTTTTTAAAGCAGATGCTTTTAAAAATAGATGTGGGATATAAGCCTAAAAGCAATAAATGAACAGGACAAACAGAGACTCATGGTCATGGACAATAGACTAGTGGTTACCAGAGGGTAGTGGGAGGAGAGATGGGGGAGGTAGACAGGGTAAAGGGGATCAAATATGTGCTGACAGGAAGAAATCTAACTATGGGAGGTGAACGCACAGTGTAACATATATATATGTCTTACTGTTAAAGTATACAGCTGAAACTTATTGGATTTCATTAACCATTGTCATCATAAAAAAGAAAATAGATTGTCAATAAATGGAAGGGTAAATGAATGTCTCTTCTTTTCTAGCCTAAATTTACCACCTAAAAGCAAAAGAATTGGATGAAAAGATGTTTCAGGACTTTCTAAGGCTTGTGTTCTAAGATTTTAAACAACTCTAAAAAGACCAATCTGTTTCCTATTTTATGAATATTTATCATTAGTGGGCTTGCTTTATATTCCACCTATTAGAACTTTATGAGTAGTGGATAGAAACAGTCTTGGGCTATGCACACTCATATCTCTTTGGAGGATTCTTCATTTTTTCTGAAATTCTTTTCTGTTCCTTCTCCATCAGATCATCATTCAGATGATCATCAATCAATCATTATTCAACTGCTAGTTCAAGATATCAACTTTTGGCCTGTGTTCAGGAAGAATTAGGCATTTCTTCTTTTTTTCCCATAGCATTTTACAGGTCTTAATACACTAGATCATGATTATTTGTGTGTGTATGTGTGTGTGTATGTGTCTGTGTGTGTACACACACATAAAATCTCCCACTGTTTTATTTATTATGGTATCTGCTGCAGTCAACAGAATACTGGGAAAACTAGATACTCTGTAAATATTCATTGAATAAATGTTGAAGTTTATTGATTTCTGAAAAAAACTTTAAATTTGAAAGGGATATAGAAATTACAATTAGAGTAATACTTAAGGCATGAGTTTTTACAACTCTTTTAAGCTGTATTTAGGAAAATGATACTTTAGAATCCACAGGCTGGGTCAGAGACCATCAATACCCTATACAAATGAGTGATAAAACTAACAGCATGAACTACATGAACCTGGAGTAGGGGGTAAACTTTTCTTTTTAATTATTATTAATTAATGAAAAATTAAATCATTAAAAATTATTCGGGTGACATTGATCAACAAAATCCAATAAGTTTCAAATGTATAATTCAGCAGTGTATCATATATATAGTGAATACATATATTGCATTATGTATTCACTGCCCATAGATTCCTTTTTGTTTTATAGTCTTTAAATTCTGTAGCATCAATAGCAATGTTCCAGCTTCCATTACTGATTTTAGAACTGTATGTCTTTTCTTTTTCCTTGTTGCTTAGTTTCTAGCTAAAGCTTTATCAACTTTCTCGATCTTTTCAGAGTCAAATTTTAGTTTTATTGATTTTCTGTGGTTTTTCTGTTTTATAGTTTATTGATTTCCACTCTGATCTTTATTATTTCCTATATTCTGTTTATTTTGTATTTGATTTTATTTGCTAGCTTCTTGAAGTAGATTACATTGTTGATTTTAGATTTCTTTCTAATAAAGCATTTTGCACTAGCTTTATTAAGGTATAATTAACAAATAAGTTGTAAGATATTTAAAGTGTACAATACAACATGGTGATTTGATCTATGTATACATTATGAAAGGATTTCCCTCATAGAGTTAATTAATAAAGCATTTAGAGCTATACATTTCACTTTAAGGACTATTTTAGCTGTATCATATTTTATTTTCCTTATTTAGCTTAGCTTCCTATAAGTCACCTCTGTGTCTGCATTGCTTAGTGATCAGCCAATGATATGGGTAACACTTGTGCTCAAATACCTCAAGCCTTTAAGGCTTCCACCCTCTTGCCAATGAGTCATTGTGAGGATTGGGAAGCCCAATCCAGGGTTATAGCTAGTTTTCAAGTCTGCCTTGGCTTTTACTTTTTGCTAGCCTCTCTCAGGTCTTCCAATCTATGCTCATAGTTTCCCAGTGAGCCAGGAGGGAGGGAAATGTGGCAAGATTGTTTCAGGCCTTTTCATTTCTGAGATCTCTTTCAGTGTTTGTTTCATCATAGCCCCAGTTGGAACTGAAACCTCAAACCAGCAAAGCTATCGACTTTCCCCATTTGTTTTCTATCAAGTTCACTACTTTTAGCTGACAAAGTTATGGGATTTTGCCTGTGTCCTAAATCACATCTGCCTCTCTGGTAGAAAGCTGCTGGTTTTCATAGTAAGCCCCACACCCTGGTAAAATTATAGTTCTTATCTGTGGAGCTGGGGAGTAGGATGGGAATAGCCCAAAGCAAGAAGGCTGCAGACTTCTGTTATTCTTCACCAAAGCGCTAACAATTTTTCAAGAATAATTGCTTCTTATTCTGTTGTCTGCCTTTGCTGAGCTTCCAGAGACCTGAAATGGTTGTTTTGAACAACTTTGTCCAGTTTGTACATTTTTTTTTTTTTTTGTGGAGAGGATTTATTTACCTCTTCATGATACCCATATCCAAACATTCCTTCCACAGCATTTAAATGCAAGTAGTTACTAATGATAAGAGCAACACTGGCATCCATATACTCATGTATATTACAGTGGCTCTACAGCCCCTTCTTTACCTTACACTCCTCTTTCTCACCCTTTTCCAGGAAGGTAAAGTGGTATAGTGAAAAGAGAAAAAGCTTTGGAGATTGACAGCCTGGGTATAGATCTTTTTTAATAATTAAAAAAATATTTTCAATTACAATTGACATATATTAATTATAGGTGTACAAAATAGTGATTAGACATTTATACAACGTCCTAAGTGATCACCCTGATAAGTCCAGTACACATCTGACACTATATATGCTTATTGTAATATTTGTAACTATAATTTCTTTGCTGTACTTTATATCCCTGGGACTCTTTATAACTGACAGTTTGTACATCTTAATCCCTTCATCTTTTTCACCCATTCCCCAATCCCCCTCCCATCTGGCAACCATCAGAATGTTCTCTGTATCTGTGAGTTTGTTTCTGTTTTGTTCATTTATTTTGTTTTTTAGATTCCACATGTAAGTGAAATCATATGGTATTTTGTCTTTCTTTGTCTGACATATTTCATTTAGCATAATACCCTCTGTGTCTATCCATGTTGTTGCAAATGGCAAGATTTCATTCTTTTTTATGGCTGAGTAATATTCCATTGTATGTATGTACCACATTAGCTTTTTGAGCAATTTAATTCCTCCAAATCACAGTTTACAAATCTGTAAAGTAGATGTAATAAGACATCTCATTGGGAAGATTAAATGATAACATATTCAGAATACCTAATGCAGTGTCTGGCACAAGGTAGATAACCAGTTATTCCCTGTTTTCTCTACCCTCCTTTTCCCTATCATTGCGATTTCTGAAGCAAATAGATTCACCAAGTTGCCATGTATAGCTCAATGAACAGTTGTTAAGAACAGTCAAATGAAAAAAAAAGCTGGTTTCTTTCCAACTAATGTTAATATAAAAACATAATGCTATGCTTTACATTTTTGGGTTGTGGGCCAATGGTCATGTGGATTAGTCCACAAATTGGCGTTTGAACTTCTTTTCATCATATAAGGTGAAAACTCTTTTAAACACACATTTGATCATGCTACTTACCAGCTTCTAATCAGCCTTCAGGATAAAACCCAAGTCCCTCAAAATAACATGCAGGATTCAAAATAACAAGTTGGCCTCTCTGTACCTTTCTATCTTCAGTCGTCTTTGCTCCACTAGGTTTTAACTATATTGTAAAAGCTTTATTTCTCTGACAAGCTTTCATTCTTCCATTGCCTTTGCTCATATAGCTCCATCTGTATGTATTCAAGGATTCTATTTTCATTTACCTGATCATTTTCTATTCACCTTCCAGCTACGTGCCTATTCTTTTAGCACACTATGTTGTAAAGATCATTGCATGTCTGTCTTTTTCATTAGACTGAGAGCTACTTGAGAGAAGAGATAATATCTTATTTAATATTTGTATCTCCATTGCCTTGATCATAGTTTTTCAGTGCAGATGAGGGAACTTAGCACAGCATTCCTTGATAAAGAGGATGAATGATATAACAGCACCAACCATCCCAATATACCACCGAGTTTTGACACAATTATAATGTCCTAAACCCTACCTTTTCCATAATCTGAAAACAAAAGAAAACAAAACACCCATATCTGTCTAACAAAAGAAACTCTGCCTTCTGCCTCCCCTATTGGGGGAGTTAGGGAAACAGTATATGTCTTGGTTGCTATCTTGGCAAGATTGAGGTTCAGATGTGGAATCCAGTAACATGGGCACTGATAATTGTGCTTCTAATCAACACAGGAGTGGGCTTTTAGGTGAGAGTATTCTATTTTCATAGCAGAGCCATTTCAGTGCTCTGTCCCTCATTACAGTAAACTGTCAACAACTGCTGATGCTATTACAGACAGTAGCTTTCTTTTTAAGGGAAACATTAGGCAGTTACTGGTAGATTTCTGACACACCATTACAAAATGCTTCCTGTTAGCAAGTAGAGGAAAGTGAAATGGATGTGAACTTATTAGTATTAGAATTACATGTCAAAAAGCTAGAGCAGAGTTCAATTTATTTCTGCAATAATAAGCAAGCCAAGATTGACTTGACAATTATTTCTACTTCTGCTGCTGGTTTTTTTTTTTTTCTGAGGTGAGCATTCCAATATAAAATCAACTGATGTGGACACCATATAGTAAATAATAGCCTGTATGAATTAAGATTATCTCATAGGAACTAAAATTAAATTATTTCCTAGGTGGAAATGAATATTTTATAGTTCTCTCTGGCAAAGAAATAATACAAAGTTACATAATTTTTAATGAAATAGAAAATTTCTGTAGTAAGAGTTAAAGGATATAAATTCCAGTCCTATGTTTTCTATGTACTAATTGTGTGACCTTGAACAAGTTCTATTTGGGGCTTCAATTTACTCAGCTATATAAACTAATGATGATAATAACCACTACTGTTTATTGAGTTTCTAAAACAGGCTTTGATCTACAATGTGCTTAATATAAATCACGTCATTGCATCTTCACAATACACTAACTTTATTCCTATTTAATGGATAAGGAAACTAATGCTCAGAAAGGTTAAGTAACTTGCTCAAGGCCACAAAGTAAGAGGTGGAGCAGAACAAAAACCCACATCTTTGGTCTTCCATGTGTTTGTTTGTTTTTTTCTTCACTCTGCTTTTATTCAGTCTCACTAATATTAATAATCTATCTTGCAGAGCTGAAAGGAAAATGGATTTGAAAGAGCTTTTATGCATACAAATTTAAGGCACTGTTACTTTTATTTATAGTTCAACTTGGTATCACTAAATTGGAATGGGGTTGTTTTCTATTAATGTTGAGTGGAGAAACACTATAAAACTTTCTGAAGGCTTACACAGATTTAAAAGTTAATTCTTTAACTTTTTCTGAATGGTAATTTTTTTCTGCTGGCCTACAAAATTGTATTCCATACTATTATTTCCTTATAATATTAGTACTTATCTTTTTCTTTTGCCTGTCTTTTCATATATTTTAAGGATAAATCTACATATGCTAAGGAGACTAGAAAGTTTCCATAGTAATATTTGAATATATAGTTTGTAAAGTGCTTTCATATGCACATATTGTTAGTTTTTCAGAACTATTTTCTTGTTTTCATATTTATGAAATAAGCATTTTTACTTCTATGTTATGAATAAAACAACTGAAGTGTAGAGAGGCTCGACTAAGTTCACAAAACATTAGTTGTAGAGGTCAAGAACTAAAGCCTTAGTATTCTAAGTATGGGGTGCTTTCTACTATATCAAAATTGAGGCAGCTATAGTATAGTGGTTACTCTTACAGGCTCCTGAGTTAAACTTCTCGAGTTTAAATTTTGACTCATTTTATACTGTTGGGTAAATTAATTAGTTCAATAATTGGGTCAATTGAATATGAAGCCCCTTGGTAACTCCAATTCCTTATCTATAAAATGAAGATAGTAATATCTATTTTGTAGGGTTATTAAACGAGATAATATATGTGAAATATTAACTGTGACAATACATAAACACTCAATAAGCTTTAGCTCTTTTTCATACATTGGCTTACTATTATAAGTTGTAGTCATATAATTATAGAAACCATTTCCTTAAGTTGGTTAAAGAAAACTTTCAATTCAGTAATTCACTTAATGTCTCTGGAATGCCTCTGATGTGCTGTATATTTTCTAGGGATGAATTATACAGGGATGTATACAATAGGGTCCTTGCTCTCAAGGAGCTAATTTTCTTTAAGAAAATAAATAAAGATAGATGAATGAGAAGACCAATTTTAATGACTTCTACAGCACCTAACTTTAGAAAAATCTACTTGATGGATGTGTTGGTTTAATTTGCTTTCAGATTGACATTTGGTTTTTATTTTCATTATTAAAATTATTTTACTTAAAGAAATATACATTTATGGAGAGTATCCCTTTTAGAAATCCTAAAACAAAAATGAGTGATGCAAATGAAATTCGTGGTTTGGTAGATTGAGATCTATTTAACATGGAAACAGATTTCCTTGGTCTCTTTTTAGAAAAATGCATAATAGAGAATTTTTTCAATTGCAATACATATATTATTGATTATAACGATATCTATAAATTTATTAAGTATTAATCGTGTGCCAGGTGATATATTAGATGCCTTATAGATGTTATAAATTCTCACAAACACTATTAAGTAGTATTATTTCTACTTAATAGCCAAAGGAGCTGAGGCTCAAAGAGGTGAAATAACTTGCCTAGCATCACACATTTTATGGAATTGGGCTTCAAGCCCAGTGCTGTCTGTCTCCAAATTCTATGTTGGAATTGGAAAAAATTGGGGCAATTTGAATATGAACTTTAAGCTTGAGTCTTGCTTCATTGTATTTAAGTTTGTTAAGTTTCTTTTTCATTATCTTTTCTGTATCTACTATAGGTTTCTGTTTTGTGGTTACCATGATGCTTACATATAACAACTTTTATTTATATCAGTCCATTTTAAGTTGTTAACAACTTAAGTGTAAACACATTCTAAAGCTCTACATTTTTATTCTCCCCATCCACTTTTTATGTTTTTGATGTCACCTTTTAGACTTTTTCACCTTGTGTATTCTTTAACTATATCTCTCCTTCAATTCTGAATAACTTTGCCTGATAGACTATTTGGGGTTGGAAGTTTTTTTCTTTCAGCAATTGTATATATTATGCTACTTCCCTCTGGCCTGCAAAAATTCTACTGAAAAATCAACTGAGAGTCCTATGTACTTAACAAGTCATTTTTCTCTTGCTGCTTGTAAGATTCTTTCTTTGTCTTTAACCTTTGACATTTTAATTATAATGTGTCTTGGTGTAGGTTTCCTTGGTTCATCTTTTTTGGAACTCTCTAGGCTTCTTGGATCTGGTTGTTTCCTTTCCTGGTGTTGACTTAAGAATGTCCAAACCTGTAGAAAATTTTATAAAAATTTGTTTGAGGCGAACAGAGGATACACTGGAAGCAGTATCTCAACAGACTGAGAAGACTGCTTCTCAGAATGGCAGTTTCTAGCTTCTTTTATGCATTTTATATTAAGGAGGGAACATAAAGAAGATTATATATATGATGGTGGGAGAAAGTGAGGTGGAGATGGGATTACAGGATAATTAACAAGATTATGTATTCTCTTGAATTGTTTTGCTTCTGAAAAGAGGCATTTCAAAGGTGTGTTAACCTAGATCACAGAAAAAATGGTCAGGGTTTACTTAAGGAAAGCTACAACTTTTACTAAAGAAATTATATGTCTGGTACGTGACCGCCCACCATGATCTGCCTAGTTAGGAATTTATGATCACATCACTCGGTGAGGTTACTTTCTGTAAACCCTTTTTCATCTACATTAGGTTAGGGTGCTTTTCAGGCATTATTTCTTCAAATAAGTTTTCTGATCCTTCCTCTTTCTCTTCTCCTTCAGGGATACAAATATAATACAAATGTTAGTCCACTCAATTTTATCCCAAAAGTCCCTTAAACTATCTTCATTTTTTTCCATTCTTATTTTCTTTTTGCTACTCTGATTGAATGAGTTCCATTGCCTTGTCTTCACTTCCACTGATTCTTCTGCTTTATAAAGTCTGCTGTTGAACCCTTGTAGTATATTTTTTAGTTTAGTTATTCTTCAGCTCTTTGACTTCAGTTTGGTACTCTCTTATGCCTTCTATATTTTTGTCGAAGTCCTCACTGTGTTCATCTATTCTTCTCCCAAGTTTGGTGAACATCTTTATGACCATTACTTTTAACTCATTATCAGGTAAATTACTTATTTTCATTTCATTAAGATTTTTTTTTTCTGAGGTTATATCTTCTTCTTTTGTTTGGAACATATTCCTCTTTCTTCTCATTTTGCTTGACTCTTTGTGTTTGCTTATTATATATATGTATTAGGTGAAACAACAGGCACTTCTCCCAGTCTTAAAGGATTGGCCTTATGCAAGAGATAAAACTTATTGTTCAACCTTGCCCTAGCTCTTGATTGTCTCTTGAACATTTGTGATTGTACAAGCAGCCTATTTTACTTTTAATAGCTCCCAGTTGTTCAGTTAATAGCTCTCAGTCTATCTGTATCCCAAAGAGGGAGATCTTATTATTTTTTTTATTAAGTTTATTGGGGTAACATTGGTTAATACAATTATATAATTTTCAGGTGTACATTATCATTTGACATCCGTATATTCTATTATGTGTTTACCACCCAAAGTCCTTCAGCTACCATATATTTCATCCTCTTTACCCACTTTACCCTTCCCCTAAACCCTATATTTGACCCCCTTTACCCCATCTTCCTTCCCCCTCTTCCCCTACCCTACTAGTAACCACTACTCTATAGTCTTCTGGTAACCACTAGCCTATAGTCCATGTCCATGAGTCTCTGTTTGTCCTGTTCATTTGTTGCTTTTAGGTTTATATCCCACATATAAGTGATATCATGTGATTTTCAACTTTTTCTGTCTGGTTTATTTCACTTAGCATGATTTTCTCGAGGTCTATCCATGTTGTCACAAATGGCAATATTTCATCTCTTCTTATGGCTGAGTAATATTCCATTGTATATATGCACCACAACTTCTTTAGCTAATCATCTATCGTAGGACACTTTGGTCGCTTCCATGTCCTGGCCACTGTGAATAATGCTGCTATGAATATCGATGTGAAAATATCTTTTTGGATATGGGTTTCCAAGTCCCAAAGAGGACTTAATCAGCACCTAGATTCAGGCTGAGTGGGAGCCAGACCTTTGGGCATTTGCATATACATATACATTTGCATAATTTAAAAGCTGCTCAAATACATATTTTATATATACATATACATATTATATATATATATATATACACACACATGCATATATATATATATCTGTATATATGTATGTGTATATGTATATATGGCAGCAGCTGCAAAAATCAGGGCACCAGACAAGGGTATATGCTCCTATTTGGGAGATATAAGTGAGCTGGAAAGAGGTAGAGGAAGAGTGCAAAGACTGCATCCACTTATCTTTGTTCCCTGGAAGCCCCTCCATAGGCCTGTAGAAGTGTGCCACACCAGAAGCCAGCCCCTCAGGCTAAAGTTCTTAGACAAAGAAATAGGAGCTTTGTGTTTCACTCTGCTAACCGTGCAGTGCCCTGGGGGTGGTAGTCCTCTAAGAACTGTCTGTTAGAGTCTCATGGGACCCAGGAATGCAAGCCTCTCTGGCCTCCAGAGCCCTTGACTGCAGCCACAAAAACCGGGTCACCAGACGTAAAAACCAAGGCACCAGACTTAAAAACTGGGGCACCAGATGTGTGTAAAATCTCTCCTTGGGGAGATAACTGATACTGTCGAGCATGACAGTGGAAGAGTGAGAAGATGGCACTCTCTAGGGAAAAAAATGGTGCCCTCTGGCTTTAGAAAGGAAGAGAGAGAGTAAAGAGAATGACCCCTGCTGGCTTTAGCAAGGCAGAAGGAGAGCACAGAGCTGTCACCTGCCAGTTGGAGGGTAAAGATGGCACCCAATGAGATAAAAAGTCTAGAGTAAAACAAAAACAAAAACAAATTCTATTAGTATTGTTGGAGCAGTAGCGAAATATAGGGAAGGAGGGTAATCATTGAATTGGACTAGAGTTATATGTTCTAACTTCTGATAGAAAATCTGGAACAGGGTAATATGAGTGCAGGTTTTCTGTTTGGAAATAGACAACACTTTTCAAACAATAGATTCCATGATTTCTAAAAACATTTTCATTTAGAAGTAATTCTACCAAAGAAATGTAAGTACTAACATTTGCAAATTACTTCTATCTAACAAAAGTTTTATACCATCAGTTCAACAAAATATTTACCTTGGCATGAAGGAGATGCTTCTGAATTTACAGTTTCATTAGATTTAGTGTTCAGCACCTAGAGTCATAAATTTGTTTTAGAAACTCTTCAATTTCTGTAATTTATCCAACATACTGAATGTTGGCTTTTCATTATATTTGCATCAATTTTGTAGTGAAAATCTTGTTAATAATGTATCCATAGCTAATATTGTTAACTAAGAGTAATATCATTTTTTTATAGTAAGTTGTCAGAATTATAGAATACACTGAATTTGAGCCAAAGATATCAAGTTCAAAAAGAGAATTTGAAGAAAAGTGTTATTATATACTGTTAGGTTTTTGTCATATTCCCTAACCAAAAGTTTCCTCAAGCTCTTGTCCCTCCATATTTACCACTCTATACTTAGGCAATCACTGATCTGCTTCAACAATACAGATTGATTTGCATTTTTTAGATTTTTATATAAAAGGAATCATACACGATGAACTCTTTTTATGTGGCTTCTTTCACTCAGCATAATTATTTTGAGATTAATCCATATTGTTGCATGTAGCAATAATATATTTCTTTATATTGCCAGATAGTATTATTGTATGGATAGAGCACAATTTTTATCCATTTACCAGTTAACAGACATTTGGGTTGTTGCCAGTTTGAGCCTTTACAAATATAAGTGCTATGAACATTTCTATGCAAGTCTCTCTTATTTCTTATAGATAAATCCTTAGGAGTGGAATAATTGTGTCAAATGATAGATACATTTATATCTTTTTGAAAAACTTCCAAAGAGCTTTTCAAAGTAGTTGGACCATTTTACAGTCCCACCAGCAGTGTTTCTGTTGCACACATACTAACCAACACTTTGTAGGGCTAGTCTTTTTAGTTTTAGATCTTTTTATAGGTGTATATTGGTATCTCTCTGGGGTTTTAATCTGCATTTTCCTAATGACTAATGAGGTGGAATTTTCTTTCATGAAGTTATTTGCCATCTGTATATCTTTCTTGATAAAATCTGTATTCTAAACCTTTGAACATTTTGATGTGGTTGTTTATTTTCTTAACATCGCATCTTGAAACTTCTTTTTTTGAGGTATAATTAACATACAACACTATATTAGTTTTAGGTATACATATAATGATGTGATATTTGTATATATTGTGAAACAATCACCACAATAAGGCTAGTTAACATCCATCACCAAACATACAGAATTTTTTTCTTATGATGAGAACTTTTAAGATTGACTCTCTTAGCAACTTTCAAATATGCAATACAATATTAACTATAGTCACCATGCTGTATTTAATTTATCCCCATGACTTATTTAATTTATAACTAGAAGTTTGCACTTTTTACCTCCCTTCACCCATTTCACTCCTCAACCCCTCTACCCCACATGTGGTAGCCACCAATCTGTTCTCTGTATCTACGAGCTTGCTGCGTGTATGTGCATATATGTATGTGTATATAAATATATATATTATATGTACATATTAGATTTCACATATGAGAGAGATGACATGGTATTTGTCTTTCTCCGTCTGACATATTTCACTTAGCACAATGCCCTCAAGGTCCATCCATGTAGTTGCAAATGGTAAGACTTCCTCCTTTCTATGGCTGAATAATATTCCATTGTGTGAGTGTGTGTGTGTGTGTTTGTGTATCACATTTTCTTTGTTCAGTCATTGTCGATTTACTCTTAGGTTGTTTCCATATCTTAGCTATTGTAAATAATGCTACAATAAACATGGGGATATTTGTATCTTTTTGAGTTAATATTTTCTTTGAATAAACACCCAGATGTTGAATTGCTGGATTATATGGTAGCTCTTCTTTTAATATTTTGAAGAACTTCCATACTGTTTTACATAGTTGCTGCACCAATTTACATTCCCACCACTAGGGCATGAGGGTTTCCTTTTCTGCACATTCTTGCCAACACTTGTTATTTCTTGCCTTTTTGATCATAACCATTGTAACAAGTGCGAGGTGATACGTCATTGTGGTTTTGATTTGATGTCCCTGATAACAGTGATGTTGATGAAAATTCTTAATATAGCCTTGATATATTATAACATATGTGATTTTCAAGTACTTCCTGCCGGCTTTAGCTTGTATTTTCACTCTTAGTTTTGATGATGTAATTTATTAATTTCTTTTTTGTGGATTATGATTTTGGTGTCATATCTAAGCAATCTTTCACTTCAGGGTTTTATAACTCCATTTCCATTATGTACATAAGCCTTTATGATTTTTATGTCTTCTTGATCAACTGAGCCCTTCATCAGTATGAAATAATCTTCTATTTCCTTTATGATACAGAAGTAGATTCCTTTAAAATCTACTTTGTTTAGCATTGATATATCTGCCTTTGCTTTTCTGAATTGGTGTTAGAATGGTATATCTTTTCTCATCTTTTTACTTTAACCTCCTTGTGTCATTATATTTAAAGTGGGATTCTGGTAGGCTGATGATCTTTGCCTCTTAATTGGAGTGTTTAGATATTCGAATTCAATGTCGTTATATATATACTTGAATTAAAATTTACCCTTTTGTTATTTTTATAAAATTATGTTTTCTGTCTATTCTGTGCTCAATTTTTTTTTGTGCCTACTTTTGGTAAATTATTTTCAATGATTTTATTATATTTCCTTTGTTGAATATTACCTTTGACTGTTTTATTATTTTAGTGGTAGTTTTAAGCTTTATAGAATACATCTTCAATGTATCACAGTCTCTTTTCAAATAGTATATCACTTCATGTGTATTATAAGAACCTTACAACAGTATGCTTCCATTTCTACCTCTCACCCTGGCCTTTGTGGATATTGTTATATGTTTTATTTCTGCATGTTATTGACTCTGCAATGCATTATTGAGTTTTGCTTTAAACTGTCAATAATCTTAAAGAAATTTAATAAGAAAAAATGTCTTTTATATTTACCTGTATATTTACCATTTTCGGTCCTCTTAATACTTCTGTTTAGATAGATTTTTATCTGTTATAAAAATCTTTCTTTCTTCCTGAAGAACGTCCTTTCACATTTTATGTAGTTCAGGTCTGTTGATGCTGAATTATGTATTTTGTCATGCATGTGCCTGATAGTCTTTTAGAAAGACATTTAGAAAGATATTTTTTCTGGATACAGAATTCTAGGTTGAAAGCCCCCCCACCCCCACAGTATTTTAAAGATGTTGCTTCACTTGCTTTTGGCTTGCATGTTTTCGATAAGCAGTTTGCTAGCTTTTTTATACATGTTACTGTGTATATGATGTGTCTTTTTTTCCTTTGGCCGATTTGAAGGATTTTTCTTTATCATTGCTTTTTTAAAAAATATAGTTGTATAGTTGTATACTTTTTTAAAAAGTATACAATCTTATGTTGGTTAGATTAGTTTCAGGTGCACAATATAGTGATTAAAAAATTTTATACCATGCAATGTGATCAACACACTAATTCCAGTAATTATCTGTCACCATGTAAACTTATCACAATATTATTGACTATATTTCTCTTCCTCTTTTTATCCATCCTCCTACCCCTTCACTTTAAGTAACCATCCTTTGGTCTCTGTTTTTATGAGTCTGTTTTGTTTTGTTTTGTTTTTAGATTCCACATATAAGTGAAACCATACACCATTTGTCTTACTCTGCCTGACTTATTTCACTTAGCATAATATCCTTTAGATCCATCCATGTTGTTGTACATAGCAAGATTTCATTTTTTTTGCCACATAATATTCCAGTGTACATATATATCACATCTTCTTTATTCATTCATCTATCAATGGACGGTTAAGTTGCTTCCATATCTTAGCTATTGTAAATAATACTACAGTGAACATAGGGGTACATATATCTTTTTAAATTATTATTTTCATTTTATTTGGATACATACCCAGAAGTGGAATTGCTGAGACATATGGTATATCCATTTTTAGTTTTTTGAGGAATCTCCATACTGTTATCCATAGGGGCTGCAGTCCTAACATTAGTGCACAAGCGTTCTCTTTCTTTGCATCCTTGCCAACAGATGTTGTTTGTTGACTTTTTGACAATAGCCATTCTGACTGGTGTGAGGTGCTATCTCATTGTGGTTTTGATTTGCATTTACCTGATGATTAATGATGCTGAACATCTTTTCATATGCCTGTTAGCTAACTGTATGTCTTCTTTGGAGAAATGTCTTTTCATGTACTCTGCCCATGTTTGTTTATGTTTTTGTTATTGAGTTGTATGAGTTCCTTATATTTTGGATATAGACCCCTTATCAGATATATCAATTACAAGTATATTCTCCCATTTAGTGGGTTGTCTTTTTGTTTTGTTGAAGGTTTCCTTTGCTGTGCCGAAGCTTTTTTGTTTTATATAGTCCTATGTGTTTATTTTTGCTTTTGTTTCCCTTGCTAGAGGTGACGTATCCAAAAAGATATTACTTAGATTAATGCCACTTTTACATAATTGGTTATGATATATTTTGATATAATTTTTCCACATTTCTTTGGTTTGAGGTTTGTTGAACTTCTTAGATTTTTGGATGTATTGCTTTATCAAATTTGTATAGCTTTCAGCCAGTATTTCTTTACATATTTTTTCTGTCTCCCTTCCATTTACTTTGTGGACTCTATTTACCTGTATAAGTCCACTTGAAGTTGTTCCATAGTTCACTAATACTCGATTCCTCTTTTGTTCAGTCTTTTTTTTCTCTCTGTGTAATTTGAGTTATTTCTCTTGCTAATTCTTTAAGACCACTAATCTTTCCAAATGTATTATATAATCTGCCTTAATCCTATCTCATATATATATATAAATATTTTTTAATCTCAGACATTATTTTTAGCAGTCTGATTTAGTTGTTTTTTAAAAATATATTTTCCATGTTACCTCTTAGTGTACACAGTCTTTCCTCTAGCTTCTTGAACACATGAATACAGTTACCTTCTAATACCTTTATGATTATATTTATTGTCTGCATCATTTCTAAGTAAGTTTTGATCAACTAATTTTTTTCTCCTCATTGTCAGCCGTATTTTTCTGTTTCTTTGTATGCCTGGTAACTTTTTATCAAATGCCAGACATTTTGAATTTCATCTTGTTGGATGTTGGATATTTTTACATTCACATAAATATTTTTGAGCTTTGTTCTGGGATGCAGTTACTTGTTAATAAACATTTGATCCTTTCAGGTATTTCTTGTAAACTTTGTTAAATGTTGTCAGCAGCATTTAATCTTGGACTCTTTCTCATTCTTGAGACAAAACTTCTCTGAGTACTCTATCCAACACCCTAAGAATTATGAGGTTTTCTGCTCTGGCTTGTGAAGACAGGATTTCTCTAGTACTCTGCCTGTGAACTCTAGCTATCTCGGCTTTCTTGAGCTTCCAGCTTCTTTTCAATTTAAGGACACTCCTGACATCTTCTTGGGTTTTCTCCTTCCTTGCTATAGCCTGAAAACTCAAGGCAGTAGAGTGAGAAAATTGTAGGGTTTGTTTTATTTGTTTCTTTTCTGTTTGGATTGCTCTACTTTGTTGCCTGACTTTCAATGTCTTTAAAACTGTATTTCACATATTTTGCCTTTTAAAATTTGTTTCAGTCAAGAAAAGAAAATCTAGTTCCTCTTCTGTCTTTACTGGAAGATGTTTTCCCCACTTTTTAATTTTAAAACTTTTTTTTCCTCTAAGATATTTTCATACATTATTCTTAATATGATTAATGTTGCTGGAAAATATATTACAAGGCAAAATTTACTCTAGTTGCTCCTTTCAATTTTTCTTTAAAAAAATTTCTTAGTAATTGATATGCAAGGACATAATATAACCATGTGATTCTGAAAATGCCTGAAATTTAGGTCTTGAGTTCAGCATGCCTCCACAATAGCAATGTGGCTTCAGAAAAATTACTTAACCTCTCAAAAGCTGCAATAATAATATTTATTGTATAGGATACTTGTCAGTATTAAATTAAATAATGAATGTAAAGAGAGTGACTCAATGTCTTGGCACCTACAGGTAATCAAAAATGGTAACAATACATCAGTTACAAAATAACATCATCAAAAACAACAGCAATAATATCATTGGAAAGTTAAACGTTATGTGCTTATTAGGAAGTGGCCAGATAAAAAGTAAGAAATTGTGAAACAGAAAAAAAGGACTTTCTTTTAATATTTTTTAGCAAATGGAGAATAAATATGCCATTTAACCACCACTTATTTGACCATATATCTACTGTTACATAATTTATGTCTCTAAGATAAAGTAAGCAAGAAAAGATAGTTTATGCTGGCCTTGTTTATCATTTGAAATGCATCTATGGTAGAAATGTATTAAACAACATAGGGAAGCATATAAGCAGAAAGAATAAGTGCAGTGATGGACACGTAGATTCCATCACAGTTGGAAACATTATGAGAAAGAAGTGCTTCAGGCTTATGTGATAAGATTTCGTTTTCTAATTTTGGCATCCTCACATTTATAGATAGATTATTTCATTTTGTGGTGATAAAGTTTGAGAATGCCCATGTAGACCCCTGAATTATTTAGCAATATGGATACATAGCAATCCAAGGCTATTACAGTAGTTGGCACAAAATAACATTCTAACAGTGAAAAATAAAAGGTGAATATATTAACACTTGATTCAACAACCGTTTTCACTTAAATGTATCTCTTTTTTTTTAAAGCTCTAGTCTGATTCAACTTTGTTGTCCAGAATCTCTGAAATTGGTGTTTTTTTCCTTTATTTTTAAATGGCAGTTAAAAGGAAATTACTTGAGTAATAACAATAGCAATACCAATAACCACAAAAAAAAAAAAGCAAAATTAATGTAATTTATTGAATAGCACCTCAAGGACTGTCTTAAAGGCTTATAACGTGTTATGTAATTCTCACACAAAGTTGTAAAATATATCTTATTTGATGAGAGAACAAGTTTAGAACATGTTAGAAGCAAACATGAAACCAGGACTGGATTTTTATTTTTATTATGTAATGCAACATGCACTGGATTATACATAAAGGTTATAATCTTCCCTCAGAAAAAGGGGTATATGGAAAATTCTCTAGAAAAAAGAAGTTATATGTAAGGGGTGAATATAAAGCTTTTAATCTTTCCCATCATAAAAACATATTCCTCCTAAGTCTTCTTTGGAGATCTCCTTTGGGGAATAGGTAAATTCCTGGAGTAAATTCATGGAAAGAGACCATATAGTAGAACATGCTATTGTATTATCCTTTGCTGAAGTAGACTGCTTTTCCATCTTTAGAATGTCAATTGTTGTTTAAGTTCTGCTAAGTAAAAAAAGAACATTGCAGTAAGCAGGAGATACTATCCTATCCTGTTTGCGCAAGAACTGCATACTAAACTGCTGAGCAGCACTCTCAAGTCATGCAACTCTCTGAGACAGAAAGATCTGAAGATCTTACACCCTCTGTGCTGTAGTATGAGAGCTCCTGCTAACCTTGAAGAGACTGTTCAGCTGTTTCCACTACCTTGAATTTTTTTTACAGTGGGAACTTGCAGTTGGTGCTGTCTTCTCAGAACATGTTTATTGCAGTTATATTTATTTCATTGTTTAAGTCCCTGTCACCTTGGCAACAGGGTTCTATTACAAGAATAACACCTGAAACTTACCAAAAGCTACCTTGAAGCGAGTTATCTAATGAGTAAAGCTTTGTTCTGCTGTTTTTGTAAAAATATAGCTTGCTAGGAGGTTTAAACAAATAACAATCTTCATATATGCTCCTGTGAGACCTTGGGAATATCAGGCTCCACAGGCTGGTTCTTTCAAAGGTGATAGCCCCATTGATGTTGCTGGAAAAATATTGGCTGGTCTTTCTTCTGCTACTTACGCTCATGGACTTCATTCTGCAGTTATGTAAAACTGACATGTTTTCATGGTGTATTTCATGCATGTATGTACTTTCTATCTTTGCTCATGTTGAACCTGTTGCCTGAAATGCCCTTCCCCACCCATTTCAAGTTGCCTTCATTCTGTTTATTCCTCAAAGCTCAATTCAAAGTCAAGAAAACTTTCTTGACTTGCCCCAGCAAAATTGCTCACACCTCTAAAGCAGTACTTAGCCAATTTCTGTTTTGACATTTACTGTGTTGTTTTATTCATCTGCCCTTCTAGTCTGCCACTCTGTGAAAGCTGAGAGTCTCTTATTCATGTTTGTATCTACATACCTACCCCAGTGTCTGGCATTTGTAGGTTCACAGTAGTGTTTGTTGAATAAGTGAATAAATAAAAGTTCTTAGAACAAGAATCAGGTTTCTTGCATGTGGATCTTAGCTCTACCACTTGTTAGCTTTATGGCCTTAGGCAAATCCACAAATTCTATGTGTTCCTCATTTGTAAAATAAAATTATTAGATTTCTGAGACGATTTAATATATGTCAAGTATATAAAATAGTGTCACACAATTATGTTTGCTATCATTATTCTACTGTTCTTTTCCCTTTCCGACTTTATATCTTTTCCCCATTCTGATAATAAGATGTCTGTTAGCAGACATTAGCATGACTTCCTGCCTGTGATTCAATTATACTACTGGCCTTATGTATGGTATTTTTTGGTTTCTAGTTTTTATTCTGATGGCTTGTCAATTGGTCTGATCTTTTCACAGGGCTAGGTTCCATTCTGAATCTCAGCTGAAGAGAGAACCACTATCAACAGTTTGGAGAATATTCTATCTTTTCACCTATATTTTAAATGGTCTAATAGAGTATCAGGAGTTGCCCAAAATGATCATATATTTTAGGCCCTGCATAAGCCATAGAGTACAGTGTTAAAAAGTGATAATTTTTGTCCTTGAGGAGCTCACAACTAGTAAATTGATGGTTATACATATCATGCAAACAATTGCATTAACATTTTACAAACACTATATTTGAGTTTTCTTGAACTTGTAATGAGAGCTCAGAATTTATCTGGTGTGTTCAAGGGAAATGAATCTATGACCTTGGTCTTTGGACCAAATTTAGTAGCAGAACCACTCAGGTAAAAAGATCTTGTAAATGTGAGGTATTAATACTATTAACATTCAAAATTTAATCAGACTCCTACTTTACCAGTAATCAAACAGGTAAAAGGATAGCTCAGTTAAATGAGTAAAATGCTGACGAAGCAGTTTCGAGACACTTGAGGACAACAGGTATTAGAGAGATGTTTAGACTCTGCTTTCTGAAGCTGAGTTTGGTTCTAGAATCAAGAGATCTAGATGTTTGTAAAAGTTTTATTATAATGGAATTTGTTTCAAAAAGGTAATACAAACCATGAATATAAAAAGGGAAGAAACATAGCAGGGAAGCAAGAATTTGGGTGTTTCTCACTTCTGGAAGGACTGAACCTCTGCGGAGCTACCAATAGTAGCTTTACAATTTCTAAGAAAAACAAGGGGCCACAGAAGAGCTAAGAAAGATATTTTGTATCTGCTGCTCTTGCCCTGTGTGGTCTCTGTACTTAGGTTACTTTTCTGTCCTTCACTAATTAAATCAGTAACATAATCTGATTTTACCAAGTGTTTGTGATCATTTCTTACCTATCTGTAACCTACCTGAGAGGCTGCAGAGTAGTTGGTGGGTAAGTTAGTGAAGGAATCTGAAAACACAAAGGAGGTGACACTTGAATTGAATCAGAAAGATAAAAAGGAATTCATTAAATGAAGGTAGGGAGAGGGACATTCTAGACAAAGGAATTAGTCTGAGCAAAGGGAATGAAGCATAAAATAGCATGACATATTGAAGGTGATCATAATGATGATCATGTTTTCCATTTCTTGAGCATTTTCTATGTGTATGGCACTGTGGGTAAGTAAATTTCAATGATTTTCTCATTCGATCTTTACAGTAACCCTGCAAAGTAGGTTTTATGAATCCATTTTGCAGACTAGGATACTGAGGCACAATAAGATTAAGTAATTTGTCTAAGTTCTTACATCTAGTAACTGCATAGTCAAGATATTTTAAATTCCAAAGCCTGTGATCTTTTGGTTATACAGAGTAATGTTTGGCTACATTATAGAGTGCTAGGTTAAGAACATTTAAAAATCACCAGAAATAGACTACTAGAACTATAATGATAACTTATAGAAGCCAAAGTTGGCATGGCCTTAGCAAGCCAAATAGTAAGTAAAATTAACTGTTCACACCCTGGAGGTTCAATGGGACTTAAATCTAGCAATGCCTTTTCTGGATTTAATAATAATATTTCTTGGGTCTTTTCTATTGGGCACAAGTACTTGGCAGTCAAGTACTAATAGAGATGGGAGAATTCTGAGGGGTTAAACAGAATCTGTGTAATCCACACATAGATTGCCTGTTTCATACCTGAGAGTGGTTACTACATGAGGGAAAGACAAATGTGCCCTTAGAAGATTGGGGGCAACTGTTTAGATATCAGAAGTGAAAACATTGTGTTATTGTGGATTGGGGTACTTTTGGGATAGGCGATATTTATGCAAAAATGTTACTGCAAAGATGTTATTTCAGTGTTGGAGAGCCAGTTAGTAGCCTGAGAATTATTTGATTGTCTGAAATATTAATAATATATCCAGGTAATATTGTAATTAACAAAAGGATTGGGCTTAATACTATAAATGTGATACAGAAAATACTTATTCAGGTAATTCTGAAAGAAAAATTATTCGATTTGGGAATAGGGAACTAATATTTGATGAGTGCCTATTATTCACCAGGTACTTGACTAGGTGATTTAGATTCCTTATTTTGTTTAATCCAGTGCCAGATAGGAGGGGAGGTTTGTGGGCTGGGTGAAATAGTTGAAGAGATGAAGAAGCATAGATTGGTAGTTACAAAATACTTAAAGAGATGTAAATTACAGCATAGGGGATATAGTCAATAATATTGTAAAAGTTATGTATGATGCCAGGTGGGTACTAGACTAATTGGGTGGATCACTTCATAAATTATATGTCTAACCACTATGCTATACACCTAAAACTAATATAAAATAATAGTGAATGTCAACTCTAATTGAAAAATAAAAATTAAAGAAAATTAAATTTAGTATTATAAAAAAAAGTGTAGATTGGTGATTATAAAATAGTCATGGAGATGTAAAGTACAGCATAGGGAATATAGTCATTATTATTATAATAACTGCATGGTGTCAGATGGATACTAGAATTATCGGAGGGATCACTTCATAAGTTATATAAATATCTAACCACTATACACCTGAAACTAGTATAATGTTGAATGACAATTATAATTGAAAAATAAAATATTTAAAGAAAAAAGGAAAAAACCTACAATGAAGGATGAATGAATAAAATGGAAAAAAAAAAACAAGATACACTTCATATATGTAAATATGAAGGTATGATGACAGAAAACTTTAGATTGTTTGAGTTATTAAAGGAATGTAAATGTAAATAAAACATCCCTGATGAACAATGATGTAAAAATCTTCAACAAAGATTTATTTCTAGAATTCAAGGTTGGTTTAATATCTGCAAATCGATTAATGTGACACACCACATTAACAAATTGAAAGATAAAAATCATATGATCATATCAAGAGATGCAGAAAAAGCATTTGACAAAATCCAGCATCCATTTATGATAAAAACTCTCAGCAAAGTGAGAATAGAGGGAACATACCTCAACATAATAAAGGCTATATATGACAAACCTACAGCTAACATTATACTCAACAGAGAAAGGCTAAAAGCATTTTTCTTCAGATCAAGAACAGGACAAGGATGCCTACTTTCACCACTTCTATTCAACATAGTGTTGGAAGTCCTAGCTACAGCAATCAGATAAGAAAAAGAAATAAAGGCATCCAGACTGGAAAGGAAGAAGTAAAACTGTGATTATTTGCTGATGACATGATGCTATATATAGAGAACGCTAAAGATTACACCAAAAATCTGTTAGAACTGATCAATGAATTCATAAAGTAGCAGGATACAAAAGTAATATCCAGAAGTCATTTTTATACACCAATGATGAACTGTCAGTAAAAGAAATTTAGAGAACAATCCCATTTACAATTGCACCAAAAACAATAAAATACCTAGGAATCAAATTAACCAAGGAGGTAAAATACCTGTTCTTGGAAAATTATGTCATTGAAAAAAGAAATTGAAGAAGATATAAATAAATGGAAGCATATGGAAAAAAGAACAAAGTTGGAAGTATCACATTACCTGATATCAAACTACATGGCTATAATAATCAAAATAGCATGGTACTGGCATAAAAAAATGACACAGAGATCAATGGAACTAAACAGAGAGCCCAGAAATAAATCTACACCTATATGGTCAATTAATCTATGAAAAAGGAGGCAAGAATATACAGTTGAGTAAAGACAGTTTCTTCAATAAATGGTAATGGAAAAACTGGACAGATACATGCAAAAAAAAAAAATAGAAAAGAAACTGGACCACCTTCTTGCACCATATACAAGAATGAACTCAAACTGGATTAAAAATTTAAATGTAAGACCTGAAACGATAAACTTTTAGAAGAAAATATAGGCAGTAAACTCTCTGATATTGCTATTAGTATTTTTTTTTCTGATATACTCGGACAAAGGAAAAGATAGAAAAAAATAAACAAATGAGACTACATCCAACTAAAAAGGTTTTTCACAGCAAAGGAAACCATCAACAAGACAAAGAGGCAACCAACCGAATGGGAGAAGATATTTGCCTATCATACATCTGACAAAGGGTTAATATCCAAAAGTTATGAAGAACTCGTACAACTCAACAACAAAAATACAAACAATCCAATTAAAAAATGAGCAGAAGACCTGAATAGATATTTCTCCAAAGAGGACATACAGATGACCAATAGACATATGAAAAGATGCTCAAGGTCACTAATCATCAGGAAATGCAAATTAAAACCACAATGAGATATCACCTCATACCTGTCAGACCGGCTATCATCAATAAATCAAAAAAAGCAAATGTTGGTGAGGATGTGGAGAAAAGAGAACCCTTGTATATTGTTGGTGAGATTGCAAATTTGTACAGCCCCCATGGAAAACAGTTTGGAAGTTCTTGAAAATATTAAAAATAGAACTGTTTTTTGACTCAGCAATTGTACTTCTGGGTATTTATCCAAAGAAAACCAAAACACTAGTTTGTAAAGATCTGTGCACCCCGATGTTCACAGCAGCGCTATTCACAATAGCCAAGATATGGAAGTAACCTAAGTGCCCATTAGTAGACTATTGAGTAAAGGAGTTATGGTGCATATATACAATAAAATATTACTCCGCCTTTAAAAGGAAATCTTACCATTTGCAACAACATGGATGGACCTAGAGGTTATTATACCGAGTCAATTAAGTCAAAGAAAGATAAATACTGTATGATTTCACTTATATGTGGAATCTAAGGAACAAAAGAAACAAACTAAATGAAAAAAGACTCACAGATACAGAGAACAAACTGCTGTTTGCCAGAAAGGAAGAAGGTTGGGGGACTGGGTGAAAAAGTTGAAGGGATGAAGTACAAGTTAGTAGTTATAAAACAGTCACGGGGATTTAGAGTATAGCATAATGTATATACTAAATATTATGATAATTGTTGTGTGTAATGCCAGATGGGTGTTAGAGTAATTGGAGGGATCACTTCATAAATTATAAATGTCTAACCACTGTACTGTATACCTGAAACTAATATAATAAAAAAGAAAAAATAAAAGAACATAAACTTTACAGGCACGCTAATTAATTGTGCCTTATGAAGTTTGCATTTTAGTGGGGTCAGAAGACAGTGTATAAGTAAATATATAAAATATGTCAGATGGTAAAAAATTGCTATGATGGGAGGGGGAAAAATGGCATAGATGATAGAGGCTCTGTTCATCCCTCTGGCAAACAAATCAAAGTTGGAACAGAAACAAGAAGCAAA
This sequence comes from Pteropus medius, assembly GCF_902729225.1. Lineage (NCBI taxonomy): Eukaryota > Metazoa > Chordata > Mammalia > Chiroptera > Pteropodidae > Pteropus > Pteropus medius. The sequence goes on along the minus strand of NW_024340701.1, from coordinate 4,820,391 downwards.
CAGCAAGGAAAAATTGCCTGGGAGCTAGATGAATAAGCCATACAAATAGGGAGAAATCTAAGAAATCACTCTGCAATGGCAGAAGGTAGGATGGTGCAAAGATGTGAAGCTGCCCCAGCCCCAGTGGCTGAGTGGGATGGAGGCTGCAGCACTGGAAGTGGCAGCTGCAGATGCCTCTTAAAGAGGCTGTGTCTGCGATCCGATTTTCTTGGTGACGGACCTGCTCACTCTGAGCACCGGTGCCGGTTTGGATATGCAGGACTTACGGGGCGACACTAAGCTGTCGAAGTGAGGGCTGTGGCAAAACTCTCTCCCTGGCAGAAGTGATGGCGGTATCCGTTGTTCCTCTGTTGAGCCTTCCCCGCTCCCAGTGCATGGACTTAGTGCCACCATAGCAGATACTTCATCAAACTGGATAACAGAGATTGCTCCATCCAGAAGATTCCCTGAAACTGCCTTCTCCATCTCACAGCCCCACCCAAGGCACATCCAGATGTATCCTCAGTGAGCCAGGTGCTCCTTATTGAGCAGTGCCAAGACTCACACTTATGGTAGCTGGCCTCAGTTTCTGGTGTGGCCTTTTGAGGCAACTATAAGCACAGCATCTGTGGATTGCTTGTTGAATCTTAACAGGTGGCTCTGGAGTGGGACAGGCTTGGGCTAAACTTGCCTGCAGCTGAACCCCTCTCAGAATTGTGCCACTGGACACATACTACACAAAGCCGTACTAATAAGACCGGGAGACTTAGAAGCTTTGCTTATTACGTAGAACCAGACACAGAAAAGCAGCCAAAATGGGAATACAAAGAAGCAGAAACCATATGAGAGAACAGAACAGAGATCCAGAAATAATGGAGTCAAGCAATCTAACAGATGTAGAATTCAAAACACTGATTATAAGGATGCTCAATGAACTTATGGGAAGGGTAGATGAATTCAGTGAAAACTTCAACAAAGAGCTAAAAAACATAAAAATGGAAATGGAAATTATAAAGAGAACCAGTCAGAAATGAAGAACACATTATCTGACATGAGAAGAATATTAAATGGAATGAACAAAGTGAATACAGAAGAGGATCAAATGACCTATGTAGAGGATGGGAAAACCAAGGACTCAATCAGAATGGCGAGAAAAAAGAAGCCAAGACTATAATAATAACTTAAGGAGCCTATGGGACACTATTAAAGGTAAAAATATCCGTGTCATTGGGGTACCCAAGGGAAAACAAGATGTTGGACAGTTAGCTATTTGAAGAAATAATGAAGGAAATGGACGTGGAACCCCAGGATGCTCAGAGTCCCCAAAACCAAGAACCCAAAGAGGCCCACACCATAATTAAAATGCCAAAGGTTGAATGCAAAGAGAATCTTAAAAGCAGCAAAAGAAAAGCATATAGTTACCTGAAAGGGAGCACCCATAAGACTGGCAACTGATTTCTCAAAAGAAACTATGCAGTACAGAAGAGCTCGGTTCAAAATATTCAATGTAATGAAAACCCAGGATCTACAACCAAGAATATTTTATCCAGCAAAGCTATCATTTAGAGTTGAAAGACAGATAAAGAGCTTCCCAGACAAAAATAAGCTAAAGGAATTTATCCTTACCAAGTCAGTATTACATGAAATGTTGGAGGGACTTCTATTAGAAGAAAAAACATGTATCAAAAACAGGAATAAAGAATGGTAAGACCTACATTCCTATCAACAAATACCTCAAATGGAAAAGATAAAGTTGCTGGATGGATAAGAAAATAAGATCCCTACATATGCTGCCTATAAGAGACTCACTTCAGATTAAAAGACACACACAAACTAAAAGGAAGGGGATGGAAAAAGATATTGCTTTCATGGATCTAGAAGGTATTGAGTTGAATGAATTGAATCGGATAGAGAAAAACAAATATTGTATGATTTCATTTACATGTGGAATCTGAAGAACAAAATCATCAACAACAACAAAAGCGGAAATAAACTCATATATACAGAGAATATTTTGAGAGATACTAGATGGGAGGGATTTGGCGGGGAAAAGAGGGCAAAAAGATTGAGAGGTCCTGGAGGATGGTTGCAGAGTAGACATGGGGATGTAGCGTATAGCATGGAGAAGATGGTTCATGCTGGAATGAATATGGAGGGGAAGAGTGGTGCTAGATTTGGTTGGGTAAGCGCTTTGTGAGTTATTTGGATCTCTGATCAATATGCTGTACAGCAGAGGCTGGTGTGTTGTATGCCAACTATATTTGAAAAAAAAAACTCATTAAATTGTACAATGTAAATGCAGGCAACTAGTTGTCTATTATATTTCAATAAAGACGGAGAATAAAAATCCAGATAAGGCAATCAGTAAAAACAGCAAAAAAAAAAAACAAAAACAAAAACAAAAAACCCTGCTGTATTTCCTTGTATCCTACTTAGTGCTTTGCATATAGGCAGTACTGAAAAGAATTTATTAATTAAAATTATTTTTGTCTAAATAATTTACACAAGAATCCTGGATTTTCCCAGAGAGAAACCAAATGATCTAAGCGCCCTTTCCTTTCAAATTGTGCTGATCTGCTGTGTTCATTCTGCTATGCCTGACTCTGTTTTATACATTTCTTTCTCAGTGAATTTGCTTTGGTGCTTTATAAAATTCAACATAAATCTCCGTACTAGAATATTATGTGGCAGATTTCTCCAACATTAGGTCATAACTACAAACTGTCAGGGCATATCTGGCAGATGTCTCATCTCTTCATGTCTCTATATAATCTTTTAAAATCAGATGTATACCATCCAATAACTCAGAGAATTTTCTGGGGTTTATAAACTGAGACCATCTCCAGCATTTTGGAATGTGTGGATCTCTGGATATAAGAGTTTTTCCAAGGGCTCTTTCATGCCTAACTATTTTGTCTTTTAAATATTTGTTGGTCTTGAAATATAGTTTTTCTTCTAATTGGGTTTTCTGTTGCAGCATATAGATAAGTTATATAACCTTGTCAGTAGCTATCAGGAGATTTATACTGCCTCTTTTGCCTTCGCCTTTGAAAGGAAGAAGTACAGTCAAACTTCTTTATAGATTTATTGAAGCTTTTTAAGGGAAGCAGCATACTGTAGTGAAAAGAACAATGGATTAGGAGGCCCAGACTCTAACTCCAGCTATGCCATTGTGATGCTGATGTGTTGGGTGGCTTTTCCCAAGGCACTTAATTTTTCTAGGTCTCAATGTTTTCATATAAAGAACAGAGGGTAAGATTGAAATATGCAATTTACTCATTTATTCAACAAATATTTTCTTAGTATTCTGTACCAGGCCCTATTGGGAGAGCTAATATGAATAAGATATCCTTTCTACCCTTAAGGCATTTGTATACAAGAGATGAAGACAGAAATAAAACATAAATCAATTATATAAAAGAGGAATGCAACAATGAGAATACAGTGCAGCAGCACAGGTGAAGGGCAACTAATGGCCTGGGGTCATCAGAAAATGCTTCCAAAAAATAAAAAACAAAAAAACTAAGCTTAAACTGAATCTTTAAAAGTAATTTGGACTTTTCATTGGTGAATATCCTCTCTCATTCAGGTTGTCTTCATTTTGTTGGTAGTTTCCTTTGCTGTGCAAAATCTTTTTAATTTGAAGTAGTCCCAGTTCATGTTTTGTTTCTCTTGCCTGAGGAGACATATGCAAAAAAAAAAAAAAAAAAAATACTAAGAGCAATGTCAGAGTATTTACTGCCTATGTTTTCTTCTAGGAGTTTTATGATTTTGGGTCTTACATTTAAGTTTTTAATTCATTTTGAGTTCATTCTTGTAAATGGTGTAAGAAAGTTGTCTAGTTTCATTTTGTGTTCCTGAGGGCAGTATTTGTAATAATTAAGCTTAGGAGATTATACAGATGACTATATAGTAGAACTGATAAGTTGGGTTATAATTATACCTATATCTTGGAATACCATATAGCACTGAGAATGAATGAACTATAACTACATGCAACGACATGAAAGAATCTCACAAAAATAATGTTGAGAAAAAGGATCCAGACACAAAAGAGTATATACTGTATGATTCCATTCATTTAAAGTTAAAAGCAGACAAAAATAACCTATAGTATAAAAGTCAGAATAGTGGTGAAGTTTTTATAAATAAAAGCAATTATGTAGTGAAATAAATTTATTGGAACAATTGTATTGATTAACAATATATTTAACCTAAAGAAAGAATGTTATTATTTGAAGATTTTGTACTTGGTATCCACACATTTGTTTTAGTAAGCCAGTCGCTTATGTTAATTTGTAGCATACATGCCTTTAGCACCAAAAAGAGTCATGTTATCACTAGGAGTTTCTCTACTTAATGTCATGTCAGAGAAACTTTCAAGCATGCCTTAGTAATGCTTATGTAAATTTTCTCCCTGGCCATTTTATTATGTCAAGTCTAAATATAGGTCTTTCTGTATGTAGCGTTTTTAATTCTTTGTAGTACTGTTCCTTTTATCTATAACTGTTGCCACTTGTTTTGCAAACCAGTCAACCTGTTATGGTGATATCCATATGTGAAGTTATAAAAGTTTTTCTTTAAAGATTAACATTATCTTAACAGTATTATAAAATATTTAGATCTGACAGAACACTTGATAATTAGATGCAATGTGCTTTTGGAAAAAGTGTGCTAAAAGGTACCCAATAAGTAATGTGACATACCAAGTCTATGTGGGGAAAAAAAAGAAATGATGACCCTTGGCAGGTGGGTGGTACTTGGAAAGAGGCTTCTGGAGTGTTGGTTTTGTTCTGTTTCTTGATCTGAGGGCTGCATACATGAGTGTGCTAGTTTCTAAGAAAATTATCAAGATATGCTTTGCAATTTGTACACTTCTTTATATGTATGATATACTTCACTACAAAATTATCAAGATAACACTTTGCAATTTGTACACTTCTTTATATGTATGATATACTTCACTACTTGCCAAAATGAGTGGGAGTTAGTCAAGATCATAGCAAAGAAAGGTGTTCTAAATAAAAAAAAAAGACCATGATAAAAGGGAAGAAGCCTTAAAGAACAGGATAATACTTTCCATTTCTCACATGCTGTGGTTCTGATATTCATTTTTCACTCATTCAATAAAAACTATCAGTGCCTACTATGCACTATGATTTTCTTCATCTAGTAAACATTGTGAAAATGAAAACAAATAAATTTTAGTTCTTTTCTTACACAATTAAGTATTTTACTTATGGGAATATGACAAAACAACAACAACAACAACAACAACTATAGCTTGACTATGAGCTTCCTGCAGGGAATATATTTCTATATCTTTTTTAAAATTTTATTTTATTAGTTTATAGTACATTGGTTAGACATCTATGTAGTTTATAAAACACTCCCCCTGATTGCTCTTTGTCTCCTCTGGCTCTCCACCTAGCCATTACATTAATACTAACTGCATTCCCTATGCCATGCTTCCCATCCCCATGACCATCTATCAACTACTAATTTGTACTTCTTTAACCCTTCACCCCATTCTCCCAATCTCCCAACACCACTCCCCTCTACCTGTCACTATATTGTCCTCTATATTTATGTCTGTTTTTGATTAGTTCGTTCTTTTTGTTCCTTAGATTCTGCATGTAAGTGAAGTTATATGGTATTCATCATTCTCTGTCTGACTTATTTCACTCAGCATAATAACCTCTAGGTCCATCAATGTCATTGCAAATGGTAGGATTTCATTTTTTTAATGGCTGAGTAATATTTCATTGTATATATGAACCATTACTTCTTTAGCCAATCATCTGTTGATGAGCATTTAGGTTGCTTCCATATCTTGGATATTATAAATTGTGTTGCCATGAACATAGGGATGCATAGATCTTTATGAACTAGTGTTTTGGTTTTCTTTGAATAAATACCCAGAAGTGCAATTGCTGGGTCAAAAGGTATATTCTTTTTTAATTTTTTGAGAAAACTCCAAACTGTTTTTCATAGTGGCTGTAATTTGCAATCCCACCAACAGTGTATGAGAGTTCCCTTTTTTTCACATCCTTGCCAACACTTGTTCTTTGATGGTACCTATTCTGACAGGCGTGAAGTGATATCTCATTGTGGTTTTAATTTGCATTTCTCTGATGATTAGTGACCTTGAGCATCTTTTCATATGTTTATTGGCCATCTGTATATCCTCTTTGGAGAAATATCTGTTCGGGTCTTCTGCTCATTTTTAAATTGGATTGTTTGGTTTTTTTTGTTGTTGAGTTGTATGTGTTCTTTATATATTTTGGATATTAACCTCTTATTGGTTGTATCACAAACAAATATATTCTCCTAATCAGTCGGTTGTCTTTTTATTTTGTTGATGGTTTCCTTTGCTGTGCAAAATCTTTTTAGTTCAATGTAATCCCATTTGTTTATTTTTTTCTTTTGTTTCCCTTGCCCAGGGACATATTTCCAAAAAGAAATTACTAGTAGCAATATCAGAGAGTTTACTGCCTATGTTTTCTTCTAGAAATTTTATGGTTTGGGATCTTACATTTAAGTCTATAATCCATTTTGAGTCTATTATTATATACGTTGTCATTTCTTTCCTACTGGACCTTGAATGATGTGCCAGACTAGGTTTTGGTGTGGTTTTAGTTTGTTTTCCATGCAATGCTATGCCATGCCAGTCCTGCTCTTTCTTTGGGACCCAGCTCAAGAATTACTGCCTCTTAAATACAGATTTTGGAGTCTGACAAATCTGGGCCTGAATTAAAACTCCAACACTTATTAGCTGTGTGACTTTGGGTAAATTTATATATTTGAACTTTAGTTTCCATCAGTGTAGAATAAGGGGAAATAATACCCCTTAGATGCAATACTCCTTAGGTATTGGCTATTAAATAAGATTATCTTTGAAAGTTCTTGGCACTAAATAAGGTCTCAGTAAATATTAGGATTTTTTTCCCCCTCCTTTTCTAACCAACTTTATTCTCTTTGACTTTTTATTTTCTAATGCCATGCATTTGTTTGCAACTTGCTTTGAAACTGTTTACTAGTAATTTCACTCTAAATGCCTTGCCTTTGTGAATCTACTCTATTTCAGGGCCGTAGGTCAACAATACAAAAAACAACTGAAAATTGTGTGGTTTTAGAATTTATAAAAATTACTTTTGCTATTATATTTAATCCTCATAACTGAAAAGGAAGACTATATTATTTTTCTCCTTTCATAGATGATGTAACTGAAGCACAGAGAAATTAATTATCTAAGATCATAGAGCTAAAAAGTGGTAAAACATTACTCAAACTCAAACTCAGGTCCTCAGGTTTTAATTCACTTCATTTCTGTTATACCGTGATGGAATTGTTTTGCTTCTTAGTACATTATCCTTTGGTTCACAGCTACTGAATTCATATAATTTTAAGTAACTGCAAAGCCATCTATCTCTACCTTTTATTCCTTCTTTAACTTTCTTTTTAATGAGTTGGCTATTTTTTTTATTCTTGTTTAATCTCTCTTCATTTTTTTTTTGTTGATTTTTAATCCCTTCTAATTGACTACTTTTCTCTAGAAAACATAATGATAAAAACTTAAAAATAATCATAAACACAGAAAGAAACACAGAAAGGAAACTAACACATTCATGCTTAGTTTCTTTCAAAATTGCTCTCTGGATCTGGTCTTGACTTTTGTTGTGGGAAATAACATTCATTCCTCCTTTGGTCTTGTGCATGGTTCTTATCTTTGAATGTGTAGCGCTGGTTACATATGGACCTTTTCTAACATTAAGCAATATAAGAACACTTAAAGAAGGGCAATGTGGAATAGTAAAAATGACAGCGGTATCAGTGTTAGCCAGGCCTAGGCTCAAATCCTGGGCCTGCCACTTATTAGCTGTGTGACCTTGGGCAACTTACTCTTAAACTTGCCCTTTAGAATTCAGATTCCTCATGGACATAGACCATAGATTAGTGGTTACCAGAGGTTAGGGGGTGGGGGAGGAGAAGGAAGGTAGATGGGGTAAAGGAGGTCAAATATGTGGTGACGGAAAGAAATCTAACTATGGGAAGTGAACATACAGTATAAATATATATATGCCTTACTGTTAAAGTATACAGCTGAAACTTATTGGATTTAGTTAACCAATGTCACCATAAAAAAAAAATCCTATCATTCCACTTTCATTTATTAGTCTTATCAGCACTTTGGTTACCCTAGTACACTTAGAATAGATGAGGCCCGATAAAGGCTTAGTTCTCTCCTTTATTTAATCAGTTTTCAGAAACATTAGTTGGTTTGTTAGCATCCGTCCAAGGTGACCCATCAATTTTTTATATTATTATTATGAAATAAACATGTTTAATGTGTTTTTTTAAAAATTCAGATTCCTCATTTGTAAATGGTGAGGATGGTGGAGGAAGATGTGTGTATGCTAAGAATTACCTACCTTGCAGAGTTCTTGTGATAATTAGATGCGATAATATATATAAAGAACATATTACATTGTAGATTTTCAAAAATTGTTCTTCTTCTTATTATTACCATTATTATTAGAAGATACACAAAAGAGTCCTATTTTTTGAGTTCTTGTTCAGGCTACTAGATGCATTTAGTGATGAATAGGATAATTACCAGATTTGGAGTTTGGCCAGGCCATTGACAAACAGATGTCAAAAGGCACAGCATCTTAGAGGTGCCCAGTGTGAAAAATCTCATTTGTTCTTTCTGTTTGGCTCCCTTTATGATCTAGAATGCCTTCTGCTTTGGTGGTGCCATTGACTGGATATTTTAAAGCAATTTGTAGGATTAAGCCTCTCAGTGTACACAGCAGGTTGAGGCCTGGATGGGTCTGGTAACAATGTAGCCTTTCTCCCATGGAGGTTGAGACCTACCTAACAACCTCTCCAAGCTCTCTAGGCCTCTTCCCCCTGCCCATTAAGAGCAGTAAATGCTTATAAAAAACATGGATGAGGAATTTCTGGTGCCAGTGACTTTCTAATTCATTCCTTTTATGAAAATAAAACAAAAAATTCAGAATAGGATGGGAAAATATGAAGTAGGAAAAGATCTTTTAAAAAGATTACTGTATTATGAATATGGGCAGTGCATTAGAATAGATAATTCCCTTCCAAACTCCAGATCTGTATTCATATTGATGCCTCCCCTTTTCTTTCACTAACTAGTGAACTCTTACTACTCTTTTAAGAACCCGCCCCAATATTTCTTTTGAAGCTTTCTCATTAGACTGTGAATCCCTGGAGAGATGGGGAGACTTTTCTAATTTTTGTATCTGCTTCACTGCCTAACACCGAACCTGGCACATAAAAGGCATTTGACAAATGAATAAGTCTAACCCAGATATTTTCAAAATGTTCAAAGGTAGGCATTCTCCCTTCTCCCATGTAATTCAATCACAGTGATTACTGGTTCCCATAGGACTGTTCTAGAGATTGCTGGTTAAATTTGTCTTTTGTTCAAGATGCAAAACAATAAAAGATCATGCTAAATTCCCAAAGTGCCAAGGGAGTTTAGAAAAGAGAAATAGTAGCTGGTCTGGAAAAGTCAAAGTAAATGACTTCTAAATGTAAAAAAATAATGATTTTACTAAATGTAAATAGACTTGACACATTGCTTGGCACTTCTATAATCTTAATGATGAGTGAGATCCAGCTAATCTTGGCTTTAAGGAGACAGTAGTCTTGCTGTAGAGTAAAGACACCTTGAAAAGTAGAATGTATTTAAGGCAGTGGATAATTAAGGGCTGAAAGAGATGTGGTAGGAGGGAGAGTGATTGCCATAGCCAGAAAGGCCAGAAAATGCCTTCTAGAAGAGGTAAGGCTCCAATAAAGCAAAAAAGGATATCCAAGAGACTAAGGACAGAAAACCTCAGGTGAAGAGAATAGTGTTTACAAAAGAATGTTGATGAATGCACAGGACTCATTTAAGTATCTGAAACAAATAAAGAAAATAATTTTTTAATGTTTTAAGAATATAGTAGAAAATAGGAAATAAAAATATAAGGGAATGCCAACAATGAAGAAGTGGAATTTGAAATTAAAAACACAATACTATTTACATTAGCACTCTAAAAAATTAAACCTTAGGTGTAAATCTAGTAACATAAATACAAGGTATATATGAAGGAAAGTATAAAACTATAAAACTCTGATGAAAGAACTAAAAATAAGTAAATAAATGGAGAGACAATCCATAAGCAGAAGGCTCAGTATCATCAAGGTGTCAGTTCTGTCCAATTTGATCTACAAAGTCTATGAAAACCCAATCAAAATCCCGGTGAGTTATTTTTTGGATATCAACAAACTGATTCCAAAATTTATATAATGAGGCAAAAGACAGAATAGCTAACACAATACTGAAAGAGAAGAACAAAGTTAGAGGACTTATACTACCCAACTTCAAGACTTAATATAAAGCTACAGTAATCAAGACAGTGTGGTATTGGTAAAAGAATAAGCAAATAGATCAGTGGAACAATAGTGGTCCCACAAATAGACCCACAAATATAGTCAACTGAACTTTGAATAGGAACAAAGGCAATACAATGAACCAAAGATAGATTATTCAACAAATGGCTGAGACAACTGTATACATCTATGTACAAAAAAGTGAATCTAGACACAGAATGTACTGCTTTCACAGAAATTAACTCAAAATGGATCAGAGGCCTAAATATAAAATGCAAAATTATAAGTCTCCTAGTAGGTAACATACAAGAAAATCTAGATATGACCTTGGGTTTAGTGACGACTTTTTAGATGTGATATCAAAGGCACAGCCAATGAAAGAAAGAGTTAATAAGCTGGATGGACTTCATTAAAATTAAATGTTTCTGCTCTATGAAAGACATTGAAGAGAATGAAAAATGTTAGAGAGGTCGTGGGGAAAAAGGAACTCTCATACACTGCTGGCAGGAATGTAAATTGGTGTAGCCACTTTGGAAAACAGTATGGAGGTTCCTCAAAAAACTAAGAATAGAATTATCATATGACTCAGCAACCCTTCTTCTGGCTATCTACCCCTCAAATTCGAAAACATTTATCCATAAAGATATATGTATCCCTGTGTTCATTGTAGCATATTCATGGTGGCCAAAACATGGAAGCAACTAAAGTGTTCTTCAGTAGATGATTGGATAAAGAAGATATGGTACATATACACAATTGAATATTACTCAGCCATAAGAAAAGATGAAACACTGTCATTTGTGACAGCATGGAGGGATCTTGAGATTATCATGCTAAGTGAAATAAGTCAGAAAAAGTTGAAAACCATTTTGATTCCACTCATATGTGGGATATAAAAGTGAAAGCAACAAAGAAACAAGACAAACAAAAACTCATAGACACAGACAACAGTTGGAAAAGAGTGAGAGGGAAAGGTAAAAAAAGATAAAGAGGGTAAAATATATTGTGATGGAAGGAGATTTGACTTTAGGTGCTATATACGCAATGCAATATATAGATGATGTATTAATGAATTGTACGCTTGAAACCTATATAATTTTATTAACCAATGTTACCCAAAAAGATTCAATATAAAAAAGGAAAAAAAGAAAAGAGAATGAAAAGAAAAGCTATTTGCAAAAGGTGTATGTGATAAAGGACTGTTATTCAAAATATACAAAGAACTCTTAAAACCCAACAATAAGAAAGCAAACAACCCAATTAAAAAAAATGGATGAAGGACCTGAACTCATATCTCACCAAAGAAGATGGCAAATAAGCATGTGAAAAGATGCTCTTTATCATATATCATCAGAAAAATATAAATTAACACAATAATGGAATACCACTCTACATCTATTAAAACAGCCAAAACCCAGACCCCTAACAACACCAAAGTCTGCTGAGGATCTGGAACTATAAAAACTCTCATTTATTGGTGTGGGGAGTACAAAGTGGTTTAACCACATTAGAAGACAGTTTGTTGTAATCCTAGAAAACTAAACAAACATACTTTTATCATAGAATCTAGCAATCACTCTCCTTTATATTTACCCAACCGAGTGAAAAAATTGTGTTCAAATGAAAGCCTGCACACAGATGTTTATAGCAGCTTTATTTGTAATTACTCAAACTTGGAAGCAACCAAGATGTCTTATAGTAGGTGAATGGATAAAGTGTGATATATCTAAATAATGGAATATGAAACAGTGTAAAAGAAATGAGTTATTAATTCATTACAAAACATGGAGGAACCTTAAATGCATATTACTAAGTGAAAGAAGCCAATCTGAAAAGGCTTTGTACTGTTTGATTCCAACTATAGGACATTCTAGAAAAGGCAAAACATAAATACAGTAAAAAGATCAGTGGTCACCAGCTGTTGGGTGAGGTGGGGAATGGGATGAATGGGCAGAGCATAGAGGATTTTTAGGGATTTTAGAGGATTTTATAGTATCATACTCTGAATGATGCTATAATAGTGGTTACATGTCATTATACATTTGTCCAAACATAGTCCCATAGTACGTACAACACCAAGAGTGAACACTAATGTAAACTATATTCTGAGTGGTAATGATGCGTCAGTGTAGGTTCTTCAATTGTAACAAATGTACCACTCTGGTGGGGGATGTTGATAATGCTGGAGAGTATGTGTTTGTGGGGGCTGGGTTTATATGGGAAACCTCTAATCTTTCCTTTCAATTTTGCTGTGAACATAAAACTGCTTCAAAAATGCCTATTAAAACAACAATAAAAGCTTTGAAATTAAAAAAAAAAAAGTAAAAGAAATTTGAGGCTTGGATTCTGGCTGAGAAGTTTTGTCTTTATCCTAAATAGCAGTCACTGAGAGATAAATTAGTTATTTAGCAAAAAACAAAGTTGATTCCAGGGTTTCAGATTGGGAAAAGTTGGGGCAGCCAGACAGCAAGAACGCTGTAATCCAGCCTCTCTTAAAGGCATGATGGCTGTCAAGGACATGGGAGTGAGTGTTGGCATATTAGTTAAAATTCATAATAATCTTAATGACCTGTTCATATGAATATCATAGAGTACAATTTGAACTGCAATTCGAAGTATGGGTAGGATATCAGGCTAAGGAATTTTGTATTTAAGATATAGGTAGTTGGTGGAAAACAGAATGAGAATAAGAGAATGTAAATTGGACTGGAAGGGCCAGAGACAATAGCCCTAGCTTGGGCCTATCCAGAGCCTTGCTGCTGTGGTGCCATGAATGTAGTGGGTTTACCAGGTATAATTAAATTTTCTTAAATGAGAAAGTGTAGAAAAGTTATTATTAAGGCCCTTTGGGGTAAGGAAACTTGCTTTCTGAATTTTTTTGGGATCTTTGCGTTGAGAAATATCTGAGCTAGAATCATGATTCATGTTCTCATTTTCTGTGAGATCTTGAATATCTCACTTTACCTTTTTGAATCTTATTTCTTGATAATAATAATAATAATAATAATATAATGAATCTAACACTCAAAGATTTGTTTCCTTGAGAAGTGTGGGAGAGCAAAGACTGAGTCAAGACAGATTCAGTCAAGGAGAATCTTCAAGGCTGAGGCAGCTTCAGACCATGTCCCTGTGACTACTACCATCCAAGTGCAGTTAAAAGGCTAAGAATTATCATAAATAGGACCCTGTAAAATAGATCAAAACATCCTCATTGACTGTCAAAAATAAGATCGCAGCAGCATTAAGACACCCAGATGAAACACACCAGCACTTATCCACAGCGAAATCTATAAAGTGCTTTCGATTGCTCAGGGGATCTTTAGATGTAGCATCATTTTCTCTATCTTATGGATGACTTGACCACTTCTGCTATGAATTTTTCATGATTCTCTTGACCCAGCAGCTCTTGCCTGTGGAGAGAGTAATACAGTATTGATTTCAGAGTTAGGTTTCTGCCTTTTTCGCCACAACAGGATTTTTGTAGCCTGGAAACCTCGATCCCCTATTACTCATTAGAGACTAGGGCAACTTTTCTTAGATCTAGAATTCAGAAGACGAATCGTTTAGCTGCTGGTGTCAAAGATAGCCTTTATAGTGGAATTTTAACTAATCTTAGTAATGAGAGTGGCTGTTATTAAAAACTTCCTAATTGAACCAGCAGAGGTAGGATTATAGAGAATGCCAAGAAGATAATAGTCTCCTTTGTTTCTCTCACAATTAGAATGTTTTCCTAGGATTGCTTTCTGAATGAACCTATTAAAAATATACCAGAGGCTAAAAAATAAAAGAAATATAACAGAGAATTCAGTTTTTCTTTTAGTATTTTTTTCTTCTGTGTAATTTTTAGAATAGATGTCTAGGTGATTCTTATTTTCAGTGGCCCTTGGTCATATAAGAGAAATGAAAAGAGGCCATGCTGTTGCTAGTTTTTATTTAAACTGCTTTTAAGAAATCAAAAAATCCATATCTTACATCCTGTGAAAATTCATTCTTGGCATTGCCATGGTAACAAGACTTTTAAAAGGGAGTTAACTGAAATTTAGCTGCATATATTATTTCTTTGTGATTCATACTTCATAAAAATGCAAATGTCACACTAATACATGTTTTACCTTAATGTTTTATACTACTGTTTAGTCTTAATTGATCTAATGTTTTCCTTAATTAAATTTTATGCTTCTTTGAAGGGTTTTTCTTCTCCCCTCTCCCACAATCCCATCTTCTGTGGACTCATCAAACTATACATTTCAACTGGATGACATGCAATTTAGGAAACTGTCACACAGGAGATCAATCATCTCAACCTAAGAACTTAACAAAAGGTTTTTGGAAAACTGCTTGTCCTGCCTAGAAATTTAGCTTATTCTCCTATTTTGGTAGAACTTTAGTATCTCCTTTTTGGCCCTTATCCATCCCCTCACCATTTGAGTCTTTTCATAAGGCTGAGGAACAGGGTATGCTTGTGGAGGAAAGTACCTCCAAGACGTCCTGGATAAAAATTCAGACTTCACTATTCCCTAGCTTTGTGATCTTGTGCAAGTTATTTAACTTTTTTGACCCAAAATTTTCTAATAGGTAAGATAGAGATAAACAATAATTTTGTCATAGTACTTTTGTGAGGATTAAAAGTAATAATGCTTTTAAAGTACTTGGCATAGTGCTTAGCACGAGATCTGTCCTCAAATAAATAATAGAGTTATCATTTAGATTGTAATAATAGTAATTTTGAGGACATAGAGAAAATCTTATTTACTTTTCATTGGAGCTTCATATTTGTTTGGAAGATCTAATTGGATAAACTTCTTGGGATGTATAGTGAAACACCAAGGGTAATGTATTGTGCCTAAGCAGAGATGACAAAATTGCTTTTCTGTTTCAGAAGGTAAAAGGGAATAGAAGTAAACAGAGAGAGAAATGGGAGATAGAGAGCAGGTCGAATTACTGAGGCAGAATAAGATTGTGTACCACCTGACATGACCCATTCCAGCAACTCCCAGGTATTTCGTATTGTTGGCAAATCCATGAGGTGGTTTGTGGAAGCATGGGTTTGTGTGTAAGAGAGAAAAGTGGTAAAGGGGATGAATTTCACACTCTGATTGATATGACTAGATAGAGCCAGCAAGTGCTGAAACAGCTCTTGAACTATAAGGGCATCTTGAATATCCAAGTCTCTGAGAATTTAGAGGAGAGGCACATGGACTTAGTCTGAAAGTACAGGCAGAGTATGGCAGAACTTAGTCCATTTTCCCTAAATCTGGAAGAGATAAGGATGCCTCAGCTAGCATCTGGGTTATAATGATAATGTCAGCGATTTCTTTCCCCAGCTATATTAAGGTATAATTGAATAGTACAATTATATACATTTAAAGTGTACAGTGTGAGTCGATATACAAATACATTGTGAAATTATTACCACAATCAAGTTAATTCACATATCCATTACCTCGCATAGTTACCTTTTTCTTTGGGAACACTTCAGATCTACTTTCTTAGCAAATTTCAAATATACAGTACAGTATTATTATAAACTATAGTCACTATGCTGTAAGTTATTCATCTTATAATGAAGTTTGTACCTTTGGACCAACATCTCCCTATTTTCACCACCTCTGGCCCCTCACGACCATCATTTTATGCTTCATTTGAGTTACCACAGGCCTTAAAGGACTTCTTGCTAGAAAGAGTGTTTTTCTTTTATAGAGTGAAGTGTTTTTTGTTTGGTTGGTTTTTGGTTTTTGCACCTCCCTCCCCTGCCGCCCCCTGCCGGAACATCTCAGTCCATGGGGATCAGAACAGACTCTTTATTTCCTACAGATGGATCCTTAGTGGACAAGCCATCTTCAGTGTCTCTTACCTTTGCCCCTTCTCTCCTTTCCTATTGTTTCCCACCCAGATTCCTATTTGTCTTTACCTTTAGCTCACTCGAAGCAGCTGCTATGCACAGGGGTTTGGAATTCATTGCCACTGACTAGCTACATCATTTTGGGGAAGTCATTTTTCTAATCTTTCTGATCCTCTATTTCCTTATTTATAAAATGGGAAATGATTCCACCATTAGGGGGCCATTGTAAGAATTTTATAAGTTAATGTATTTGAAGCACATGGCATAAGACCTAACCATTGTTATGCACTCAGTAAAAGTTAGTTTCTTCTTTTCTCCTTCATCTTTTTCAATGGCCTCCAAACTTACTGAGGAGAGGTGATGATGCCACCCTCTTGTCTTTGCCTTCTTTGTTATACCTGACGCCATGGCTATGCCATAGAGAGTAGGCTGGACATGCATAGCATGTGGCATCACTGTGTCTTTTCCTGTATGTGCTCCAGTTGTACTGGATTTATTCCAGTTGTATATGCCATCTTCTCTCCTGTTACTGGGTCCTACCAAATGTAATTCCTTCTGCTGAAGATCTTTTTCTCTGTTCTTTTCCTGGCAAATTTTAACTAATTTATCAAGTGTCAGCTTGAGATGACTATTCTTCAGAGAAGAATTTCTTGATTCTCCAAACTAAGTAAGGACCCCATTTTATATTTTCATTGCATCCCATACTTTTTTTTGCAGAATGTTTTCATCCTTGCAATCATATCACTAACTGAAATTATTCATTGAATATCTGTATTTATTGCAAGACTGGAAACTATTTGAGGCAGAGATAATGTCAGGTTTGTTTAGTGTACCTTTAATGCCTAGCATAGTGCCTGGGATGAAGAGCTCTCTCTATAAACGATTATTAGTTGATTGACTCTTAACATTATTCAGGCAGACATTGGTGCCACCTGAATAGGATGGTATATATACCAGGGCTCTAGGGGTAGTAGATGTCCAGAATAGTAATTTGTACGTAGTAAATACTTGATGAGTAATGACTTAAGTATGGGTTACTGGGAAAAGCAGGAGTGCATGCATGTAATGTGCACACTTGTTTTTCATTTTTAAAAGCTGTCCTTGTTTCGTTAGGGAATTATTTCCCAAATTGCTTTCTATAGACCACCAGTCTGAGTGCTATTAATGATTATGAGAAGTACTTTGTACTCTGTCCCCCTCTGGGAGAGTCACAATGAATATGAGCATTTTTAAGGTTTTGAGAAGTCTGGTAGAATGAAAATGGGCTAACATTGCTTAATCCAGTATTTCTAAAATATATTCTATCACTGACACCCTTTTTGCCTTAAGACCTGTTAGTGTTTGGTATAATAGAAACTGTGTAGGAAACACTGACTTAAGGACTAGCACAATTTTTTTCTACTTTCATTGTACATAATGAAATACTCAGCAAGGTTATTTAAGAGTTTAAAATGTTTAAGTAGAAAATAGGTGTCTTCTCACTAACATACTCTATAACTCTAGAATGATGAAGGTTTTCATCTTGGAAGATCCTTGAAGGTCCTAAAGCTGATGTATGATGTTACATGTGAAGGAAGACACTAACATTTCCTGTAGGAGTGTACTACAGTGGGCAAGGTCATGAGCTCCTCAAAACAGATTGCTTGGAGACAGTCCTGGCTCCACCACTTATTACCTATGGGATTTTGGGAAAAATTCTTATCCTTTCTGTGCTTAGCAGCTGCCTCGGTGGTACAATGAGGATACAAGCTAGAATGGCAGTCTGAGGGTGGAGAGCAGGGATAGGGATGAGAGATTCTGGGAAAGCTAACACTGAGAGATTGTCTGTCTGGGAAATGAGAATCCAGTTTTAAGTCCCCTAGGGAAAAGTAGTTGGATTTGGATAAGGAAAATGTCACTATTGTAATCTTGCTAGGACTGTGACTTATTTACAGAGTTAGTAAAGTCACAAATATTTTGTTACTGACAAAAACTGTATTTATATCTTTAGTTTTATTCTCAAAGCATGCATTCTAAAACATGTTTTCTCTTGCTCACTCATGCTATGAAGTAATTGCATTTCTTACTTGGATATCTAATGAAAGAAGTTACCTATCATGTTCCAAAGAGAGCATTATTAAAAAAAGAAAAAGGTCCCAGATCTGTTCTGAATATGCCATTCTCTTCTGCAAATTTCAGTGACTCTCTGTAGCCTGCAGTGACATTTCCAAAATGACGTCCTCTTGGATCACGAGATGATTTTTAGGTGTTCCTTGAAAGCGGTGTTTTGTAGACAAATAAGTTGAGAAAGTGCAGCTTTAAACCGAGTTTAAAGCTACTCTACTATAGATACTTTACAAAATAAATATATAATTTAATTTTTTAAAGAAAACGCATTTAATGAAATTCAGAAGTTATGAAATGGTATATGTCTTGACCTCTGGCTATCCAGTTCCCTTCTCTGGAGGCAATGAATGAAACCAGTTTCTTATATATCCTTTCAGATATATAATATGCATATACAAATTACTTTTTAGGAAGCATTAATCTTTAATACAATAGTATACATCTAATTTCACACCCTTGCTTTTTTTCACCTAACAAATTATTTTGTAGAGAATGAAAATAGCTAATATTTATTTATAGAATGCTTACTATGTGCCAGGTACTTTTTGAAGGTTTTTACATATAAAAAAAAATCTATGTAATTATCAGAGCTATTTTTGAGATATATTCTATCTCCATTTTACAGAGGAGGAATCATAGGAACATAGAGGTTATGTAATGCTTATAAGTGAGTGATAGAACTGGGTTCATATAGCGACAGTTTGGCTCTAGAGCCTTTACTCTCAACCACTATACCTCTTCATCATAATATGTAACTAAATTAGTTGTTTTATTTTTTATAATATTTGCATGGTAGTTCATTATAGGAATGTGTTATAATTTGTTTAACATATTTATTTATGTATGGGCATTTCATATTTTCCACTATAAAGAATGTTACATGAATATGCTTGTACAAAAGTGATTTTATATCTGAGCAAAATGTATCTGTAGGATAAAGTTTCAGAAAAAGAAATACTAGATTAAAGGATAGGTGGGTTATTAATTATAAATGTTGTCAAATTTCCCTCTATAAGAATTATATTAGGTTGAACTGCTTTTTTTGTAAGTCAAAAATGATAGAATATTAGCAGTTTCTCATACCAAGAAAGGGGCTATAGGAGTAGTCTGCTTTGATACAGGCAATAAGGGGTGCATTTTCTAAAGAGAATTCTAAAACAATAATAAGACAGACTAAAAGTCAGACAACTTCTTATTATCACAGTAAACTAGAAATTCTACCTAAAGTTAGTCACAAAATATTCCTTCTTGCCAGAGTAGATTGATCCTATCACACTCCCTCACTTGGTATATTGCTTGCACCTACTATGTATGGATGTGAATTTTAGACCCACTGTAATAAAATTTCAGTTAATTCTCCTTTTTTTAGGCTTCTAAAAAGTTTTATTGGGGGCACATTTATAAAATACCACAAAATCCACCTATTTAAAATGTTCTATTCAATGATTTTTAAAAAATAAATCAACAGACCAAAAAGAAATAAATCAACATAGTTAGGTATTCATCATCACAATTCAGCTTTAGAACATTTCTACCACCCAGAAAGCTTCCTTGTACCCATTTTCAGATTATGACCACTCCCATGCCCATTTAGGGAGCTGCAGGTTTGCTTTGTGTCTCTATAAATTTCCTCTTTCTTTATATTTTGTGTAAATAGGATTATATATTATGCAGTCTTTTGCATCTGGCTTCTTAGCATAATGTCTTCAAGGTTTATTCATGTTGCATCAAGTATCAATAGTTAATTCTCTGTTGTTTGTGAATGGTATTTCATTGTATGGACATATCACATTTTTATCCACTCACCAGTTGGTGGATATTTGTATTGTGTGAGTTTTTGACCATGAAGAATAATACCCCTGAGTCTTATGGCAAATTTATATTTGTTTTTTAAGAAGATTTTCCATCAATCAAATTGATTTCTCATGGTGTTTTTAATTTGCATTTCTTTAATTATTGATGACACTGAGCAACTTTTCATGTACTTATTAGCCATTTCTATATCTTCTTTGGATAAAATATCTATTGAAATCTTTTGTCCATTTTTTAATAGGTTTGACTTATTATTGAGTTGAAATAATTCTTTATATATTCTGGATACAAGTCCATTATTAGAAATGTGATTTACAAATATTTCTCCCAGTATTGGGTTTGACTTTTCATGAAGTGCAAAAGTTTCGAATTTTGGTAAAGTACAATTTATCAATTTTTTTTTCTTTTATGGATTGTGCTTTGATGCCATATCTAAGAATTCTTTGTTAACCCAAGGTGATGAAGAATGTCTGTTATGTTTTCTTCTAAGAGTTTTATAGTTTGATATAGTTTGAGTTAACTTTTATGTGTGATATTAGATTAAGATTTAAGTTTATTTTTTTCTGTATGCAGATATCTATTTGTTCTAGCACCATTTGTCAAAAAATATTATATTTTCCTCATTGAATTTCCTTAGCAGTTTTGCTGAAAATCAGTTGACTTTACATGTATGGTTTTATTTCTGAACTCTGAATTCTGTTTTATTGATCTCTATGCCTATTCTAGTATCATACCTCATAGTATTGATTACTGTAGCTTTAAGTTTTGAAATCAGTGTCAATTCTTAAAATTTATTCTTTTTGAAAATCGTTTTCACTAGACTCTCAGCATTTTCATGTGAATTTAGGATCAGCTTATCATTTTCTACAGAATGCTTGCTAGGTTTTGATAAGGAAAGTGTTAAGTATATATATCAATTTGAGAAAAACTGCCCTCTTAATAATACTGGGTCTTTCAATGTACAGACATGGAATAGTTCTTTATTTATTTAGATTGTAAACTTCTCTCAGCAATGTTTGTAAGTTTCAGTGTACAAGTTTAACATTTCTTCTGTTAAATTTATTTTTATAGTTTTGTTTTTATTGAATCAGATATATAATACATAATATACAAAATTAATCAATCTACTTATTTTGCCTCATTTTACTGGCTAGAATGGAATAGAAGTTGCAGATGCATATGTCTTTCCTGGACTTTAACTTTAGGAGGAAAGCTTTTATTGTTTTATCATTAAATATCATGTGAACCAGGAACTTTTTATAGATGCCCTTTATCAGGTTGACAAATGTCTCCTTTTGTTTCTAGTTTTTGATAATTAATGGGTGTTGGATTTTGCCATGCTTTTTTGCGGTATCTATTTAGATAAATTATCTATTTAGATAATTTGTTATTATTTTAGTTTATTTTTAATTGTTAAACCAACCTTGAATTCTTAGGATAAACCTCACTTGATCATGATATTTAATTTTTTTTACAGGCTGCTGGATGTATTTTGCTAATACTTTGCTTAAGATTTCTTCTCATGTTCAAGAGGAATTTTGGTCTGTACTTTTCTGTGATGTCTTTGTCTAGCATTTGTACTATGGTAATACTGGCCTCATGGAACTGGTTGAAAAGTGTTCTCTCATCCTCTCTTTTATGAAAGAGTTTATGAAGGATTATTGTCTCTACAGATTTGGTAAAAAGTTATCTGGGCCTGAGATTTTCTATGTAGAAAGATTTCAAATTACTAATTCAGTTTTTTATTTAATATAGTTCTATTTTCAGATTGTCTGTTTCTTCTTGATTCAATGTATTTTTCAAGAAATTCGTCAATTTCACTTACGTTGTCTAATTTGTTGACAACAATTTTTTTCATAATATTGCCTGTAATTCTTTTAATTTCTATGTGTTTGATACTGATGTCTCTTTTTTAGTCCTGATTTTAATAATTTGTGTCTTTTCCATTTTTTCTTGGTCAGCCTCACTAAATTGTTCATTTTATTGATTTTTTTTTTTTCAAAGAACTGGTTTTTGGTTTCATTGCTTTTTTCCCCTACTGTTTATTTTGTTTGTTTTCTATTTCTTTGATTCCCTTCTCTCCAATCTTTACACTTCCCTTTTTCTTATTTTGAGTGTCATTTGCTCTTTTCTGATTTTTTTAATGTAGGTTAGGTTATTAATTTGAGACCACTCTTATTTTCTGGTACAGTCATTTGAAACTACAAATTTCTCTTTAAATAGATTTTCCTATAAATAGACAATGTTTAAATTACATCCCATAAATTTTTATATATGTTTTATTTTTATTGTTATTCAGTTAAATATTTTCTAATATCTCTTGCAGTTTATTCTTTGACCAATGGGTTATTTAGAAGCATATTGTATTATTTTCTGGGGATTTCCAGAGTTCTTTCTGTTGTTCAGTTCTAATTTAATTCTCAGTTGATGATCTTTTATGAATATCCTTTTTCTAAGAGTTAAATTTTATCCATTAATTATTTAACACTTATTTATCCCTTTAATGGAAACACTAATTCATAGAGAGATAATTACAGTTGTGGGACGATATTGAAATGGACTGAGGTTTCAATGAGGATATTAGAATGATAGGTTTGTCTTTATTACACCAATATTTCCTTGTATATTAATTTTTCTGTTTATTGATTTTGATTATACTTTCTTAATGTAAAAGAACTGAATTATAAAGAAATGGAAACAGAAAACAAACTCTCTTAATTTCTTCACCAAGAGACAACTCCCGTGGATTTTTTAGTGTCTTTCTTTTTCTCTCTCTCTTCCTCCTTTCTAGTCAGTGAGCAATTGATTAAATAAGTAGTTCTCTTGTTTTGAGAACTGGGCTCCTTTTCTTTCTCCTTTTCTGTGCATAGTTTTTACACTGATATGTTGCACTCCGCATATAACTTTATGTTCTACTTTTTTCATTAAATAATGTATTCTGAATTTTTCCTATGATGACTATTCTTTGCAAACATTATTTTAATAATGATTCTGTTTGTGAATATGCCTTTATTTATTTATTTAATTTTTCCTACTGTTGAGGATTTAGCTGCTTTCCATTTTTTTGCTACTATAAATACTGTTGTAGAGAACATCTTGATAAATGCTCATTCTCATTTTGTCTTATCTCCTTAACAGTAGTTCCTCAGAATTTGAATACTGAGTCAAAAGATATATAGCTCTTAATACATTTATATATCAATTTAAAAACAATTAATTACCTCAATTTTGATATATGAGACAGTCATATGGACTGCTGTAGAATATTGTAAGGGAATACTTTTGTATCTCAGTCAGGGTCGTGCAGATATACAAAGGAACACCCCATCTCTTATTTCAGGAGAGAGTCTGCCAAATAAGAGTCAAAATAGGCATCTTGTGGGATCCAGCTGACATGAGATAAAGAAAAATAAGGAAGAGTGGGCTGTTTCCTATTTAAGTAAACAGAAATGTGTAGTGCTACACAGGGTTCTCTTGCATCTATCAACAAGTTTCAGTTAATCTTAAATGTGGATCAGATTCTCACATTAGGTTGGGACTGAAACTGCTCATTTCTTTGTTTCAGTAGGAAACTAGCATTGTCATCAGCATTTAAAAAGTGTAGACATAGCTATATTTTTCAATTCCATGTAATTATAAACTTGATTATATGAAATATTACATATTTGCCATTTTAATTGATGTTTTATTCTTTCCATTGGTGTACATTTTTGGCAATTTGCATACAACTTCTACGCTTTCTCCACAAATGCCCATTTGAAGTCCTAAGATACTGCTGAAATAAATACTCTACTATTTGATTCTCTATGAACTTATGGTTTTATCAGTTATGCAGTTTTCAACCATAGGTAATTCTGTTGAGGCTCAGCTATGGTATAGTGAAAATGGGAATTAACATTTATTGAAGAACCTAGTGATCTGAATGCGAGCTTTATTTTAGGTTCAGGGTAGAGTGATGCTTCTTAGATTATAGTTTTAGTCTTCCTTTAGTCATATTTAAGATTGGAAATTAATATCTAGATGCTTAGAGGTTGGAAACAGTGGAATGAGTAGGCCTGACATTATGCTTTGATTTAAATCTTGCTGAACAAGATTAGGAAAAAAGAGTGCTCCTTCTAGTACAAAATAGAGTATTGAATACTCTATTTTGGGATTGAGGACCTAAGCCACAGCTAATAATAAAATATCCTTTCCACCTTTCCTAATAATTGTTTCTTGTATGCATACATCTTTTTACAGTATCTTTAGAATAGGAATGATTTACTGAGGGCAGATCTAGAGTATACTTTGCACCTCTGCACAAATACCATCTCAAAGACATCCTAATTTCATCCATATTTCTAAGATAGTTAAACCATATATTTTTTATATCACAACGTGGCCTCACAAACTTACGTGTCTTGGTTAAATTGATAAATTGCCATGCGTCTCAGTGCCCTGGGATTATAATAAGTTGTTTCAGTGGTGATTTAATGATATCATCCATCTGGGAACTCCTTGAGGAGACATCATATTTTGTTATTGCTAAATCTCTAGTACCTAGTATAGTTGGTGGCATATGTGGGTGGTCAATGCATGCTTATTGAATTTTAAACTCAAGAAAGATAGAGGCACATATGGGGACATGACTCAAACGTCTGAGTCGGGGGTATGAGTGAGCAGGTGTTGGTCAAGGTTTGGGGAATTAAAGTCTTTGGTTTAGGCAGTAACTCCAGAGTATTGACTCTGAAATGTGGATAATAATAGATTAGATTCTGACTGTATCTCAGGCAGAAAAGCATTTCTAATCCCTTCTAGACTTTGAACATTGTCTTCATAGTCATTAATCTGCTGATTCACTGATTCACAAACATTCTCTGAAAGGCCTGCTGTATGCTAGGATCTGTACTGGGTGCTAAGAATACAAAAACGAATGAGACAACCCCTGTGCATGCCTGTTGAGGAGCTCTGTGTGGAGATGGCAGAATTCACAAATGTACTATAGTATCACAGATACTATTAAAGTAGTATAACAGAAGACAGTGGGGCACAAAGGTAGAACTGGTGTATCGCGCTGTCCAGGGGATGCATTGCTTTGAGAAAGGAAGATTTTGTTGTGCTTAGATAAGGAGTGCAAGGGCATTCTATGCTGGAAAAGGGTTATATGAAAAGATATAGTAGTCTGAAACAGCTTAGTTTGCTTAGAAAACAAACATTAATTCAATTTGGCTGGACTACATGGTATAAAATAGGGATGTGGAGCCTGGTGAGACATGAGACAGGTTACACAGAATAAGGTCATGCTTATTCTTTGTGGGATATGGGGGGCACACAGAAAGCTTTTAAAATAGGAAATAATATGGCCGGATCAAATATTTAGCAGTATTCTTTTTTTTTTTTGCCATGAGAGAGTTTAGAGCCTCAGTTTTGCCTCTTTTATATTTGATTATTAAAAAATATATATATACAGATAGATGTAGATATATCTACATCTATCTATATATATCTCCCTGCTTTACTGGATCATGAGTATAGGGGCCAGAAGCAGAAGGAAACTCTGACAGAGCTGAAGTTTGCAAACAACAAGTTCTTGTTATGGGGACTAATATTTTAAAATCTGGTGTTTGTGCTATTTTTCTCATTATATATACCTGTTGGGTTGCCAAGGAAGTGTTTAGCAACATGGTGCAGACTTTCAATTGAGATATTTGCTCTTCACTCCCCTTGTAATTAGTGGCAAAGAACAGAGCCTTTTTAATGTAATGTTCTAGTCAGGAGGTATTTAGCTTAGTGCAAGCAAACATTTATGGATAAATAGATAGATGCATGCATACTATGAAAAGACCCTGTGCTAGGTATAAGTGATATAAGGATGAATAAAACATGAATCCTACCCTGAAAGAGCTAATAGTCTTGAGTGGAAGTTAGGCAAATAATGGTCAGTTACTCTATGGTGAAATGAGGGCAATAATAGAAGCAGCAGAGGCTACAGGAGCACAGAAAAGGAGCCCCTGACACAGACTAGGGATGGTAGGGAGGTAGAGCTAGGGCTTTAAGATGAGTAGGAATGAAATGAGCCAATGAAGAAGGGAAAGAGGAGAAGAAAAAGTGAAAAACGGATGAGAGTTTCTAGATTGAAAGAACTGGATGAGTAAAGACACAGAGGCAAGGGAAACTCTGGTGTATGTGTAGGTGCACAAGTAATTTAATGTAACTCAATTTTTGATTTATAGAACTCTAATTTTTATGATACTCAGAATTAAATTCTAATTTGTTTCAGGGAGGTGCTGCTATAATAGAAATAGTACTACCCTTGAAACAAGACATTCATTCATTCATTCATTCATTCATTCTCTAAATTATTGCTGATTCTTGCATGCTAGAAATTGTGTTCATGCTGAGGAGAATATCCTCTTTTATCTTCCTTTATGAAGTTGAGCAAGGCTCTTATTTTCTGTCTGAGCCTTAATTCCACGTCTGGAAAATGGGGCATTAATATCAGGTTCACAAGATTGTTTTTAGTATTAAATTAGATTGTGTATACGTGATGCTTTTGCAAATTCTAAAGTACTGTCCTAACATTTTTCTTATTAATAATGTTACACGTGAGAAGGTTATCTTGATGAACTGAAATAAAATCTGTTATTGAGGGAAGAAACTCAGAGATCAAAGAGGAACAGCTGAGTAGTCATTCTCTATGCATGCCCTAATACTTTGAATCTAGCAAATTAAAACAAAAATTTTCCCAAGAGGTTATCTTCGGTTCCTTGATAACCCTATCTCTTGGAACAAAAGATGGAGATTATTTTTGTGGTATCTGATTATGAAAGGTAAAATTTAGATTTCTCTATTGTGATCGTCAAAATTCTTCCAGCCTCGACTCTCTCCTTTGTTCCAAAGCCACTCCCATATATTTGGTTATTTGTTAGGACTGCACCTCACTATCATTACCAAACTCTATATTCTGTTGTTGCGAAACAAATTACCACAAATTAGCTTAAAATAACACATCTTTATTTCAGTTTTTATGGGTTAGGAGTTCAAACGTGGCTTAGCTGTGTCTTCTGCTTGGGATCTCATAAGGCTGTTGTAATCAAAGTATTGGCCAGGCTGCATTATTATCTAGAGGTTTGACTAGGGAGAGAATCTTCTTCTCACCTCTTTCATATTATTGGCAGAATTCAACAACGTGTAATAGAATTTAGGGCTCTGGCTTTTTGTTGCCTGTTGGCTGGAGGCTGCCCTAGGCCTACATGAACTTTCCCATCATGGTTGCATATTTCAATAAACCAGCAAGGAGTGTCTATAGAATGAGTTCTAGCATGACGGTCTTATATAATGTGACATAATCACATGTGTGACACCCTACCATTCTTGTTATATCTTTTTATAAGCTTTATGGAGAGGCATAATTGATAATAAAATTGTGATATATTTAAAGTGTGCAATGACATGATTTGCTGTATACATTGTAAATGTATACATTGTAAAAGGATTCCCTACAATGAGTTAATGAACATATACATCACCTCAAATATTTACCCTTTTTTTTTTTTTTTTTGGTCAGAACATTTTTCTACTCTCTTAGCAAAGTTTAATTATATAATATAATGTTACCAACTATAGTCACCATGTTATATATTAAATATTCAGATCTTAGTCATCATATAACTGAAAGTTTATATTCCATTGTACATTGTCTCCCACTTCCCAGCCTCTGGCAAACACTTGCTGCTCTCTATTTCTATGAGTTTGATTTTTTTTTTTTTTATATATTTTACATGTTAAGTGAGATCGTATACTGTTTGTCTTTTTCTGTCTGGCTTATTTTATTTAGCATAGTTCCTTTCAGTTTCATCTATGTTGTCACAAAAGACAAGATTTTCATTTTTAAGGCTAAATAATATTCTTCTCCGTGTGTGTGACATTTTCATATATGTATCACATTTTCTTGATAAAGTCATCCATTGATAGATGCTTAGGTTGTTTCCATGCCTTGGCTATTGTGAATAATGCTGCAGTAAACATGGGAGTACACTTTTTGAGATAATGATTTTACTTCTTTTGAATATATACTCAAAAGTGGGATTGCTAGATCATATGGTAGTTCTATTTTTAACTTCTTGAGGAATCTCCCCACTGTTTTCCATAGTGGCTGTAACAGTTTACATTCTCATCCACTATGTACAAGAATTCTCTTGTATGTCTCCTCCCTCTCCTCCTCCTCCCCATTCCCCTCTCCTCCTCCCCCTTCCCCTCTCCTCCTCCCGTATCTGACAGGTGTGAGGAGATATCTTATTGTTTTTATTTGAATTTTCCTGATGATTAGTGATGTTGAGTACCTTTTCATGTACTTGCTGGCCATTGGTATGTCTTCTTTGGAAATGTCTATTTTGATCCTTTGCCATTTTTTAATTGTGTTGTTTTTTGCTATCGAGTTGCATGAGTTCCTTGTATATTTTAGATCTTAACCCCTTATTAGATGTGTGATTTGAAAATATTTTCTAATTCTATAGCTTGCTTTTTCATCTCTATAGCCCTAGGGTAAAGCGTGAGATCTGGGAAAATATTGGTTTGAATTGTTGCAGTGAATCCAGTTAAGGGCAAATTTATTACTGAGCAAATTTTATTCAGAATACAATTATAATTAACTCTGCACACAGGGATTTAAAATAGCAATGTCAACACAATAAACAAAGTTTACAGATTCCAAATGTTGGCACGTTTGAACCCAAAGCTGTAAGCTAGGTACCAATTTTATTTTGTGTTGTTTTGCCCTGTTTTTTTTCCCCCCTTTTCTGTATACAGTCAACATTTAGCTTTCCATCAAACTGTGTGGGAAGAAAATTAAAATTTTAATTATAAACATAATGGGAAGGTGGTTATAAGCAAGCAAATCCTGTCCAAAAATAATTATGCACACAATTGAAAATTCTTTTTTGAATTAAAAGTACAAAGTGTT
Source organism: Pteropus medius (assembly GCF_902729225.1). Lineage (NCBI taxonomy): Eukaryota > Metazoa > Chordata > Mammalia > Chiroptera > Pteropodidae > Pteropus > Pteropus medius. The sequence continues at coordinate 4,791,301 of NW_024340701.1, read as the reverse complement.
GGTACAGACTATATTACTCTTTCTGAGACAGATAGGGATATATTTGCAGTGATCTTTTTTTTTTTTTTTTTTTTTTTAGTATGAAACAGTGTATCCAGGTTATTTTTGCTAAAATAAATTAGCTGGTTGTATCCATGTACTCCCATTTCCAGTGATGTGCTACAGCGTGGGTGAGCGCACCCCAGCTGTCTAGGGAAGTGTTGGTAGGGGGTGTGGTACTAAGAGAAAAATCAACCAAAAAATACTATAGACCACCCCTAAAGACTTAAGCTATCATTATGGAAAGCCATTTGCTTTTATAAAGGTAGAGTTTTTCTTTCTATATGTGTGAACTTTCTTTGTAAGAAATGAAAGGGAGAAATTTTATTCCCATTCACAATATGGGGAGTTCTAGTTCACTGTAACCTCAGGATGCTTGAATATGACATGGAGTTTGATTATGGATCTCCCATTATAGAAGATAATAATACTAAGTAATAGGGAGGTTTGGTAATTTGCCCAAAGTTATACAGCTGGTGAGTGGATGAGCCAGGCTTTGAATCTTATAAGTCTGATTCATGATCCTGTAATCTATACTGTGATTAAATCCAATGAAACTTTATTCAGGCTCATAACTGCCTAAATGAATGGCCTAATTAAAATGGGAAATACAGGAGATCAATAAATTCATTCTTTCAATAAACACTTTTTGAATACCCATTGGTTATTCTGTATGAGTACCTACTAAGTGTTTTTCCTTTCCTCTGTGTTCCCATAACCCTTCATATGTTGACACACACTCTCTCATACTGGCAACAAAAATTTTAAGGGCAGGAGGATTGAGGTCATGTTAATCTTTGTATTCTGAGGCCTTCATATATTAAGGTGTCATTAAATGTTTGCCTAATTAGTAAGCAAACAATGCCAACTTGGCTATATGACCCTAAGAGTAGCCATGCTAGACTAAGTTTATAAATGGTGAGTCTAAAGTGTAATATATCTTTGATTTGTATTCAAAGTTGATTTGCTATAAGCCATTTTTCCTTTCTGATGTTTCAGATATTACTTGCTTTTGTTTGGTAATAAATATAATTGTAAAATTAAAACAATAACAATATAATTATTTTTTGAAATAAATGAATGGGTTTTTATTTATGGCATAATTTAAGGAATGCTTATTATACCCAACAACTGTGGTAATATTTTACATGTGTCTTATTTAATTCTTTTAATCATCTTTCATGGTAGGTACTCAATAGCATAGATGGTTTTGGAATAACAGAGATCAGAGTTCAAATTCCAGTTCAACCCCTCACTAATCTGTGAAGTTGGATGAATCTTACGTCTTCTAGCTCTGCTGTGGTGATAGTAAGACTCTTATTTTACTCTCCTCTTTTAAGATAAGGAAACCAAAGGACAGAAAAGTATGATTTATTTAACCATACAGCAGCTTTGCTTGCGCAGGGTATAAACTGTAGCACCCAGGGCATCTATAACTAGGGCATTCAAGGAAGGCAAAGGGGCAATACATAGCACACTAAGTTTACACACGTGTGACATCCTGAAAGAGACCAGCAGACCTATCCCTTTCATGGGCTAATCTATCTTTACCTCTTCTCTGGCTTTAGCAAAGATGACCTTATCAGAAAAACTCCATTATATTCCAGAGCATTGTTGCTATTACGTTAGCTTCCTTAAAGTAATTTTAGCTCCTCCTTATAAAAGGCAGTCAGACATTGTTTAAAATCCCAAATGTGCTTTTCCTCTGCCTTATTATACCCACAACTTAATCCATAAAACTGCTTGCTACTCTGTTTATACCACTGCATGTTTCCTATTCTCTCTACTAGTATGTAATTTCTGGTTTCTTATACCTACAACAAAGTGAAAGGGTTGAGTAAGGAAGGAGTAGAGCAGAGGCTAATAAGGATTAGAGCAGGGACTAGAATTTAGACCCCTGCCAGTCAGTCCATCACTCTTTCCACTGGGTTCATGCCCTTCCCATCATTCTCAAGAATGGCAAGAGAGATGGTATTAGGTGTGGAAAGTTTACTGGAGAAGAGTAGTTCAGAGCTGACTTGTGGAGTCAGGCACAGAATCATGAATTAGAGATGTAGACTAGAGAGAGAGACAGGGCTGGTTAGGAGTCGGGTATAGACAAAGGCATATGAAGCTCTGTGGTTGGGTTTTGGGGCAAAATGAGACATGCCAGTTGACCACTGTCTCTTTATTGCTATTAGCCAATGACTTTGGGTAGAAGATCTTAGTTCTATGCAGATGAGGTGGTTGCCTTGCACCTGGCAATCCAAAGTTCAATTATACCATTCAGGTTTAGAAAATTCTAGCTCCTACAGTTGTTGAGCTCTGTACCTTAAGTAATAACAGTAGCCCTAGTTATTGAGGCTCCATTGTGATCCAAGTACATGCCTGGGTACTTTACATACATTGTCACATAAATTTTATGTGATCTTTATAATATGTATGTTGTTATTATTCCCATTTTACTAAAAATGAAACTACATTTTAACACTTGCTTGCTTTGTCTTTGTTTTGTATGAAGCAAAAGGCAAAGTTTAAATGGGGGAACCATTTATCTTGTGGTTTCTCTAAACCTTATTTCTTCCATACTCTGGTACAGTAGAATTATTATGTCAGAAAGTTGGACCCACTTTAGTAGTAGCTTTATTCTAATAAGAAAAATGCCAATCTGTTAATTGTGCTAAGGACTTAATTGATTTATGAAGATTGGATTTAACATTACACAAAAGGCTAGGAACTTAAAAGGCATTGTTAATTAAAATAAATTTAGTTGAATCATTAAAACAACACTTAAATATCTCTGTACATTAAATAATACCACCCACTGTGGGTATGTAGAAGTTAGCAAAAAATTAAAGAAAATAAGATATTACAATTAAAGTTATTCAATTAAAATATTTATTTTCCATTTATTATTTCATTAAATGAAAAATTTCTAATTGCTTCATATTTTTTTTTCAAATACACTTTTTTTCTATAACACAATTTATTTTAATTACTAGACAGTATCTATTCCTTTTCTAACTTTGCGTTTTTCATTTTACAAACATTTATAGAGCACCTACTGTGTCACTAGGCATTGCACTAGGTTCTGGAATTTAGAGATGAACAAATGATCATCTCTAATGAACAAATAATTATCCTGGCTATTTAGGAAGTATTGGTCTAGGTGGAAGGATTAACAAACATATCCACGATAATTATAACAGGATGCTGAGTGCTAAAATAATTAAATGAAGAGATTCTAAGAGACACAAGGACAGAAATTGCCCTTGCCTGGCATCATCAGGGTGGTTAACCTCACAGAGGAGGTGACATTTTCAGTTGGGCCTTGAAGGATAAATAGAAATTTTCCTTTTGGAAAAGTAAGAAAAGGACAGTTCAAACAAAGAGAGTAATATGCAGACATGGAAGAATGAAAAGGTATATTTAAAGAGTGACTAATTGTAACATAATAAATAGATAGAACTTATGGAGAAAGTAAACGATTAATCTGGGAAGGCAAATTTACACCAAATTGGGAAAAGCTTTTAAATTGCATGCAAGTTGTTTGGACATTAGTTAAAAAGCATTTTTTTTTCTTTCTTGTAATATTTAAACTTAATCTAATTTTTTTTGACATTTGGCCTGTCTTTATTTTCTATTAGCTTTTCTTCCATTCTGGGCTCATTGCTCATAACAAAGTTCGAACACTGTTCAAATTTAAAATCATGAAAAATTTGCACTCAGTTTTTAAAATCATACTCCGCAGTACTCCTCCTCATTATGAATCCTCTACTCCAAGTAGCTGGTTTACTTTCTGTCACCTCCCATCATGCCTCTACTCATGCTGCTCTGCGCACTTGAAATGTTTTATTTTTATGCTCCATCCTCTAGTTCTCCAAACCATACCTCATCTTTCCCAGCTGAGGTCATGTGGCTCCCCTTCCTACAGACCTTCTTTGGCCATTCACGGCCTTCACTCACTTTTTTTTTTGTTGTTGAATGCCACTGGAGGCCATGCCAAAGAAAGGCAAGGCCAGAAAAATCAAAACTGCAGGGGTTCTATATAAATGTGGGGTTCCTAGGACTATGCCAAGGGGACTTTGTTATATAGATTTTCTCCTGTGAAATTCAGGAGTAAGAATTCAAGAGACAAAGCAAAAGAGTCAAAGACTAAGGAAGTCAATGGTGCATGTTGTTAGCCTGGAGGGTCAATTAGCCAAAACAGAAGGACTTTGAACAAATGTAGAAAAGATTGCCAGGGAGGAGATTTGAGGTGTCTGTGGAAGGCTGGTTCAGGAACTAATGGAAGCCCCCTGCATATCCTGTTGTTTCTTAGATTATCATATACTAATGTGCTCTTAAAAATTAATTTTTGAAATTATACAAACATATGTTGTAGAAAAATCAGAAATACAGATAAGCAAAAAGAAGCAAATACATAGGTTCCTTAATCCATTCACTTATATATAATTAAAGTTTTAGTAAATATCCTTCCAGATTTAGATAAGAATGATGGTTTACAAAACTAGGATTATACTGTGTTTTTCCTCTAAGTTTTTTCCTCAACTTTAGGTCATAAATATCTTTCCATATCAATAAATGCACTTCTACATCATAATTTTTTGATGTCTATATTGTATTGCTTAGTAAGTAAACACTCTTGAAATTTTGGTTAGGTTATTTGTAGTTTTATTTTTTTTTAATTAAATTCATTGAGGCGACATTGGTTAATAAAGTTATATAAATTTCAAGTGTAAAATTCATTAATACATCATCTGTATATCGCATTGCGTGTTGAGCACCCACACACAGTCAAATCTCCTTCCATTACCATATATTTTACCCCCTTTACTTTTATCTACTTACCCTCTTCTTCCCTTACCCCCTGGTAGCCACTAAACTGTTGTCTGTGTCTATGAGTTATATTTGTCTTGTTTGTTTGTTGATTTCAGTTTTATATCCCACATATGAGCGGAATAATATGGTTCTTGACTTTTTCTGTCTGACTTATTTCATTTAGCATGATTATCTCAATATTCATCTATGTTGTCGCAAATGACAGTGTTTCATCTTTTCTTATGGCTGAGTAATATTCCATTATATATGTACCACATCTTTATCCAATCATCTATCAAAGGACACTTTGGTTGTTTCCATGTCTTGGCCACTGTGAATAATGCTGCAGTGAACATCGGGGTGCATATATCTTTATGGATAAATGTTTTCATATTTTGAGGTCAGATATCCAGAAGACAGATTGCTGTGTCATACGGTAATTCTATTCTTTTTTGAGGAACTTACCTTCATACTGTTTTCCATAATGGCTGTACCAATTTACATTTCCTCATATACTGCTGGTGGGAATGTAAATTGGTTCTTTGTACTTTTATGTTATTTCCTCATATACTGCTGGTAGGAATGTAAATTGGTTATTTGTACTTTTATGTTATTTTTTGCTATAACCAACACTATAAGCTAAAGAAGTATTTTTCAGGTTATAATTAATCCTCATATAAATTCGTTTGTGTACATGGTTAATTATTTCCCTAAAATAAAGTTCTAAAAGTTCAATGGCTGTGTCAAATAATTTATACTTTAAAAGACTTAAAATATGTATTTTTAAATTTTCCTCTGGAAATGTCAATTTATACTCACCATGCACTGAATGACAATAAATGTTTTTCTGCATCCTTGGCAAAATCGATAATTACTGTCTTGCTTCTTTACTAGTTGGTGAAAACAGTATTTTTATGTGTTTTTATAAAATTTTGCATTTCTTTAATTACTAGTAAATTTGAATAGCTTTCTAAGTTTAAATTCTCTTGGTCAGTTGCTTGTTCATAATTTTCCTTCATTTTGCCATTGATGGTAATTACCGGTTTGATTCCATTTTTTTCTTCCTGAGAAAAAAATGGAGTTTTCCAATCATTATGTATAATGTTTGATAAAAACTAATTTTTATTCAAAGTACAGAAAGTAAAAATAAAACAAATGCAAAACTTTAGATAATTTTTGACCCTAACAAACAAACAAACAAAATAGAATATACACATACAAACTTTCAGCTCTCTAATGCTGCTCTCTCAAGCAATACCAGGGGGCCTTCAAGAGTTTCTTGCTGAGACATGACCACAATAACCGCTCCTTCCATTTTGATTAAGTACTTATTGTTCTTTTTCTTTAATATTTTCTGATAGTTTGTTTACCAATTGTGCTGTAGGTTAAGAAACTGAAACACTAGAAACATTCTTAAAAGTAGAATGATGATATAATGATTCTTAAAAATAGAATGATGATATAATGAAAAGCTAAATAAGTATTTTACAGGTTATAATTAATGGAAAATTAGTTATAGCCACAAAAAAAGAATTAAAAAATTGTTCACTAAAATATATTCTTCTGAAACCTAATTGCATTGAAATGAGGGAGAAGATGATAGACAAATCAGTAAAAGAAAATTAGTACCAAAAAATTCAATGGCAGACAAAAAGGTAGCATATTAATGTCACATAATCACTTGTTATATATTTTGTAAATAATTTTCTTAATTTGCTTGCTCTCTCATTTTGTTAAACTTTATTCTCTTTCTTCTGATGTTTAAAATATTTGTCTTTTAAATTGTCTGAGTTGATAATAGAATTTTTTCCCCACATAATTGTATGAATAGTCACCAATTTTCTTCTAGTACTTTTGTGGTTTCTTTTCATTTCTATTTTTAGTATATCTGGAATTTATATTAATGTACATAGAATGAGGTAGAGTTCTAACATTTTTCTGCCTAATGGTTAGCCAAATGTTTTTAGCCATTATTAACTAATTTATTCTTTTCCCAACTGGTTTCAAATGCTGTCTTTTTAATATATGAAGTTCATTTGTACACTTGGTTTAGTTTATGGATTTTCTATTCTGTTTCACTGAACTGTATATTTGATATTTAAAATGTACTGTTTCATGTACCGTCATTTTATAAAAAGTATCACTATCCAGAAAGACAAGGCATCAGATGGTATATTCTTAAAGCATTCAATTTGTTCTGAATTGCTTAATTTTTTTATGTTACTAGTCACCTCAAATCAGTACCAGGGAATGAAAACAATAGCTATATAATTAAGATATGGCATTAGGTGATTTTTACCCGGGATCGTAGGCTAGGGGATTTTTCAGGTAAAGAAGGTAATAACTTTTATCCTACTCGAACAGTGATTTATAATCCTAATAACAGTTAGGAATTTTATATGCATCATAATTCTTCTTACATCTAGAAAGAGGAACTTGGCCTATTTCTAATTTTAGTAATATTTTAAACCAGTCTTATCATTGTCTCAAGTGTAAAGATTCTTCTGATTCTCCATTTGAATAACTTTTTCCCATCAGCAGTACTGTCAGCTTCATGATGTGATCTGCTGGTTCTGGTTCCCAGAAAACTGAAATGTGACCTTTGTGCAAAGTAGGTCAAATCTTGCCAGGTTAGGCAGAGATTCTTGCAGGGGGAGTTCAGCTTCATAAACTCTTGCAAGATACTCCTCTGTCTGGAAAGGTCCTCCTCTGCAAACATGGGCTCTCATACCTGCTTGACCCAAGAGTAGTCCTCTGTCTGGGAAGGGTGTTTTTTTTGATCAAGTACTACCATGCATACCCTTGACCAAAGAACAGACCTCCTCTGTCTAGGAATGTCATACTTTTGGTCATGTGCTACTTGGCCTATGTGGAGCAGGCCAAGAGCAAAGGCAACTGGCTCTATTAGTCATATCAGCCAAATTGGTGGCATTATAGCCTGGGACAAGAGTGCCTTTTGGGGTTATAGATATTGCACCCTTTTCTGTCTGGATGTAAATCTGTTTTTTGTTTGTTTGTTTTTGTAAGTTATTTTTCAAACTAATCAATTTATAGAAATATAGCAAATTCTATATTAAGAACATTATTATTTTAGCCATATTGTGGCATTCTGACTTCTATTCTATGCCCATAGAATATTTCTGTGCTGTGGGTTCTTTTTTGTAAAATGATGATGATGATGCCTAACTCACAGGGCTATTGTAAGGGTTTAATAAGTTAACAAATATAAAGCAATAGATAAAATCATTTTACTTGGTGCTCAAGAAATGTTGACTATAGCTGTAATTATACTTAGGAAGTTGGTAGAGCATTATAGAAATATGACCCCTCTTTAGACACCCTGGATCCTGCCCTTTGGTGAAATTCTGAGATCTGTAGATTCTGTGCTTCCAATTAATTCTCAACTCTATGCTTAGCATGCAGTGTGACTCCATGCTGTGCAGGGCTAAGGTTGAGGCTAGGCAGTTGGTAAAAGCCATGCCAAAGGTCTGGAGCATAGAAATATGTTTAAATCAAAGGTTAAGGTAAAGCAGTACCAGAAACATAGCCAGACAGGCATCTGAGGGAATGCATGAATTGCTGAAGCAGGCAAGCACGGGCTCAAGAATCATATAAGATCCCAGAGAAATCTGGATAATATGGGGGCAGGCACATAGAAATTTGATGAGATATTTATGATAGAGATAATCCTCAGGAGTTGAAGAGATTAGAGCAAAGCTGAAAGAAGAATAAATTGGAGACCACAGCACTAAGAAAATTTTGGCTTCGTAATCCAGAATCTTAAAATCTCTATGTAAGAAGGGATCTTAGTAGCCATCTAATCTAGCCCTTAAGGTAATGTTTAAATGTTCTCTATAGCTGGGCTGTTGAGAAAGGAACATGGAAACAAGAACATGACAAGTTTAAGGAGATTGAGGACCAAGGGGAAAAGGACCATTTTGTGAGTAGAGATAAAGAATTTAGATAATCACCAAGATTAAGCGTTCGTGTTTGTGACTTGCTTTTTAAATGGGCGAGGGCATGGAACATGACTAGTTTAAAGGTACATGCTGAGTTCATAGGGCCAGAGTCAGAAGGATACTGGGAGCCCAAGACCCAGATTGAAGAATAGTGGGACCTTGCGTTGCCTGGCTGGAAATGTATGTGTGGAGGAAGATGAAGCTCTGAGCAGAACAGGGAGGCTCAGAAGCCAGTAACTGGAGAGAAAGCCAATTCAAGAGTCTGTAGTAACTTCCTGGACCTATACACAGACTAGATGGGAAGGTAGGAGTTGGAATACTAGCAGAACTTCATTGCAGAATGCCAGAAACAACAGTGCCTGAAGAAAGTATGATACGTACATTCCCTACCAAATATGAGAACTGTGTCAAGGGCAGAAAATTGGAAATGGATTTTTCTGGAATTCATAACAATATAATGAGAAGTCTGGGTCCAGTAACTGTCCTATTCAATTGCTGCAGATTATACCCCTGCAGCATAGAAAGGGAGTAGTGAAATGAGCACAGGGTTCAAAATGCATAGACTTGGGTTTGAATATCTGTGCCGTTAGAAGTGACCTTGGGAACAGTGAAGGTTAATTAAGAGAGTCTACTCAAGGCTTCCAGGATAATGTCTGGCATAGAGTAGGTGCTCAGCAAATAATAATTTTTGATTCTCCTTTCTTCATAAAAGTATACTTAACTAAATTGAATTGAAGGTGAAGTAACAGGGTTAAGTGGCCCAGTAACTTTTTCTTGCCTTGTGGTATGTTATAAAGGCATAGTCCTCAGTTGGAGTGGTATGCAATTAAACTCTAATTTGGAAAAACAGTGCACCTAATTTTACATTTACTTAGTTAATGAGTATAGAATGAATTGAAGAAGGGGTGTTTCTGAGTAACAAGACATTCAAATTGTGCTAATTTTTTACATAGTGAAAACAGTATAAGCTTTGTTTTCACAAAGACTTGAATTTGAATTTCAGCCACATGTTGTAATAGTCAGGATAAACCAGACTATGCTGCAGCATAACATAATAAATTTTACTTCCTGAGAATGTTTTATGTGCCAGGCATTGTTTTAAGTCCTGATCATTCAGTATTGAACAAGCCAGACATGATCCTGCCTACCTTCAGACAGTTTATGGTCTGCTTTGCTTCCAGACGCAGTTCCCTTGGCCGAAGTGAAAGTTACAAAGATAATGGAAAGAGAGCAAACTGACAAGAAAATGTTAGTTTTCCTACAATGATGGAAAAGTAACAAAGGGCTATATTCCAAGCAGGATTTAACTAAAGTTGAAGTAGAGTCACTTTCCTATTTAAGGTAGATTCAGGATTTGAACTTAGGAAGTTTGATACCAGAACTCATATTCTTAATAATTTTATTACATTTACTCCCTTCAGGAAGACAGTAAATGATAGGATGATCAACTTGTCCAGGTTTGTCTGGGACTGCTTCAGTTTTAGCACTGAAAGTCCTGAGTCTCAGGAGCCTCTCAGTCCTGTGCAAACCAGATATCTATTCATGCTATCTGCGTGTGAACTCATGTATTATCAAAGAGGATGATGCATGTATTTTTTTCAGTGCCAAAATACTATGTGATTTTAGGAAACTAGTTAAGAGAGGTGTCAGTAGAATACTGAAATGAGCACTGAACTGGATGTCAGAAACTGAGAATCTGAGGATTCTCTTGCACTCACTTTTTTTTAGCTGGCTACTTTACCCCCTCTAAGCCTCAACAATACGTCTATAAAAAATATTAAAAAACCATCTTACAGAGTTTTTGCAAGTTCTAAATGAAAGAATCATGGAATTTTTAAAAATAACACCCATCTAGATGTAAAGGAAAATGATGCTAATGATAATGATGATTTGAGTAAAGTAAAATCTCTACTTAGAAATATTCAGTAGTTTTTATATACAGAAGCAAGTAGTAATCCCTCAGTAGTTTTTATCATATATAGAAGCAAGTAGTAATCCCTCATTATTCATTTAATAAATAAATATTTCTTGAGACCTACTATGCACCAAATATTGTGACATAAAGGGCTATCATGACCTGGCCCCGTCTTCCTCTCTAATCCCATATCCTGTGTCTCTCTCACCTTACTGTAGTTTCATCCATTTTAGCGGGTTTGCATCTTTCCAAAGCGTACTTTGCTCTTTTTATGCCTCTGTGCCTTTATTTGCTCCGTAAGTACCACTTTCCCTCAAGGATTCTTCTCCCACCCGCTGCTCTGTTGATGTTATATACTCTCCTTTTATGTCCTCATACACATCCAGAGTTTCAGCAAGATCTCAGAACTTTTATCTCTAGCCCTTAATTGTCTGCTGGGAGCCATACCCCTATTTATATCTGCCTACTACACTTGTACACTTGAGCATTTCACATATACTTCAAGTTCAACTGGTCTAGAACTGAACTCATTATTTCTCTACATTTGCTCTTCCCCCTTTGTTTCATATCTCATTTGGGGTGTCATCTTCCCAGCTGGCATTCAATATGGAAACATGAGTCTTTTTAGATTCTTCCTTATGTCATCCCAATATCCATAGTTACATCAAGTCCCACAGATTATATTCTTCATTATCTCCTTAAAGTCATTCCCTACTTTCCAATCCCATCACTACAGTCTTATTTTAGATTTTCACCTCTTTTCAACTCACTTAGGTTTCTTCCTAGGCTTCCTGTGTTTATGGTTTTCTCTCCTCATTACTGCCTCCCACTCCAGTTTTGCAATCCATCCTCCAAATTGTTAACACAATAATCTTTCTAAAATAGCAATCTGATTTTATAACTTTTAAGTCCGTAATTCATCAATGACTCTAGCATTCAAAATAAAGTTCAAAATCTGGAGCTTCCTATAGAGGGCTCTTTATAACCTAGATGTTATCTACCTCTCTAACTTCTTCTCCTACTACTTATTCCCTTCCTTTTAGTTACATACATATAAAGCTCCAACCACAAAGAACTACTCATTGTTCTCTATCTACCAACTATAAGTTTTCTAACTTCCTTGTTTTGTATTTTCTATTTCCCCTCCTTGTTATAACATTCTTCCCTCCTACTTCTTAAATTTGTCTAGCATTTTTTTTACTCATCTTATAAATGTCAATTACTCTGGAATCTTTTCCTGACTAGGTAAATCTTTGGATGCCACCTAAACCTTTAGTGCTCCCACAGCTGTATGTTTGAGTACTCTTTTAACCCCAACCATTCTATAACTGCTTACTTGCCTGTCTACAGGTCAATGAGAAATATGAGGGCAGGGATTATATTTTAGGCATTTATCTCTATTATCTAGCAAAATACCTGGTGCATAGTAAATGTTTCCAAAAGAGTAAGTGAATGAAGGATCCAGGTTTAGATATGCTAATTTTCAGAGACTCATCATAAGGAGAGAAGAGGGAGTTTAGAACAGCTAGAAACACTACAAGTTTGTGCAGCTAAATTATAGGTGCTATATTAATTAGAATTCTTTACTTATAAATGCCGGAAACCAAACTAGCTTGAGAGCTAGTTTAAGGTAAAAACATAGTTTATTAAAAGATACAAAAGTATAGATATACCTCATGAAGGATCTTGAAACTTATTAGATGCTCTCTTTGTTCCTTATTTCTGGTGTCATTCTTCTCTGTTTTACCTTCCAGAGAGGCTCTCTCTACTTCCTCTTCCCCATGACAGAATGTGGTGAGTTCACCAAATCTCACAGTTTTCTTTTTTATAATCTACCTTCTACATCATATTGGTCATAAAGCCCCAAGCATTATACTTCCTTAGCATTTCTAAAATTAATCACTTTGTAAGGGGCTACACACCCAGACCAGTTGTCTCTCTTAATTTCTATTTCCTAGTGAAGAAAACATGGTTAGTCTAATTCAGCCAGTCACCTGTGACCTGGAGGCCAGGATTACACAGTGCAGACTTGCTGCCACAGGTCTACTCCTTTGCAACAGGTGGTCAGGAGCCTAATTGTTGATAACCAAGATCTAGAGATGCGTCCCAAGTTTTTTCTATCTGCTGAGTCCTAAAGTATTTCTAGGTTAAAGCAAAGCTATTTGCATAGTTTTTGATTAGCAGTCTCATCATTCTGGCTAGAGTTATAGATAAGAAGGATCCTAACCAGTTCAATAAAATGGGATAAGATTTAAAACAGGGCTTCAATCTCATAGGAATTCTAATTGGTATCTGAAGTGAAAACTAAGAGCTTGGCATAACTTGAATAGAATGAATTGGGTGCCTGTGAGGGCAGTAGAAAGAAGGCTGCAGGTAAATGGAGGTGCAGGACCCAGCATCTAATGAAAACACATTTAATGTTTGTTGATTAATGAATGAATAAGTGGTTCCTGCTTCCAGGTACTGAGCACTGAACACTGAACTCAGAACTGTAAGCCTAATTCCATAACTCACTTTTTGGTATGGGTAGGGCTCTTCATGTATACACTTGGTGCTCATGGGCTTGACGACTGGGTAGTACTAAGTTATAGGGTATAGGTCTTTAATATATGCCACTAGTTAGGGCCAGGGCCCCTCAGGAATGGCCATGGAGAAAGAGAACAGAGTTCTCCCTTAGCACTTGGATTCTTTTTCTTTTTGAGGACTGAAAGCACTAAATTTAAGTTCATTACACAGAGAATGTCTAATGTGCAAGCTTCTGATAGTCAGGGACAGGTTTTATTTGTGTATTTTTGATTTTTAGCACAGGGGCTGGCACATAGCTGTTGCTCAACTTAAATGAAAGGATAAATAATTTCCAAGTATAATATCATAAATCTAATGTTTGCTGCCTTCTCAGATCATGCCAAATTAAAGTACAGTACATTCATTTTATCATTATATCTGGCTGCTGCCTGCCTGACTTGGTTTTAGAAAATGTACTTCCACTAGTGCTTTTACCTTTAAGAACTCACTACAGGCTTGCACAGTAAATGCTCTTTCTAATCATGTACAGTGTCAGACTTGGAAATAAACATTTCTCTTCTGGTCAAAATAACTGCTGCCCAGTTGTAACTGTTGTTAATGGAAAGAATTTTGTAACACTGTATGTTCCAAACTCTGTCATCCTCTACTGAACACTCATTTGACTATTTTTTTTTGGCATTGATTTGTCACTAGAGATGAGGCATTTTTTAAATGATGCATTTAAATTTGATGCTTGGTAGTGAATAAAAAGCCACTAGAAACTGGCATCTTTGGTACTCGCATATCTATTTTTGTGTTTGACTGTCCTAAGAGAGAAGATTCCCAACAGTCAGTAAACATAGATGACTAGATGCTCCTTTTTTAATTTCTCTTCTTAAACAAGGTGATTTATATTATACAACTTTTAATACGTTGTTCTGGTCACCGTTTAGAAGTTTCTGTTTTTATTCATGTGAAATATCTCTGAAGTACGCATCCCAAGGTATACAAAGTGCAAATGTAAGATCAAGGACAACAGCAGTAAAATGGGCCAGACTCACAAGATTTTGTGGTTTGTTCTCTTTATATCTTGTTTAATGGTTTAACATAGAGTTTTCAGTAAGATAGTATTATTTGATGAAAGTTATCTCCCTTTACTGTGAAAGCAAGGCCTTGCTTTACAGCAAGAGTCCATTTGTTCACCTAATAGATATTTACTGAGCAGTTGCTAATCCTGAAGACCAGGAGGTTAATATTCTTCATGTAGCCAAGCACTCTGCCACACTAGATTTCTATGGGGTCCCTCCCCAGGAGACACTGTAGGCCAGTGACATGCTCTTTCTTCCTACTGAAGCTTGCACTCCTAGTTGCTGTCTGACTTCCTTCCTGGGAGCAGGGAAGCCTCCTTTTCACCCTTTACATTAAGATCTAGGTAAAGTAGAGGCGAGCTTGGCTCTGCTCCCTTCCCATGGGCCCTCTTTTTTGATGCCTAAACTGGAAGGTACTGAAGGCCTGTTTATTATTTCCACTGCATGAAAGAGAGAGAAGAGGTTGCATTACAAGATGAAAAAATTCTCTGGCCTGTTCAGATCTTTCACTCCAAGCTACTCATTCTTTCTATCACAAGCCCTCACTCTGAGGTCCTGTTTTGATCTAAGTCAGAGAACCTCTTTCCTTTGGAGATAGGGTTAGTGAGGATGCAGTTATCTTTCCCAGGCATCAAAGTAAAGAAAGGTGTGTGTGTTGGTCAGTGCTCTATGTCAGGCCTTCTATAGGTTCTCTGGAGATTAAAAAAGAGACAACAGTCTCAGCTTTTTAGGAGCTTATAGTCTTGTAGGAGAGACTTCTATAAACAAATACTTATAATGTAAAGTGTCAAGTGCTATAATAGAGTATATAGAAAATAACATGAAATTACCAAAGTTGGAGTGACTAATACTGTTGGGAGAGATTAGGGCATGTTTCAGAAAGGCAGTGGTGTTTGAGCTGTTTGAGAAGGAATTTGACAAACTTCCTTTTATATCCTTTCCTGACATAAAACACAGCAGTGGGAAAGAGGATGGCACCTCCTAGAGATAGTAATTTCATGAGGGGCCCATTGGTTAAGAACATAAACTCTGGAGTCAAGCCATAAGAAATTGTAATCAGTTCAACTACTCACTACTTGTAGCAAGTTACTTTATGTTTGGTGCTTCAATCTTCTCATTTATAAAATGAAGATGCTAATAAAAAGGCCTACCTTGTAGGGTTATTTAGGAATAAATGAGGTAGAACATGTAAAACATTTAGAAAAACATCTGGCACATATCAAACAGCCGTTTTATCATGACGATGTGGCTGGTAGGTGAGAGCTGAGATTGCAGGGTAGGTCTGGCCTAAGTCATGAAGAGTTTTGTCCCAACTGTGAATTTGGACTTTATCTTGAAGACAGCACAAAGCCATTTTCAATATGCAAGTTAAACTTTCAGTTCTTCAAAAAAACCCCAAACAAACCACTTTTTAAAGGAAGATCATTCTAATAATTACCTTACTTAGCAAGAAATCATTTAATAAGTAAAAACAACAGAAACGAAAGCCTGAAAATTCTTTTATTCCCACAAAAAGTGGAATAAATCAATGGAACGAACATTTTGGATCACTCTCTTTACCTTGAACTTTATGATTTGAATTTAAGCCATTTATTTTGGGATACTATTTAGGTCTCTTGCCCATAAACCATTGAGTTTGGGATTCTGATAAGGAGACACAGGGCTCAGCCAGATTATCCATTCCTGCCAGGCAGGGCAAGAGCTTCTCCTGATATCTCTTAGGAGAGCAAAAACTTGGCTTGGGTAGGAAGCTATGACTAAGGAGAGACATTCTTTCATCAGTTCTTTTGGAGCATCAGACTCAATTCCTACTTCTAGCACATCATACAATGCCCTGTAGTTAGCTGACATTCAAGAAATATTTTATTCACAATAAATCTCTAGGGGATCCATTTGGTAAATTGCTAATCATCCAGTCCTAGTCGATATCCTACAATATAATCAGTGTTTTGAGAGTAATAGCTACCATGAATCAGGTACCATTCTCTACCTACCCTATTCCAGGCATGCTGCCTTTCTTTCAGCTCATCAAACTTACCAAGTTCATTACTGTCTTAGGGTTTTCGCACTACCCAGTTCCTTTGCCTGAAAGGTGCTCACTCTCGTTGCTCCTTGTCACTATCACAGGAAATGTCATTTTCTGAAAGCCTGCCCTGACTACCTAAAGCAGTTATGTATATAACCTTATTATATAATTCTATTTTAATCCTCTGTATAACACCTATCTTTATCATATTTTTTGTTTATATATTTGTTTATGATTTGTATTTTCTAAGAGAATATAAGTTCCAAGGAAGCAGAATCTTGTCTATCTTGTTCACCACTATATTCCTAGCACCCAGAATTGTCCCTGGCACATAGTTGGCACTCAGTTAATATCAGTTGAATGAATAAATCTATTCCTAAAAGCAACCTTGCAAAGCGGATATTATTATGTTCAGTTTATAGATGAGAGAACAAAATAATAAGTTATGATGTAGTTGCAAGTTTTTCAGCCAGGGTCAGATCAGGTTTCACTAAATCTAAAGCCCATATCCTTTCATTAAACCATTCAGTCTTACCCCAGTCACTATTGATATCGTAGGTTGACTTTGTTGTGAATTAGCCTGGTTTCTGCCCATGAGGAGCTCATAGGTTTGTGGGAAAGATGAACAAACCAGCGATTATAAGTTAGTGTCATATGTGCTATAAGAAAGGTTTGGATAAATTGTTATGATGTTACAAAGAAGGGATTAAGATAAGCTTCTTGGAGGTGGTGTTTTAAGGATAATTAGAAGTTTTCCAGGCAGAGAGAGATGAAGAGTATGTAAAGAAAAAGACACCCTAATGTATATCTGATAATGGAAAAAAATGTTCTTTGTGGCTGCAGTGATCATGTGGACTCCTTTAAGTCCCCGTAGAAATATTTCAGGATCACACTGTGGTTAGTCCATTGGCCAGATATAAGAATGTTAGCTACATCTGCAACTAGAATCTTATGTCCAGGACTCCAGGTGGCTTTAGATTAAAGTGATTCCTTTCCTACTTCCTCTCACCCTCTAGAACTTGCAGAAAAATCAAGAGTACAGACCTTGCTTCCAAACCGCTTGTGTTCAAATCCAAGCTCTGGTTGTATAACCTTGGGAAAGTTACTCATCCTTTCTATAAAATGAGGATACTAACAATACTTACCTGATAGATTGGTGTGAGAATGAAATGAGTCAATGTAATTAATGTGTGTAGAGTAGAACCTGGCATATAACAAGTATTCACTATATTATTATTAATAGTAGTGGGGTGATGAATGTTTGTGCTTAGAATACCAAAACTTGAATGTTGGGTGGGGGAGTATGGTAAAGAGGCAAGATAGAGTTGTACAAAATGCACAGTCCACTTATACCTTGTGGTATTACTTTGATGGTTAAATGACACAGGGCATACCAATTGCCTGCCACAAAGTAAGCACTCAGGAATTAGTTAGTACTGTCTTCATGATGATGGCAATGATAATATTTATCATCATCCCAAGCCTGTCTAGCTTGACTGAACCTCTTGCTCTTTGACATGTAGCTAGCCATTGGGGGTATAGCCATGGGAAACACAGATAAGAACCCACTTAGAACTTATATGTGAGTTTAAGCCAAATTCAGAGACCATGCTTTATTAATTTTTGTGTTTAATACCTAACAGTGTATGATTTCTTGAAACTGTATGAATTGATTCATTCATTATGAGACGAAGATACCTGACTTTACAGTATATTCATTTGACTTGACATCAGTCAAATGGAAAGATCGAAATTAGCCTATTCAGATCTTCTCTGAACAAAGCCTTTTCCTTTTCCTTCACTTTTCAGTTATCATAGTCTTAAATTTAGGGAAATTTGGCTAGGTCTAAAAGAAACCAAATACCAGTTTTTTGAAGTCAAGTGAAAGAAGACTTTAATAGACCAATATTTTTAAGGTTCAATGCAACAGAGCACTTTATTTAATCTTATTTAATCATTACAGCTCTGAGGTATGTGATGGAAAAATTGAGCTGAGGCACAACAGACTTCAGGGACTTGTGCGAGGCCACACATGTAGTAGATAGTGGAGGTGTGACTGGATCCAGAGTCTTTTGATTCTCAATCCTGTGCTTGTTCCATTGTGTCATATCCTGCCTCACTAAGATCTCTTGATAACCTTAATGTCTCCCTGATAGGTTTACACTTTTACCATACTGTCCAGTTTATGGATGATAGTCATCAGTGGTTGTTGTGAACATATAGATGAATTCAGCATCTAAAGCGTTAATGGGGCACTCCAAATGATGAGAAAATGCCTAAATACTCCAAAGATTAAGCTTATGGGATGGATTTCGGATGATCAGGGTTTATTTTATTTTATTAAATTTATTGAGGTGACATTGGCTAATAAAATTGTATAGGTTTCAAGTGTACAATTCAATAATGCATCATATGCATATTGCATTGTTTGTTCATCACCCGAAATTAAATTTCCTTCTGTCAGCAAGAGTCCTGTGCTGTGACTCCTCATATATTGCTGTGCATTTCTGCATGCCCATCCTGACTCTGAGGTATAACCTACTTGCTTCTCTGTGTAGAGCATTTCCAAGGGACAGGTGTTCCTTTGCTGGGCAGAGGACAAACACTAGCAATTTGATAAAATCGATAGAACACTTGCAAAGGGGCTGAAGAAGCGTACTCTGTCCTTGTATTGCAATGTGAATTAAACCAAGTCCCTTTTGGTTTTGGACCTTGGTTTCCTTATCTGTAAAATGGGAGAGATTAGAATGAGTGATTTCTAGTTTCTTTTTTCGGTTGCGTTATGTCTAACCTGTCGTAAATCGAATTTGAAGATTGGTCTTTTGCGTAAAGAGTGCAGAGTGTCTTAGGCCAAAGTGTATTTGTCACAGTGGAATTAAGCCAGCATGGACAATTTTTGCTAATTTATCAGGCTTGCCCTGACACCAGCTGACTGAACTGTGACTGGCCAGGAAGGAGAGTGCAGACTGTATCAGAATTTATCGTCACTCATGGTGAGCAGGTGAGTCGATATGAACCTGCAACGAATTTTCTTTCTACTCCATCAAACTGCTTGTTTTTGTCCTCTGCCCTTGGTCACACAGGTTAGGCAAAGAAGTGTACTGCTTGCACTCACTCCTAATTGCTATGGTATGATGAAGGAGAGGGCAATAGTGGAGAACGTTAAGCATCTGTCAGGAGAGAGGATGCTGGATCCATCCTCATAACACAACTGAAAAATGGCCAGTAAACTAGACTTTCAAGTGATTTCCGGAGGGCCATCTGATGGCTTTAGCTTCACCCTCTGAATGCCAAACAGCCAAATTAGTCTCTTTATTGTTTCCCCTGTATACATGATAGCAAGTACTTTGCCACCCCTAAGTCTTTGTTTATAGCATTTCCCCATGCCTGGAATAATCTATTTTTCCAAGTCCATTTTTCTTCTAAGTCCTGCTGTTACCTCCTGTGAGTCTCTAGACAGTGATTTCCTCTTTTGTATAATCTCAACATTTTGAATTTTCTTTTATTGTTGCTCTTATCTCATAATATCTTAATTTATTTTATTAACTCATTCATGTATCTTGTCTTACCTACTAGACTATAATCTCCTTCCTTCCTTCCTTCCTTCCTTCCTTCCTTCACTCCCTCCACTCCTCCTTCTCTCTCAGTTTTCTTTCTTTCTTTCTTTCTTTCTTTCTTTCTTTCTTTCTTTCTTTCTTTCTTTCCTTTCTTTCTTTCTTTCTTTCTTTCTTTCTTTCTTTCTTTTCTTTCTTTCTTTCTTTCTTTCTTTTTCTTTCTTTCTTTCTTTCTTTCTTTCTTTCTTTCTTTCTTTCTTTCTTTCTTCTTCTTTCTTTGCTTTCTTTCTTTCTTTCTTTCTTTCTTTCTTTCTTTCTTTCTTTCTGTCTCTCTCTCTCTCTTTTTTCTTTCTTTCTTTTCCCTTTCTTTCTTCTTTTCTCTTTCTTATTTTAGTAGAATGTTCTTAATAGTTCATACAGTTGACATACAATATTATCTTAGTTTTAGGTGTACAATACAATGATTAGACATTTATATAACTTACAAAGTGATCACCCCGATTAGTACCCACCTGGCACTATACATAGTTATTACAATATTATTGACTATGTTCTCTATGTTGTACTTTGTATCCCTGTGACTAGTTTATAACTGCCAATTTGTACCTCTTAATTCCTTCACCTTTTTCACCAGTCCCCCCAAACCTCCTTCCATCTGGCAACCATTAGTTTGTTCTCTGTATTTATGAGTCTGTTTTTATTTTGTTCATTTATTTATTTTGTTTTATAGATTCCATACATAAGTGAAATCATATGGTCTTTGTCTTTCTTTGTCCGTTTTATTTCACTTAGCATAATACCCTGTAGGTCTAACCATATAGTTGCAAATAGCAAGATTTCATTCCTTTTTATGGCTGAGTAATATTCCATTGTATATAAGTACCACGTCTTCTTTATTCAGTCATCTATTAATTGACATTTAGGTTGTTTCCATATCTTGGCTATTGTAAATAATACTGCAATGAATATAGGGCTGCATATATCTTTTCAAATTAGCGTTTTGGATTTCTTTGGCTAAATAGAATTGGAATTGTTGGATCATATAGTAGTTCTATTTTTAATTTTTTGAGGAAACTCCAGACTGTTTTCCATAGTGGCTGCACCAGTTTGTAATCCTGCCAACAGTACATGAGAGTTGCCATTTCTTCGCATCCTCGCCAACATGTGTTTGTCGATTTACTGTCGATAGCCATTCTGACAGGTGTGAGGTGATAGCTCATTGTGGTTTTAATTTGCATTTCCCTGAGGATTAGTGACATTGAACACCTTTTCATATGTCTGTTGGCCATCTGTATGTCCTCTTTGGAGAAATATATATTCAGGTTCTCTGTCCATTTTTCAAATAACAACAACAGGATTTTTGTTGTTGTTAAATTGCATGGGTACCTTATATTTTGGAAATTAACCTCTTATTGGATATATCATTGGTGAATATCTTTCCTAATCCAGTAGGTTGTCATTTCATTTTGTTGATGGTTTCCTTTGCTATGCAAACCTTTTTAGTTTTATGTAGTCTCATTTGCTTATTTTTTTTCTTTTGTTTTCCAACTGCAATCTGCTTTAGAAGAGGGGGACTATCATTCATCTCTTTATAATCAATGCCTAATAGAGTGTTTAGAACGTACAAGATGCTCACTAAATGTTTGTTGAAAGGACAAGCTTGTGAATATACTGAAGGTCCCATCTACCCTAATTTGTATCTTCCCATGACTAATGCAGCCCTCTGGGATTCAAGACCTCCTCTGAGTTCTCGTATCATTACTTATTCTATGTTGTTACTGAGCATTTAGCTGCTTTAGCTCTATAGTAAAAGAGATGTGCAAATGAGGATAGTGGGATGAAGGCTAGTGGATACAGACTAGTGACTTAATTAGATCTCCTACCCCCATGAGAGTTGCTACCTGTTCAGATCATAAAGTCTGGAGAGTGAAATCTGATTCCAGTTATCAAGCGATTGAATTTAGGTGTTTGTATCTTACTCAGAAAGCTGAAGTAGGAGTATGATTCTTGTGAAAAGTGCTGAATTAAAATCTTAGTGGACATAATAAAAAGAGAGGGAACAGTTCCCAGGGAGTTTGAGCTACCATAACTAGAGACATAGCCTGAATCATTGTCAAGAAAAGGCAGATCATAGCTATGAAGCTAGTGTCATTTATAATGTCCCAAGTGTGAGGTGAGGCTCTCAAGCTGAATAAGTAGCAAAGTCAATATTTTTAGCTTTAGAGACAAGGCAGAAATGAGGAGTGGAGAACAGATGAGGATGAGTTGTTCATATCTGAGACTGCGAATGGCAGACTTGCATAGAAACGTCTCCTGCATTTGGTGCCCATTACCCATGTTTCTGAGGTGGGCACCACAATTTAAAGGAATGTACTGGCCTGGCACTAATGGTAGAAGTACTTGAATGCTGAGTATTGTCCAGGAACTTATAGTTACTGGCATCTGGTCAATGCCAGTGCTGTGCTTCTACATTGTATTAGAAAGGTCCTTCGGGATTGACACAGGGAGAGATGACAGCCAGTGGCTAGAAAAATGCCTAAATCTTGGTCTAGTTGTAGGGGAAGAAACTATCAGCGATTGAGTGAAAGGGTCTTTTTGTAACTGAGTGGGCTTCCTACAGACTTGAAATGAGTTAGGGACCATGAAAAAGATTTATTTATTCATTCAAGAGATATTTATTAAGACTCTATTATATAGCAGGTGCTAGGCTGGGCTAGGAATGTGAAGTTGAACAAACCCACCACTAGTTATTTGGGCTTATAGTCTGGTAGGAGAAGTGGACATTAATCAAATATTTACACAGATAAATAGGTATAAAAAACCAGATACAAGAAATAAAGCATAGGTACTGTGAGAGATATGACAGGTTATAACATGGTCTAGTGACACAGAGAGGTTTCTCTGAGAAAGTGACCATTAAGCTAAAGTTTGAAATAGGCTAGAAGTTAATTAGTTGAGGTAGAGGGTTGCAGTGGCTAAGAATCTTTTAGGAAATAGGAACAATGTATTAGTCAGTCACTTCAGGTGATATGGTAGCTACAGTTACTTGTTCACATAGGTTCTCAGTGGTCAGAACATATGAGAATAGCTGACTCATATCTGATACTACTAGATGGAGAGAAAGAATTCTCCATATGATGCCAAGCCAAGTCCTCAGTGTTGTTCAGGTCCTCTATTTTAATGGGGCCTCTCTCAGTAACCAACCTGGTTATATGTGGCATGTATAGTTATTTGTCTTTCTATATACATCTTTTAAGAACTATCTGTGGGCACAGATAACTCCTTACCTATTTTTTTTTCCAGCAAATACTAATTGAACATCTATTGTGTGCCAGCTAGACCCTGTTCTGAGAACTGGTCAGTGTTAGGGAATGTAGTTACGGAAAGGAAGATAAACAGTCCCTGCTCTCTGTGCATTGCAGTGGTCCTCATAATGTGGTTCTCAGAGCAGCATTGGCATCACCTGTCAGCTTGTTAAGAATGCAGATTCTTGAGTCCCACTCCCACCTACTGATTCAGAATTTCTAGAGATTCAGAAAACTATTTTAATAACCTCTCTAGGTGAACCTTATTCATTTTAAAGTTTGATAAAAACATAACAATTTACAACAATGACAAGAACATTTATTTAGGAGTTTCTATGTGCCAGACATTGTTCTATGTGCCAAAAATTTTCCATGTATTATTCCATTTACTCCCCATGATAACCTATGAAGTTGATAACACAGGCATATCTCCTTTTATTGTGCTTCACTTTATTGTTCTTAGCGATACTGTGTTTTTACAAATCAAAGGTTTTTGGCAACCCTGCATCAAGCAAGTCTGTTCACATCATTTTTCCAACATCATTTGCTTACTTTATGTCTCTGTTTCACATTTTGGTAATTCTTGCAATATTTCAAACTTTTCATTTTTATTATATTGTTATCGTGATCTGTGATCTGTGATCTTTGATGCTGTATTGTGATTGTTTTTGGGGCGCCATGAACCATACCAATGTAAGACAGCTACTTAATCAAGAAATATTGTGTCCTGACTGCTCCACCATCCAGCCATTCCCCCATCTCTCTCCCTCTCCTCAGGCCTTCCCATTCCCTGAGATACAACAATGTTGTAATTAGGCCAATTAATAACCTCATAATGGCCTTTAAATGTCCAGCTGAAAGGAAGAGTCACATGTCTCTTACTTTAAATCAAAAGCTAGAAATGATTAAGCTTAGTGAGGATGGCATATTGAAAGCTAAGACAGGCCCAAAGCTAGGTCTCTTGTGCTAAACAGTTGACCAAGTTGTGAATGCAAAGGAAAAGATCTTAAAGGAAATGAAAAATGCTACTCCAGTGAACACATGAATGATAAGAAGAAGAAATGGCCTTATTACTGATATAGAAAAAGTTTTAGAACCTGGAGGGTATCAAATAGCATTACATGCAACAGAGAAATTGTCATGAAAGAGTCAATTGATGTCACAGACTTCATTGTTGTCTTATTTTAAGAAAAGGCCATGGCCACCCCAATCTTCAGCAACCACTGCCCCGATTAGTTAGTAGCCATTAATATTGAGGCAAGACCTTCTACCAGCAAAAAGATTATGACTGACTAAAGGCTCATAGCTTAGCATTTTTTAGCAAAAAGGTATATTTTAATTAAGGTATATACATTGTTGTTTCAGCCATAATGCTATTGTACACTTAATAGTCTACAGTATAGTGTAAACATAACTTTTATATGCACTGAGAAAAAATCATGTGTCTTGCTCTATTTGGTATTTATTTTATTGCAGAGGTCTGGAACTGAACCCACAATATCTCTGAAATATGCCTGTATTATTATCATTCACAGCTCACTGATGAGAAAACTAAGACTTAGAGAGCTTAAAAAACTTGTATCTGGTGAATGATGACACTGAGATAAACAGATAATTGTAATAGACAGAAAATCTAATTCAATATAATAAAGCAATAATAGAAGTGTGATCAGATTGTGGCAGTTATTGGCAGTTCTCAGAGAGTGTAACAAATTTTCATTTATGGAGATTATAAATATACTGTATAAAGTGAATGCTCTTCATTGAGTACTGAACTTCTACATTTAAAGCTAAGAGGTAGCATTCTTTTTAATTATAAACAGGATTTGACAGAATGGAAGAGGAATGCTGCTATCTGTGTTTAGAAATCAGAATTTATTTGGGTCTCTAGAGGTGGCATCAAGTCAGGGAGCCAGGTCAGTAGTAGGAGTTGGCATGAGGATTTTGAAACCCAAAGTCTAAGTCATGATTGAGTACAGACTTAATAAGGGAGTGATCAATATATCCAAAGCAGTATATCCAAAATCCAGGGGTAAAGCCAAGATGGATGCCAAAGGTAGGACCTTATTAAGACTTTTGAAAGCCCTAGGCTTTCTTACTTTTTGAGTTCTACCATTCACCTTATCAAACATTAAAATGTACTGACCTCTCATATCAAAGTAACATCTATCTCTAAAAAGTTGAGTTGAATTTCAATTGACTAGTTGACATTTTTGTAGCTATTTAATTCATGCTTTTTTTTTGTTTGTTTTGTAAGTTTATTTTGTTTTATTTTTGAGCCAATATTTTTTTCAGGTCTCAAAACATTTTCATAGGCTCGTTAAAGCCCCTAGGTTTTAGGCACTGTGAGTGTAGCGCCTTATAGATAAAACAGTTCTAATTTGAGGAGGGAGTTGGGTATTACCAGGCAGGATCAGTGATCAGGTTGTCAGGGCCTTCTGGAAATTACTAGAATAAAGACTGAGACATCAATAGCTATATCAGGCCAGTTTTATAAAACGGTGACCAAGCATTGTCAATGAAATAGTAGATTATGCTTTGTTCAAGTTCTTAGAGGCTAAGCAAGACCTTATATGTCTACATTCCAGATATATTTTTAAATACCACTGATGACCCTACCTTCACCCTCCTCTATTGACTGTCCTACACTAACAGCTAAGGGACTAGATTAAAAAGTAAAAAAAACAAAAACAGTCTAACTTCTAAAACTGTCTACTAATCAACTCTTTAGGCCTCACTCCTTTCTTCCCATTTTTAGTCCTTTAGTCTTTGACAAGCTGTTTTATAGACTCATCTGGATTGGTTTGAATAGTCTCATTTGGATTCGTGAATTCCTTTTGGGATGTTTAATCTGACTCAGACCTGGCAAAACATTCTGAGGAAACCAGGGTTGCTGCTTTCCACACAGTGTCTTCGATGCCTGTAAAGTGTTCTAGTAGAGTGTATACTTCAGTTTTCAAAGGTGGATTTTGAGTTATGAAAAAGATAAGTGATTGTATAGGGCTTCAGAACCATTAGTGGTAAAAACAGTAATAGAATTCACATTTTTTAATTCCTAGTATTGTGTTATATCTTGGTCTTATGTTTCTTAGCCTCCAATTTTTTTACCTGTAAAATAAGATGAACTCAGGTATGAAGGAAAAGTAGCTCATCCTTTGAGCATCATTTAAGGAAGTAGAGTTAAATATATATACTAAAAATGATGATGTGAATATCAGTTAATGTCTTTAAATTGTTCTACTGGCTAAACACATATAGATGTGCCTTCTCACTTAATTTGTACAATGAATTTGTTATGTGACTATACTTATTTCCATATTTAGAGACTAGTAAGCTGAGTATCATTTAAGACACTCACCATAGGCATTAAATGGTAGAGCTAGGATTCAGGTTTGATATTCCGATAAGAAATTCTGTTTATTTCTGCTATAGTGTATCACTGCCATCCCCCAAAATCAAAATCAAAAACACATTAATGTAGTTTCAATTGGTATGAAAATAGAAATAATTTGGGTCAATGTTTGCATATTCTCTGCAAAAATCTTTATAAAGCAAATAATGGTATACACCTCTTTGCAAGATGGTTATTTATAGCCTTTCAGAGAGCTATTTTTGAGTAGTTCATAAGCATCTCCTTGGACAATTCAGTATGAACACTGTTATATCTATGCCTTTAAGTGAGCTTCCAAATGATTTTAATAAATGGTAGTATATTGGCCTACTTTTAGTCACTACAAGTATTAGAAAGTAATGCAATTGCATTTATTTTTAACTATATTGTGATTCATACTTTTAATTAAATCCGGACTCTACTTAATCATGAGGATAACAAATTCATTATATTTTCACATCCCTTTATAGTTTTCAAGGTACTTTTACATTCATTATGTCACTTGATCTTAAAAACAATGCTGTGAAATGAATTAGGAAAATATTATTTTTATTTCATAGATGAGAAACCAAGGAAGAGTTAGGTGAAATGACTTGATCAAAGTCACACACACAGCAAGGTACAAAAGTCAGGTTGTATACTAATATTGAGTAACACGACTTAGCAATTTTTTAAAGACTACAGTGGTTTTTTTTTCTTTTTTCATTAGACTGCAAGCTCATGAGCAGAGAACATCTTTGTTTTATTCAGCTTTGTGACCTCAGTGCCTAGTACAGAGTGTGGCATACAGTAGTTGTTTATTAAATATTAGTTGAGTGAATGAAGGAAGGCTTGGGATCATGGAATCATAGGTCATAAAAAGCTACCCAGAGAAAGATTGACTGGATGATAAAAGCCTGTTTGAAAGTGTGTTGGATGTTAGAATTTCTTATAGTTAAAAATTTTTTATAGTTAAAGGCATGAAGTTTTTTCAGATATATTGACTTCCAGACTGATGCATGTCACTTCAGTATGCTACACAGCACCCCCTGAACATCCTTATGTCATAGCACTTAGTGCTTCCTGTGCTAATTCTCTGTTTAGTTGTCTGGCTTCCCTTGCAAACTGTGAATCTCTTGAGGGCAGAAGGACGTCCTATTGTACTCTAGTCCATAGCACTGAGCTTGGCATATAATAGACACCAAGCAAATATCTGTAGAAGAAATGAATGAATGGATAAATAAATAATATGACCTGGGTAAACAGTAAAATAGCTAACTCACTGAAAAAGGGATAGAGTTTATAACAGAGAAGTATTAAAATAATTATACCTGATTCACCATTAAGTTGATAAGAAAGATAGTAGCTGTTTTCCATGGTATATTTGCCTTTTAAACTAGTCCATATATATTTATAGTTTAAATGCTTCCAAAAGTCATTAAAAAGTTAATACATCGAATACTTTTAATAAAATTGAGTCTCCCTTTTTTGTGTGTGGAATTCTTGGTGCTTGGTGCTTAAGGAGAAAATGTCAGCTTTCTACCAAGTCTTAAACTCTACTTGCCTCAGTTTTATTTCTGCAAAATAGGGGTAGGAGGATTTTCTTCTATTCAATAAGACAGTAATTGTGAAAGCTCATAGCATAGTGCCTGGCTTGTAGGAGGAACTTTATAAATGTTTATTCAATAAATGCAGGAATGACTCTTATTGTTCTTTGCCTTTATGATCTAGACCCTCATTCTCCTGTCACTGAACTATAGATTCTTTCAGCAAAAACCCAACTGAGGAAGAAAAGAATAAGACATTTTGGTGTCAACTGAAAATTCAGCTTTTAAATATCATATATGTGACCATGCTGCTATTACCAGGAATAACATCCATTTCCACCCTGTTGACACTCAGTATTTTTCACCTTAACCGCCAAAGAGTTTTAGAATTTACATTATTTTTCCTTCTTTGGGTATGTTTTTATTTGAGAATGGAATTTGGGCCTTAGTACTAGACATGTTAGTTCACTACTCTCATTGTCTTCCATTTAGTTTCTTCATGGTCCAAATTGTCCTTCATGTGAAGCTGAGCTTTTAATACACACTTGAGATGATGTGTAAATGCTTTCACTGGCTCAGCTCCCATCTCCACCCAGCATGCCTGGGTCATCTTCACAATATCAAGATTAGGTGTATGTGCGCCATCATAAATAATGCCTTGTGCAGGGGTAATATAAATAAAACCTGTTGAAATATGGCCTATTATATTAAAATTTATGTTTCGATTATCATTTTTATTATATGAAACAAGCTTGAGCTTTATAAAGTCATTCAGAAAAGAGATCTGCATGACTGATAGGAATGTCTGTCTACTTGGCATCTATGCCTAGCGAAGTGAGAGTCACATGTACATTTCTAAAGCTATTTTTTTCTTCTCTGCTTTGAAAATTTGGATTACTTAACATATTGTTCTTTAAAATACCTCTAATGGTGTTACACGAAAGTTCTAGACACAGCATTCCCCCAGCCTCCTGGTTAGAATGATTTTTATAAATGCAAATCTAATCATATGTCCTTTCCTGCTTTATCTTCTTCAGTGGCTCCCTATGTCCGATCTTATGTAATAAAACAAGCTCCTTTTTTGCAGAGACTTCAATATCTGTCCCTGATTTTTTCTTTTCCTCTTTCACTTTATCTCCTAGATCCTAACCTTACTATACTGCTTTCAGTATCCCCTCACATGCAGTGATAGTTCTTTCCTCTGTTCTTTTTTCAAGATTGTTGCCTTTCTCTGGGATTCATCATACCCTTTCTTTACCTAAAAGTATTCCTTTAACACCTACTTATTTTAGAGCTCAGTTTAGTTGTTATTTCCTTTGGAGAACTTCCCTTAGTCTTCCAGGCTAGGTTAGAAGCTCCTCTTCTGTGACTTACAGCACCTTGGACTTTTCTCTATAATAACGTTGATGACTCTGTAGATAATTCTGTTTATTTATATATCTTTCCCATTACATTATGAGATCCTTAGATATAAGGATGCTGTCATATCCATTTCAGAATCCCAGCATTAGGGCTGCAGCTAGCTCCTAATGAATCTCTGTGGGAGTTAGAAAAACATACCCCTTCCATTGGGCCTGTCTTAGCCCATAACAGGGGGTCCTTGTATAAGGCACACCCTGAATAACTTTATATTAGCAACCAGGCTTAGGCCCACCAGAGTGTTTGGTATACAGTAAGTGCTCAGGATATATTTGTCGAATGATGAATGCATCAGTAAAGTAGTTAGTTGATACAAGACGGCAAGAAAAGTTGAAAAGCAATTGAAACAGACATTTCTAATGACACCTATAAACTAAGAAGAAATGTAAATCACTCATCAAAAGAAGACTGTTGAATTGAAATATCTTTAACAAAGGGAATGTTTCCCGGATAAGTCTTTCTGTAAACACAGGAGAAGTTGTAGCAGTGGAAGATATTCACAGTCAATCAGTAGATATGCAGGCTCTGAATTTACCTTAATTTCTGCTCACTTATTTTATTGAAGATGTATCATACTCTTTTTTTTTCGTAACTATAGCCAATGTATTTCAATAGCAGTGCATTAGCCTTGCAGTATGGAGAGGTGTAGAGTAAACCACAAAAAGCCCGAGAGTCTTTATTTTTCTTTTATTGTTATCTTTTTTTTTTTAAATAACAAACTTCTTAAAACGTGGAAGATGCTTTGATACAATAGATATAATATTGAAAATAGAGAATAGAAACATTGAATTCAAACTCTAACTTCACCATATCCTATCATTGTGACTTTGGTGGACTTTATTAGTGCTGTCCGATAATCTGATTCTACTCTCCCTTCTGGGTTTTTGGATGACCATACGTCTCAACACTCTTGCAGTTTGTGCATCTGTGAGACTATTCCTGCCCAATGGACTAGGAGGGGAAGTGATATGTGTCACATCCAGTCTGAGTTAGGGGAAAGCCCTGCATAACATTTCAGCTCTTTCTTCTCCTTGATAGCGTATGAGTTACCCATTGGAAGACAGGTGTCCTGAGACCTGCATTAGATTTTACATGAGTAAGAAATAAATATTCTATGTTAGGACACTGAGATTTTGCGGTATTTGTTCTTTTGCATTTGCCTATTCTTTTCCGACAATTATAGTTGCCTTTTGAAAGTCTTTGACTTTCCATGAGCCTCAGCTTTTTAAATTGTAAAATGGGAATAATAATACTGTCCTTACAGGATTGTCATGAAAATTAAATAATAGATAAAAAGAATTGTAAAGTACTAGCAAAATGGAGATATTTCTTAAAGCTCTTACATTTAGTGGTAGAAAGTGTAACTTAACCAGTGTGATTATCTTAAGCAGACCCTCATATTTTCCTGTTAATATGATGGCTACCATTTGATGAAGTCCTGCTGTATACTAGAACTTTACCTACATTTTGCTATTTAATTCTCTTCCTGAATCCTCTGATATAGGTGTTATTATCCCAATTTCGTAGATAAAGAAACTGAAGTTTACAAGGGTGCAGCAAATTGTTAATGGTCATACAGTGATCAAATCAGGATACTAACTCTGGCCTGTCTAATGCAAACATGAATCTCTAGTTGGTGTTAGCCTATTATTTTTGTAGTGAAAAACTTAGGATATTCTTTTTTTCTGAGTGTGTTTTCTTTTATTTTACATTATGCTTTAATCATTGCTTTTGAAGAGCTGGTTCACATTAATAAGTAATATAATTCCCTTTGGATTCAGTCAAAGCTGGTACATAGGAGAAGGCTAAATGTCAAATGGTAAAAGGTTGGAAACTTGATCATTGAACTAGATGAGCACAGATTCTTTGAGCCCCAGGAAAAGTCTCCTCCAAGTGAATTCACTGGCATTTGATTCAGGGACCATCCCAATTCATGCATTTCAGAAATAAAAGTAAAGGGGGTCAAATATATATTGATGGAAGAGATTTGACTTTCGGTGGTGAATACACAATGCAATATACAGAAGATGTATGATCAAATTGTATACTTGAAACCTATATAATTTTATTAACAATGCCACCTCAATAAATTTAATAAAAAAGAATCATAGCTACAGCAAAACATTGTTAATTTAGATTAATATGGGAAGAGTCTGAATAAAAGAGAAATCTCCATTCTGGAATATTATGTAGGAAATTCAGTTTTCTACTGGAAAGAACACTGGTGTTGGACTTTGAAGATATAGATTCATTTTCTAGTTCTGCCACATGTCAGAGGTTGCAGTATGCATTGCATACATACTCTGTCATGTTGGACCCCATGTAAGGGCACTCAAGTACTAATTTTCTTATGGACAGAAACTAGAGGATGTTGCTATGACTTGAGCTACTTATCCTCTTAACTAGATTAAACATTCCTCGTAGATTCTTGTTGTTGCTGTTAACTCACCAAGCAACCCTTGCTTGCCTTCGTCGACAATGTACAATGAACCTTTCACTCATTCCTGAATAGAAGAAGGCTGCATTGTCAGATTGAGTTACAAGAATTCTGTCCTAAAAGTTTCTTTTGTAAAGCAACAGCAACAATAACAACTACCACAACCACAGCAGCTAACATTCACTGTGTGCTTACTATCTGCCAGTAAGTATTCTAGGACTTTATATGTATTAATGTATTTAATTCTTCCCACAACTCTGTTGTAGATACTATCATTACCCCTATTTACGATGAGGAAACAAACTAAGGGACAGGTAACTTGTTACAAGGCCATATGTTTAGTAAGTGACAGAACTGGGATTCAGTACAAGGGAGTTTAGCTATGAAGTCTAAGTTCTTAAACATTATGCTTTTTACTACATTTCCTTAGGTAACAGAATCTTCGTGCATGTAATTTTCCTGCTTAGAAACCTGCAATGGCTCCCTATTTACTTTTAAATTAAAAATGCAAACTTTTCACCTTCACATTTAGAGGGCTCTCTTGTGTCATCCCAATCTTTATTTCTAGCTGAATTTCTCATTTCTCATCATTTGTCTGTTTTTATAGCTCAACCCTGTCATTAAATAGCTGTGAAAACTTTGGATAAGATAATTTATCTTTCCAAGTATCTAAAAGTTTAAGATAATAAATTTTTTCTCACAGGTAAATGAAGTAATGCATGTAAATGCTTAGTACAAGGTCTGATATGTAGAGGTACTCAATATTATTTAAAAAATACTTAGTTATCCTCCAGCTAAAATTAATCCGTCCTACACTTTCCTACCTAATTACCTTCGCTTATGCTTCCCTTCCATCTTGAAAGTTTCCCTTTAAATCTCTGGCTGTCAAAACCTAACCCATTCTTCAAGGCCTCTTTCCAGGACAGCTTTTATAGGTAGTCTTCTTTGATCCCCTCTACCCCTACCACCTCATCATAAAGTGTATTTTCCTCCCATTTCAACCCTAGTACAGTTTGGTACACCACACTTAATGTTTTTCATATTTGGCCTTCTGTTTGTATAGCTAATCCATATGCCCCACTGGATTGTAAATACTCTGAGCAGGGGATATGTCTTTCTCTCTGATATCCTCAAGTCTTAGTAGAAACATTGGGTTGGGACACAGGGTAATTGCTGGCTTAAGTGAATCGTGTCATCAGAAGGTTAAAATTGCCTGTGATTGGTACAGTAATCCCCAGACCAAGGAGAAGGGAAGGGAACTTTGTCTCTCATGCCTGCTGCTTTTTATGTACCTCATTTCTTTTAATATTCACAACAATCATATGAGATAGTCATTATTATTCTCTCTTTAGAGATGAAGAAACTTAGATCTAAGAGGATAACTTAAAGTTAAATTTCCTGTGCTTAAGGTTACATAGTTAGGAGGTTGCAGGGAATTGAACCCATATCTATTAGACTTTCTGCTTCTCTGGTGCTATTTTTGTTTATTAATGAAGAGACACCATCTGTTCTATTAGCTATGGTAGAGTCACTGAAAATCAGAGCCATGAAACATTATCTGGCCAATTTCTTTATTTTATAGATGGGGAAAATCAGACCAGGAAGAACAAGAAGCTTGCTTAAGGTCACTCAACTAATAAAAGCCACATTAGGTCTGGGTTCCAAGCTAGTTTTAAATAAGGTAATTTTCTAAGAGACCAAGATGCCTCTCCTACTGTGGGCCAATAAAATGTATTTCTTTTCTGAATGTCTGGGCTCCACCTCGGCCTTTAGCCTATCAACTTCACAATCTGAGCCTGCTTTTTTTGATTAATGAGATATTGCTAGTAATTTTTCTACCATGAGCCACATTAGAGGTCATAGATGCTGAGCCCAAGCTATGTTTAGTTTCTGATTGTAAACGCTGAAAAATAAGCACATCTGATTATCTTTCTGCAAATATATAACAATAATATTGCCACTTCTCATTTACCTGAAACTTTAAGCTTTCAAAAAACAGCCTTTCATGGTTTGTGTATCTTTGAAGAAGAGATTGGAGAATTATATTAGATGATCCGTAAGATCTCTTTTTAAAAAATTTTAAAATTAAATTTATTGAGGTGACATTGGTTAATAAAATTATATGTTTCAAGTGTACAATTCAGTAACACATCATATGTATATTGCATTGTGTGTTCACCGCCCAAAGTTAAATTTCCTCTGTCACCATATATTTGACCCCCTTTATCCTTATCTTCCTCTGTCCCTTCCCCCTGTCCCTTTGGTACCAACTAAACTGTAGTCTGTGTCTATGAGTTTTTGTTTGTTTGCCTGTTTGTTTGTTGTTTTCAGTTTTATATCCCACATATGTGAAATAATATGGCTCTTAACTTTTTCTGTCTGACTTATTTCACTTAGCATGAGGTTCTGATTCTGCAATTCTGGTGATTACAACTTAATTTTACACTTTATATTTATTTGTATGTCTTTAATTATTGTTTACACTATAAATTCCATAAGAAGGGAGGCTATGTCTGTTTTTGCTCACCACTGTATTCCCAGAACTTTCACATAATAGGTACACAGAAAATATTTGTTGATTAAATGAAAAGTAATGTGAAGTTGCAAGATGATTATCATTTCTATTTGGTAGATTACTAAATCAAAGCCAAGAAGAAAAATGACTTACTTAAAAAGTAACTGTTATTTGTGGCCATTCTTTTTTTTTTTTAAGGTAGCGGTCATTCACATTTTATTTATTTATTTATTTTATTTTATAAGTTTATTGGAGTAACATTAGTTAATATAAGTATATAATTTTCAGATGTACATTATAATTTGACATCTATGTATACTATTGTGCGATTAGCACCCAGAGTCCAGTTTCCTTCAGCTAGCATATATTTGATCCTTACCCTTCACACTCCCCTAAATGCCCCTATATTTGACCCCTTTGCCTCTGTCTTCCCTCCTCCCCCATCCCCTACACTCTGGTAACTACTAGTCCATTGTTAATGTCCCTGAGTCTCTGTTTGTCCTGTTCATTTGTGACTTTTTAGGTTTATATCCCACATATAAGTGATATCATGTGATTTTCAACTTTTTCTGTCTGGCTTATTTCGCTTAGCATGATTATCTTGAGGTACATCCAGTTTGTCACAAATGGCAGTATTTCATCTCTTCTCATGGCTGAGTAATATTCCATTGTATACATGTACCACAGCTTCTTTAGCCAGTCATCTATCTTAGGATACTTCGGTTGCTTCCATGTCCTGGCCACTGTGAATAGTGATGCTATGAACATATGGGTTTTCAGATATGGGTTTTCAATTCTTTGGGGTAAATACCCAGTAGAGGGATTGCTGGATCATATGATAAATTAATTCTTAGTTTTTTGAGGAACCTCCATACTGTTTTATTTGTGGCCATTCTGAAACTCATGTCTCCTGGCTCTTGAGTTGTTGGCATGAACAGATAAGGTATTAAAATTCTGAATTCTTGTAGTGTATCTCATATCTATTCTTAAAATCATTACTACTTGTGAGAATTAAGTTTTTAAATACTTATCTAATAATATTCTTTTAAGGAATAATAAAATACAAGGGAAAGAACATAAAAACATTTATCATGTGTATTTTTTTCCTTTCATAAGTACCTGAGTTCTCAGTTGAATTTCCTCTAGCTTCCAACTCTAGGTTTAGAGAAAATTTTCTTTGAGTCTTGGTGATTGAGCCAGAAGTAATCAAAAGACAGCAGCCTCATGTACTCACCAGAATAAACAAACAAACAAATAATTAAAAACTGACTGAAATACTAAACTTTCATGAAGTTGTAGAACAATAACACTCATATACACTCTTAACAGAAGTTGATAGATCCACTTAGGAAAACTAGTTTTACCTATTAAACCTGAACAAGTAGAAACCCTGCAATTCAGCAATTCTACTCCTGGTTATATGCCAATAAAAATACATACATAGATTCACAAAAAGACCTACAAGAATAGTCACAGTACCACTATATGTAATTGCCTAAAGCTGGAAATTACTTAAAAGTTCAACAGTAGTAAAAGGAATAAGTTATAATATTTTTATAAAATGGCATACTTTTTACACAGCAGTGGAAATTATAAGTTTAATCACATCCAACAATATCGATGAATTTCACAAACAATGTTGATTGAAAGAAGCCAGACAGGAAAGAGTACATGTTGTATGATTCTCTTTTTATGAAGTTCCAAAACAGGCAAAACTAATCTCTGATGTTAGAGGTCATAGAGTAGTTGTTACTCAGGAAATTATTGGAAGAGAGCGCAAGGTGGAGAGTGGTTCTTGGATGCTGGTAATATGCTTTCTTAATCTGCATGCTGGTTACACGAGTGTGCTCATTTTGTGAAAACATAATTGCCTGTATATTTATTATAAGTGAATTTTTTGTTATATGCTTTATATTTTATTAAAAAGTAAAAATAGAACAAGCAACAATAATAACAAAACCCACAGCAGCTTCTCAAGGAAATCTAGATTAAAGCTTAATAAATAGTTTATATGGTACAGTAAAACAGAAGAATCTAGGTACAAAGCCAAAAAGGTGTTGGTTTGACATAGGTGAGTGGGGGCTCAAATCTATCTGGGGACTCAGGCCCCTCCATCTTTTGATGCCATCATCTCAATATGTGGCTTTATTGTGTTCCGTGGCAGGAGAAGAGGCACATTGGCTCTTAACTTCTTCAGTTTGGATATAATACAGGTAAATTTTCCTCAAATCCACTGGCCAAAATTAGTCCATAACCCCAACCAAACAGCAAGTGGGACTGGGAAATGCAGGGAAACTTCTTGTTTCTTCTAGGAGCTGGATCTGTGGTGTGGCCTATATCTCAGATTACTTGGGACGTTTGGTTATGGGTGCCTGTTAGCCATGTTAAGTAGTGGAATGGTTTCCTTGGAGTCTGAGTAATGGTGATGAAAGAGAGGAACGACTGCATGTGAAAGAGAGTTTACTATTTGCCAAGCACTATATGTAACAAACCACTCCAAAATTAAGTGGGTTAAAACAGCCATAATACATATCACCTCGGGCAAGGGAAACAAAAGAAAAAATAAACAAATGGGATTACATCAAACTAAAAAGTTTTTGCACAGCAAAGGAAGCCATCATCAAAACAAAAAGACAACTGACTGAATGGGAGAAGATATTCACTTGTGATACATCTGATAAGAGGTTAATGTCCAAAATATATAAAGAACTCATATAACTCAACAACAAAAAAATAAAAAAATCCTATTAAAAATGGGCAGAAGACTTGAACAGATATGTCTCCAAAGAGGAAATACAGATAGCCAAGACATATGAAGAGACTCAAGGTCACTAATCATCAGAGAAATGCAAATTTAAACCACTATGAGATATCACCTCACACCTGTCAGAATGGCTGTCATCAATAAATCAAAGAACAAGTGCTGGCAAGGATGTGGAGAAAAGGGAACTCTCATACACTGTTGGTGGGATGGCAAGTTGGTACAGCCACTGTGGAAAACAGTCTGGAGGTTTCTCAAAAAAATTTTAAATGGATATACCTTTTGACCCAGCAGTGGCACTTCTGAGTATTTATCCAAAGAAAACCAAAACAATAATTCATCAAGATCTATGCACCCCTATGTTCATGGCAGCACAATTTACAATAGCCAAGATAGGGAAGCAGCCGAAATGCCCATCAACAGATGATTGAGTAAAGAAGTTATAGTTCATATATGCAATGGATGATTACTCAGCCATTAAAAAAATGAAATTCTACCATTTGCAATGACGTGGTTGGACCTAGAAGTTATTATGCTAAGTAAAATAAGTCAGACAAAGAAAGATAAAAACCATATGATTTCACTTATATGTGGAATCTAAGGAACGAAAAGAACAAACTAATCAAAAACAGACTCATAAATATAGAGGACAATGTAGTGACAGGTAGAGGGGAGTGGGGTTGGGGGACTGGGAGAAAGGGGTTAAGAGTTAAAGAGTACAAATTAGTAGTTGATAGATGATCACAGAGATGGGGAGCACAGCATAGCGAATACAGTTAGCGTTAATGTAATGGCTAGGTGGAGAGCCAGAGGAGAGAAAGAACAATCAGGGGAATTGTTTTATAAATTATATAAATATCTAACTAATGTACTGTATACTTGAAACTAATAATAAAAGAAAAAACCCAGCCATAACAACAATAACAAAAAAGGCAACCTACTGAATGGGAGAACAGATTTGCAAATGATATATCCCAAAAGAGTTTGATATCCAAAATATACAAGGAACTCATACAACTCAATAAAAAAAAATAATAATCTGATAAAAAATGGGCAGAGGACTTGAAGAGATATTTCTCCCCAAAAAACATGCAGATGGACAATAGGCATTTGAAAAGATGCTTAACGTCACTAATCATCAGGAAAATGCACATCAAAACCACAATGAGATACCACCTCATACAGAATGGCTGTTATCAAGAAGTCAACAAATAACATGTTGGTGAGGATGTGGAGAAAAGGGAACTCATGAATTGTTGATGGGACTGCAAATTAGTGCAGCTACTGATTCCTCAAAAAACTCAAAATAGATCTATCATATAGCCCAAGAATTCCACTTCTGGGTATTTATGACAAGAACACAAAAATGCTAATTCAGAAATGCACCCTAATATTTAATGCAGCATTATTTACAAATAGCCAAGATTATGGAAGCAATTTAGATGACCATTGATGGATGAATGGATAAATAAGATGTGTATATATATATACACATATATACATATACACACACATATATACAGTGGAATATTACTCAGTAATAAACAAGAATGCAAGCTTGCTACTTGTGACATGTATGGACTAGATGGTATTATGCTAAGTGAAGTAAATCAGGCAGAGAAAGACAAATATTGTACGGTTTCACTTATATATGGAACCAAAAACACAAAAACAAAAACAAATGAACAAACAAAAATGGACTCATAGAAACAGATCAAACTGATGGGGAAGGAGATGGGGAATGAGTGAAAAAGGTGAAAGGGAATATAGTTAATAATATTGTGATGTTTGCACAATGACAGGTATTTACTAGACTTAGTATGGTGATCACATTATATGGTATATAAATGTTGAATACTGTATGGTACACCTGAAACTAATATAAAATTGTATATCAACTATACAATAGGTATATTTAATTTTTAAATTGAAGATACCTGACATTTCTTGTGACTGGCTTGACTACGTTCAGCTGGGCATTTCTGGTCTCACGTGGGCTCTCTCATGTGGCTGTGGTCAGGTCTCAGATTCAGCTAGGGCTGGAACATCTAAGATGGTTCACTCACATGTCTATTAGTTGGTCCTGGCTGATGATTGAAATAGACTCAGCTGGTACGCTAATATAAATGGGCCTCTCTCCCTGTTGTCTTAACATCATTCCCACATGATCTTTCTAGTAGAGTTGCTGGACTTTTTACATAGTAGCTTAAGTCATCCAAGATTGCAAAAGTGGAACCTGCGTGGCCTTCCTAAGAATTAGATCTAGAGCTGGCACAGCATCACTTCTGCTACATTCTGTTAATTAAAAGCAAATCACAGAGCCAGCCTAGATTCAAAGGAAGTGGACTAAGCAAGGGTATGAATACAGAGTGGTGGTTCATTGGGGGCCGTTACTGTAATAGACTAGTAATGGGCAAACTGTGACCTCAAGTTTAAATCCAGCTTGCCTATCTTTGTATGCCCTTGAATAAAAATGATTTTTACAGATGGATATTTGCACTTGATTTGATGATAGGCAACACCAGCTTTGAACTCCAAATGTTATCACCCCCTGAAAGTTTTATTCTGTTCATTTAGTATTACAAAAAATGAACTTCAGTTATTATTATATTTTATATTTTGCCAATAATGTTTCTTTCTTGTTACATAAGCACCTATATAATATACTTGATTTTTGTCTCTGCTCTCTGGTCCTTTTACAGAAAAAGTTTGCCAACCGCTGTAATACATACACTACCTTATTTTTTTCCTTATCACATCTCTGCCAGAGATACATTATTATCTTTATTTTTGGATAAAGAAACAGAAGATCAAAAGACCCAATGCCAAATGACTCCTAAGTAACAGAGCTGGAACTTTCTTAGGATTGGCTTTGGTTTGATGTCAATGCCTATATTTTTGTGCTCCATCATTTTACCTTCTTCTCTGATGCATTTTAAGGGGTCTCAGTGGAACAGACCTTTCCATCTTAAGTCTGGGCCTGGTGGTAATCTTTGTCTTATGCACAAGTGTCTGTGGGAGGCCCAGGCCCCGTTTTACCCATACTAGTTCCATCCTGCAGTGAAATCTAGTGTCTTGTTTTTTCTTTCTATATCCATGTTCTATAATCTAGACCATTTTATAGATGAAGAAATTGAGGCTAGAGAGTCTCAATGGCTACCCAAGGCCCCATAATTTTTCTTATAGGAAGTACTAGGAATAATACTCTTCTCAAATTTGCTTATATTTCTTGCGAATATTTCCAGATACTCCCCCAAATATGAATATTTTTGATCTTTTACTTATTCATAAAGAAAAACTAATAATTTCTGCTCTGCTTTTATCATTGTCAGGATCAAAGGAAAAAGTTTTTATGAAAAGCATTTGAAAACCAATAAAACTATGATTATAATACTATATCATTGTACATTATTGTCATAATTATTACTATTGTTATAATTATTGTTACTTTTGGAAATCTTTATACTTTACCACTGGTCAAATAATGGCATCAGGATCTCCAAACCTGTTTTTTCTTCCAAAATCAGAGGTCCTATGCATAAGTCAGAGGCAACCATGGTCTATCTTGACATTCATGCTTTCAGTATTGAGTGATCAGCACAGGATTTCTTGATGCTAGATAAAATCTTATGTGATTACAGGTACTAATGCAATCCTGTAATTAGATGTTATGATGCTAAGGGGTATATTACTACCCCTCCCCCCATTTGTAGATGTGAGTTGACTTCTGAGAATGTATATATTGAGGGGAGAATAGACCTCTAATTAAGTAAATAAATTTAACTCCTTGAAAATTATATTTTAATAGGACAATTAATATCACAAAATGACAATTAAAGTATATTAAAGTTGTGCTAAAAATTTCAAAGCAAGTATATTCACTATGTTAATGATGAAGCCAGAAATAGACCAACAGAGTCAAAAGCTATAGCTCATATACTCTATTATGTTTCTTAGCACTGGGAGTTTAAACTCGGATTTCAGTGTGGGCTTGTGTGGATATTATTTTGTTAAGATTTGGGTGAGGATTATGAGGAAATGAACACCTTTAATTAAAATACACCCTAAACTGTCCTGTTAAGAACTAAGGTTAGGACTGAGTAAGTTCTGGAGGAAGGGGAGCAGGGCTAGAGTGTTGACCTTGTTTCCCTAAATCTTATCTCTACCTTCCCAGTCTCTCCCTCTGACCCTTGCGCTGGAATGTCGTTACCTCTCCATTTCAGACCCCAGCATGTATGAAAACCCCTTTGCTTGGGACTTTAAAAAAGGACAGTGACAGCCTAGAATTTTTGAATTAAACTTTATTTACTCACTAGAGGAGCAATTTATTAAGGAAAGCAAAATAGGGTTGATTTAAACAAAATATATCTGTCAAAATGATACAGAGATATGTTAAGAATCATGAAGCTAGAACCCAGTGACTAAAATTTGGAAAATATACTGCTCTGTCTACAAGATCTTGCAAGAGGGAGCCCCTGCCCACATCTCAGTTTCCTCTCACATGGTTCTTCTCTTGTGCACCACTCACCCTGGCCTTCTTACTTTCTAGAATGCCCCATGCTACCTCTTAACTCAGAGATTTTGTGCTGCTGCTCCCTCTAACTGAAAAGCTTTCTTACCACACCTATAAACATATCTTTTGTCTATTGTTTCCACTCAACTTTCAGATCTCATGGAAATGGCACTTTCTGAGAGAAACCTGCCTTCATGTTCTAAATTATTCCAGTATTATAAGCTCTCAAATCATCTAGCACTCTCTTAATACATATTGTCATTTACGTTTGTGTGGTTATATGATTATCTCTCTCTTCTGATTAAACTGTGTACTCTACAAAGTCAAGGACTAGGTTTTTTCCTTCACATTGTGCACTAGTATCTAACACATGTCATAGCACAGAGTAGGCAGTCAGTGAATGTGTTATATGAGTGAGTAGAAAGAAAATGATTACACAAATCATAGGCTACATAATAGCTAAATTTCTAAAGGAAAGTTACGATCCCAAGAGAAATATACCATCTTTAGTAGTGTCATTTCATCTTTAAAAAAAAAAAAGAAATCATTATCAGTCTTTTTTTTTTATAGTGATGTTGACTCATATCTACTCAGGTAAAATAACCTTCATATCTTCACAAACTCATTGAGCAGGAGCAGTCTATTCATTTGCTGGTAGAAATAGAAAAGAGAGAAAGAGGCTATTATTGGATTGATGAGTTTATTACTTCCAGTAACAGAGTCTCCCCAACATGCTATATATAGTTCCCTAAATATGATAGCAAGATTCAAATGTTCTACTCTGGATCTCTAATCAGTATACTGACCAGTGAAGGTCAACCTGGTTAGGCTCAAGGCTCAAAAAGTAAAAACTGGTTATAGAGCCATCTTCTCCATGACTCACCCATCTTATTGACCTACAGAGTTATTCCAGCTTCGTATGCTCAGTCGTGATCATCTCCTTCTGTGCCATTTTTTTTTTTTTGCCTCGGTTCTAGGTAATAAAAATGTTCTTTTATGTTAACTTGTTTCTTATTAGTTCTTTTTACCTTTCATTTGTTCTTGAGATGTTCTTTCTGCTCATATTCCAGAGCTGAGGTTGCTGTCTCTGCCTTATTCTCAGAAGTCTATCCCTTCTTGTTGATTTCTCTTTAGCTAAAATTTCCCATTCAGATCTCATTAAAGAGGATTGAGATAATTGGAGGCATGTTCTTTTACTGAGTATTTGGGGTTTTGTATAGGGTCAGAGTCCTGGTGCATGAGAGGGAAGGGTGGAAAACATTTTGCAAATAATCAGTGTTTGAGCTTGGATATCAACTTCTGTCTGTCTCTCTGTCTCTCTCTCTCTCTCTCTCTTTCTTTTTTTTTAGGCAAAGCAACCCTTGATTGACCTCACATTGCAAGGACCTTGTCAGCTTACAATTCCTAATTTTTTATTTTTATTTTTATTTTTTACATCTACAGCACCTGGTCTTCCTAGGTGGTCTCCCATCCAAGTACTAACCAGGCCCAACCCTGCTTAGCTTCCAAGCTCAGACGGGATCAAATGTCTCTCATTTTTAAATCTACTTTGATTACAGCTGTTAATGCCAATGAATAATGAAACTTCTCAGGAACTCTGTCCTTTCCTTATCTTTATAGTTACCTACCTGCCTCTAGGATCTGCCTTCTTTAATTATCTGCCCCATTTTTCTCTTCCTTATTGACACTCAGGTCTTCCCCTGAAAGAAGGGACAAGCTTGGATTCAATAGGCATAATAAACTAGTTTCCAGTGATGCCTTTCACACTTGGAAGTTTGTTCATCATCTCTCAGTTACTTCTGTAAAATGATAATAATTACTTCAGAAAGTTGTGGTATGCATTAAATATATGTACAGTGCTAAGTATAAAGCCAGACAAATACCAAGTGCTCAATAAATATTAATTTGCTCTTCTAAGCTTCTGTGCACTGGAGTTCTGCTGTGTACTTCCACAGTTCATTCATAGCTAATTGTCAGGGAAATAGAAATGGACAGCCGCTGAATGTCATGAAGCTATGATATAGGCCTGATTTAATAACTCTACCTACCTTGCTTGGGAAGCTTCTTGAGTCTACTCAGAGTCACTTACACAGTGATGGAGTCTTGAAGTCTGACAATCCTATCAATACAGT
The DNA here is from genome assembly GCF_902729225.1 of Pteropus medius. Classification (NCBI taxonomy): domain Eukaryota; kingdom Metazoa; phylum Chordata; class Mammalia; order Chiroptera; family Pteropodidae; genus Pteropus; species Pteropus medius. The sequence goes on along the minus strand of NW_024340701.1, from coordinate 4,747,416 downwards.
GACTAAACCTGCATGTGGTAAAACAAACACAGATATAATCACAGGAAAGCAAATTTCAGAGCTGCTTTGATTAGAAAGCAATATTGCATATTGAAAGGAGCATGAGCTTTGGCATCTGACAGATCTTGATTTTATTTCTGGCTTTGCTGCTTAGAAGGTGCTCAATAAATAGCAGCTGCTGTTGTAGCAAATTTGCTTTCACAAGAGATTTGATTAACTTGACTAAGCCAGCCTTTTCTGGGAAGGTTTCACTAGTGTTTCATTAAACATTGGCCCTTTGCATATACTCACAGTCTTCTGATTTTGAATCATGAGAATTTCTTCTGGAAAATATAAGTGACCGAAACTTGATATATGTCCAGAACTAAGGTCAAAATGGCATTTCAAAGTCAGTGCAGTTTTTCTAGTCCTTTACAACCTTAATTCTTTTTCTTTTTCTTTTTTTCTTTTTTCTTTTTTTTTGGAGGAGGAGGTGAAGATGGTCAGTTTGGAACTAACTCCTTTTTTCTTGCATTTACCTTCACATTATTTGATAATTTAGTGTGTATGAGTGAGCTAGAAGGGCGACTTAGATATTTTCAGAGCCTTTGTTACAACTAGGATGGTTTTATCTTTAGAGACGACCTAAAAAAAAACAGGTGGGAGGCATTTTTCAAGCAGTTGAAGGCTAATATTACTGTGTGCCTCTTTGGTAGTATAGACATAATAAGAACTAAGCACTGACTAAGTAACTAGGACTGCATTAGGGATGGGGTTGGCTATCTTCAATGAGTTGTACATTCCAGCAGTCATTCATTCAACTATCACTGAATCTCCAATTTGTGTGGAATGCTGGGAATACAGACATGGCATTTGTACTCAGGAAGGTCTTAAGTAAGCTCATTCAACTCTACCTGCCTCAGAGGTAGATATTTCCTCTTCTTTATAGCTGAGGAAAGTGGGGCTCAGAAAGCTGAAATAATTGGTCCACAATTATACAAATAGTAGGCAGTTAAACTAAACTTCAAATCTTTTCTCATTCCTTTAATCAGGTATTTGTGCTTATTATGTAGCGTACAGCTAGAATACTGTCTTCCCAGGATGCTTGCTAGCTTCTTAAAAATGCGCCTTTGCTCACTCCAGCTATACGGCTTGGAAAGGAGCTGCTTAAACCACTGTTAGTTGATTCAAGCAAAACAGATCAGTTACTCCCCAGGATTTTCCAAATAGAAACTGAGGAAATGAGGTAAAATCTCCAAGATATAAAATTTTAGAGTTGTTGGTCATGATGTTCTCTGAAGCAAGTCCAACTACAAGTTAAAACAAAAATAAAAACAAACTCAATTCATTTAAAAGGGCTGGCAATGGGATGGAAGAAAGTGGAAATGATTGAGATATATTTAGGAGGTAGAATAAACAGAACTTGGTGATGAATTAGATGTAGAGAATGAATTAAAAGTCATGGAAAACGTCAGCCAAGTTTTTGACTTGTGCAACTATGCATGTCGTGGTGTCATTTCCTAAGGGCAGGGAACAGTGGAGGAATAAGATTGAGGAGAAAATTATGACTTCAGTTTGGACATGTAGAATTTGAGGTACCTGCAAGACATACAGTAGAGTTGACTATATGGGACAGGGATTTAATATATAGAATTAAGATAAGGAATTAGATACAAAATTGGGAACCATTAGTGTTTAAACCATGAATGATAATGGTATGCTTGCTGAAAGGAGGGCCTAGGAAAGAGCCACAGAGAATGCCACCATTTAAAGATTAGGCATAATATAAGAAGCCAGCAAAATTTGAGACAGTTTGTCCAGGAAGATAGGTGGAAATCTACACAGCCTCTCAATAAGAAACCTTGGCCAGTCCTTACCTGCACAGAACTTACCACTGTTTCCATTCCTGGAATGCAGTATTCAGGCATCCATTTTCCACTACTTAGTTCATGGTCCCGATGAAATGTGAAGCGTCACCTACCTCAAATTCTTTTTCCTTACCAGAATCAACTTCTGGCCTTTTGCCCTAGTGACTGTCTTTATCATTGCACTAACCTTTTATATGCTTCATCTTCTCTGGTCCTGACTTGGTACTTTATGCTTTGCTGCAATTTCTGTTATGCTCCTAGACCACATCTTATTCTTCTACCAGGTTTGCCTTACCTCAAACAGAAGGAGATATATATCCCTTTCACCAAGTACTAGGCCCAGTGTGGGCAACATTTCATTATTATCATTAGGAGGTCACCTGGAAGTAAGCATTGGCTTACCGCTTTCATAGTCCCTTTGACCACTTCACTACAAACCTGCCTTACTAAGCCCACCCCACTGAGCTCACTTGATCAAGATATTCTCAATAGGCAATGTAGAATGACAAATGCTTAACTTATGTAAGTAAATTATATTAAATTCTATCTGAATTATATATAAAGTGGAGAGTATTAAATATTGAAGAACATCAGCAGTTCTAAATATGCTAAAACAGAGAGAAGATAGCATGTATATATATGAACCATTGTTTAATGAGCTTAAAAACGTTCTCCAAGAGGACATCACAAATTCATACAATTTCTTAGACTTTGTTCTTTAAACTTGAACCTGGGTTGGTGGAAAATAGCATGAAAAAGACATACTTCTGGAAGATCTAGCCTTTTTCTGTAGCAATCTTCTCTCTAGGAAGGTCAAGTTCTAACAGAAGTGGTAAAGGATGTTTTGCTCAGAGGAATAACCAAGTTTCTCTGGGTAAGCCAGAATTTTTTCTGAACAGGTATTTTTTTGTCACATGAATGTTGACTTAGAATCTCAGAGCTAGAAGAAAATTTAGAGTATAGGAGTTTCCTCTAAAATGACCTTGTCCAGTAGCTATTCATTTTCTTTTTAGACACCTCTAGTGATAGGAAACTCACTTTTTTTTTTTTTAGAATGTCAGTCCATTTCATCGTTGGACTGATCTGATGGCCGTTAAAATCTTCCTTATATTAAACTGAAACCTATCTCCCTGTAGCTTCTACCCATTATTTCTGCTTCCTGTCAGATGCACATACCTGATTTAAATCTCAAGTCTTCTACTTATTAAGTTTATAAAAGAAGTAATGTCAGTTAACCTCTTTGAATTACTATTTTCTCATCTAAAAATGGATATTTTAATTCCTATCTTCCATGATGCTATGATTAAAATAAGATAATACATGTAGGTTATTTGTCCTAGGCTCTAGTTGTTTTTCTTTTCTTTCTTTCTTTCTTTCTTTCTTTCTTTCTTTCTTTCTTTCTTTCTTTCTTTCTTTCTTTCTTTTTTTCTTTCTTTCTTTCTTTTTGGCAAGGATCATGAAGGATGGATAGGAATTTTCTATAGAGAAGAGTGAGTTATGGAGAAGACAGGTATGTTGGCCCTTCGGCACAGAGTGAATAGCATAAGCAAAAACATGGAGGCATGAAAATTAAGTTAAATTTTCTGGTGGTCAGATTTGGCTAGATCTTTGAATCAAAGCCTAGAGACAAAGTGGGAGAGTGATAGGAGATGCTTTAGGAAAAGTAAGCTACAACAGACTGTAAAAAGACAGCAGGCTACATTCAAATATGACACTATTTCCAGAGCTTATTTAAAGGAAATCATAAAGAAAGAGTGGATAGCTGGACCAGGATTTAAATTCAGGTCTTCTGAGAGTACACCACATAACACCATAACTATGTGAACATAATTATCCTTATATTGTTATAGAATTCTATAAAACAACTTGTTTCCTTCCAGTACTATGCACCAGAATTCAAGAAGGGCTCTGACCCAGTTCCTGAGGCCTTCCTCTTGGCCCCCAGCAGGAGAAAACACAGTGCTGTTCTGTCAGTGAATCCAGTGCGTTTCTTTTGCTTTCTCTGTGTCTAGCAAAAGAACCTTAAGGAGAAAGAAAAGAATATTCTGCCCACTTTCAAAGAGATATGGCTGTACACTGTGGTAGACAGTGCTCTATATGATAAACATATGTTCATATCCTAGCTCTGCTATTTACTAGCTGTACATGTAATACATTTCTCACTTTCCCCCTGAATCTCAGTATGTTCATCAGCAACATGGGAATTATGATCCTTGCCCTGCCTATTTTTTGAAATCATTATAAGAGAAATAGATTATGATTGTCAAAGTCCTTTGAAATTTATGGAGTTATATTTTATTGCTACTATTATCAGAACTCACCAAGGTGAGAGAACATCAGTACAGATCAAGATTACTCTACAGTAATGCTGTCTGGGACTCAGAATAAAATCAGTACGATCCATAGTTTGTCTTCAGTGGCTCTAACTTTTCCTCCTTGTCATATTTCCTTTCCTCCCACTCATTTATTTTGGTTTGAAAAGCCTGTTATCCTATAGCTTGCTCTTTTCTTTCTTTCCAAAATGTTATCAGGATAAGTTCTAGGGTATGTCATTGAGGCCAAGGTGTGAAAATCAATAATGAGATCTTCTCTTTTTTGTAAGGTTTCCTGTTAGAACCCCACCTTTCAGTAAAACAGCAACAACAAAAAGGAAATAGCATTATTTATTTATTCATTCAGTGTTATTTATTCAGCACATAACCTATATTTATACATGGTGAAATAATTTGAGAGATTAGACAATCAGGAAAATTAAGAATTTGGGGAATTCAAGGACTTCTGCTTCATTTATTGATTTGACACTTTTCCCCCCTCTCTCATTCATTTAAAAATGTGTTTTAGCACCTACTATGGGCTAGACACTGTGTTAGGCAACATTGAGCCACCAAAGACCCAGTGTTACCACTTAGATCATCACACATCAGGTTCATACTGGTTTTAAATAGTCTTAGTTTATTCCTAGGTATAGCTTCTGGAAATGAAACAGTTTAGTGTGGTAACAAGGGCAAAAGAATTAAAGTTAGATAGTCTTAGCTCTTACATCCAGCTCTCTTTAAATTCCTGCTACGTGAAGTTGGCAAGCTACCTAACTTCCCTATTTTCTTGGTAATAAAACAGGAGAGTCATTATGGCACAATTCTTGGTCTTGTTAGCTATTCTTTCTTCTCTCTTCCATTTTTTGTCTTCTTCATTTATGTATATCCTTACTGGTGCTGAAAATAAGAAACAAAGAATCAAAAATTGAAAAAAGTTGCTGACTAGCAAGTTTGAAATAGATCAACTCCAAGGGCAGTTTTGTGGATGATCTGAAAAAGAGTATTTTACAAGAGAATATCTGTGTTCATTATAATTTCTCATGCTTTTTCAAGTTAACAAAGCACATTTACACACATCATCTCATTTAATCCTCACAATAACCATGTAAAATGAGGTTTATTATCTCATTCTCTAGGAGAGGAAACTGAGGCTTGCAGAGACTTACTGACTTCCCAAATGCATATAGATAGTTAGAATTGGCCCTTGGTCTTTTAATATGCAATCCTTTATTTTTCTTGCTGTCTCACACTGAAAATTGAGCTTAAAATCTTCCAGCTTCTGCCCAACTCTCCCATTTTTCTGGCTACAGGTTTGTGTTTAAGACTACAGGGAACAACTTATTTTTCCTATCTTTCTTCCACAGAACATAAAACTTATACAGTCCTGAATGTGGATTCAGAAACCCAGAGATTAGTCTATATAGGGAAGAAAACATGTAGCAGACCCCCATTGCCTTAATTCATCATTATCTATTACTTGGACTATTGAGATAGGTCTCCTTCCTTTCCTTGACTCCTTAATGTTGACCTTTCATACCCCTAAGCACATTCTTAACACTGTGAAACTCAACTCTGCTCAAATCCTTCCTGTGCTTTAAAACAAAGCAGTGTTTCCCCATCTCCTGTGGAACTGAAGTCTGAGCAACCTGGGCTGCATCAAGGCTCCTCATTTTCCATCATGTTTTGATAAGCATACTACCTGTCAATAATGCTTATCTTAAGGGCCATTACAGATGTTTTTCTTTCCTTCTAGAAATTTCTTTCTTTTCATTTCTCTCGGTGAACTTTTTTTTCCCCTTCAAAACCTGGGTTTGGATTAGATGACCATCAGCTAAACTATCACAAGATTACTCCCTATATACTTTCATAGCTCTTCTTATACTGTATAATAATTGCCTATTTTTTATGTCCATATGCCTTGAGTACAGGATCCTTTCCTTTATTCCCTCTGGATTCCTATTGCTACCTGTAGCACCTGACAGTTTTTCATCATTAAATATAATACCTGTAGGTTTTTGATAGATATTTGTTATCAAGTTGAGTCAGTTCTCTGTTCCTGTTTTTCTGAGAGTTTTCATATAAATGGGTGTTGAATTTTGTCAAATAATTTTTCTTCATCAATAGATATGTGATTTTTTTTCTTTTAGCTTGTTAATATGGTGAATTACATTGCTTGGCTTTTGAAAATGGAATCATCTCTGAATAAATTGCTTGGCTTTTGAAAATGGAATCATCTCTGAATAAATTCCACATGGTCATCGTATATAATTTTTTTTATATATTGCTGCATTCTCTTATTAATATTTTGTTAAGGATTTTTGCATGGTATTTATGAGGGATATTGGTTTGTAGTTTTCATTTTTTACATTGTTTTAGTTTTATATCAGATTAAAATAATAGTTTCATAAAATGAATTGCGAAGTGTTTTTCCTCTTCTATTTTCTGGAAGCGATTATGTAGAATTGGTGTTACTTCTTTAAACATTTGATAGAATTCTCCAGTGAAATCATCTGGGCTTGGAGATATTTTTTGGGAATTTTTAAATTACAAATTAAATTTCCTTAATAGTTATAGGGCTATTCAAATTATCTATTTCACATTGTGTTATTTGTAGTGGTTTGTATTTTTCAAGGAATTGATCCATTTCATCTAACTTGTCAAATTTATGGTTGTAGAGTTGTTCATAATATTTTCTGTTTTCTTTTTGATATCTACATGGTCTGTAGTGATATGTTCCTGTTTCATTTCTGGTGTTAGTGATTTGCATCTTTTCTCTTTAATTTTTTGTCATTGTTATCAATTTTATTTTCAAAGGACCAGGTCTTTGTTTCACTGATTTTTTTCTATTTTTTTTTTTGTTTCAATGTCATTTATTTTTGCTCTTATTGAATTTTCTTCTTTTCTAGTGCGTGCATTTACCGCTACGAAATTTCCCATCAACATTGCTTTAGCTATGTGTCCCAACGTTTGATAAAGGTCTGTTTTCATTTTCATCAGTTCAATGGATTTTTTAAAAATCTCCCTTTAAAATTACTCTTTGCCCCATAGATTATTTGAAACTTTGTTGTTAGTGTTTAAGTGTTTGGATATTTTCCTGTAATTTTTCTATTAATGATTTCTAGTTTAATTCTGCTGTGGTTGAAGAAGATATTCCGTATGATTTCAATTCTTTTAAATTTGATAAGGTTTATTTTATAGGCCAATAGATGGTCTATCTTAATGTATGTTTGTAGGTGCTTGGAAGAATGTTTATTCTACTGTTATTGTATAGAGTATTCTATAAATGTCCATTTTAGATCCTGTAAGTTGCTGGCATTGTTGAATTCTAATATACTTATGCTGATTTTCTATGTTGTTATATTATTTAAATATCCAACTATAATTCTGTATTTATCTATTTCTCCTCTCATTTTATTTGTCTTTTTATTCTATTTTTTCTTTTGGTTTTTGCTTCATAGATTTTGCAGCTCTGCTGTTTGGTGCATAACCATTTAAGGCTACTTTGTGTTCTTGGTCAATTGACATTTTAATTTATATTATAATAATAATAATAATATTCTTCTGTCTCTAGTAATTTTCTTTACTCTGAAGTCTGCTTTAATTACTGTTTGAATGTTATCTTTTTTCCATTCTTTTTTTTTTCAACCTACCCATGTTGTTATATTCAAAGTAAGTTTCTTATAGGCACTGTATGGTTATATTATGATTTCTCATCCACTCTATCAATATCTCTATCTTTTATTTGGAATATTTAGATCTTTTATACTTAATGTACAGGCATACCTTGGAGAAAATGCAGGATTAGTTCCAGACTACCGCAATAAAGTAAGTATCACAACAAAGCAAGTCATAACCTTTTTGCTGGTGGAGGGTGTTACCTTCAATTTGTGAAAAAATGCAACATCTGTGAAGTGCAATAAATAAAATAAGGTGTGCCTGTACTTATTGCCTGTTGGGACTTAAGTTTGTCATTTTCTTTATTGTTTTAAAACAATTTTTATATCTATATTTACTTTTCCTGCCTTCTTATAGGATAGTTGGACATCTTTTAGAATTCCATTTTGATTTATTCATAGTGTTTTTAAGTGTATTTCTTTCTGCAGAGTTTTTTTAGTGGTTGCTCGTTATATACATAACTTATTGCAGTCTACTGGTATCATTATGTTACTGGTTTGAATGAAGTGTAGAACCCTTTTCTCCTTTTACACTCTTTACTCTCCCCCATTTACAATATAATTGTCATAAATATTTCCTCTAAGTACATTTACAGCTACATCAAGTAGTGTTGTAATTTTTGCTTCAATCATTAAATTTACTTTAGAAGACTGAAGAGAAGGAAAATCTATATTTACTTACATTTTTGCTTACTGTTTTCTTTTCTCCTTCTCTAATATTTCTTTTATCGTTAGAGAACTCCTTTAGCCATTTTTTAGAGTAGGTCTGCTGGCAACACATTTTCCTAGTTTTTCTTTATTTATGATGTCTTGGTTTTCCCTTCATTCCTGAAGCATATTTTCATTGGATATAGGATTCTGGGCTTACAATTCTTTCCTTTCAGAAATAAAAATGGGCCATTTCCCTCTTGTTCTTATGAGAATACTTTTATCCTTTGTATTGCTTTTCCTATATAGGTAAGGTGTTGTCACTGTTTTCAAGATTTTTCTTTGTCTTAGTTTTCAAAAGTTTTATTATGGTGTGTCCTGGTGTTAATTTCTTTGAGTTTTTCCTAGTTTGTTCAGCTTTTTGAAGCTGTCAGTTTATCTCTGTTGTCAAATTTGGGTAGTTTTCAGCAATTATATCTTCCAGTACTCTTTCAGCCCTGGTATATTTCTTCTCTTTTTTTGGAATTCTGATGACATGAATATTAGGTATTTTGTTATAGTCTCATAAGTCCCTGAAGTTGTGTTCACTTTTTTTCCTAGTATAATTTCACTCTGTTTTTAAAATTGAATAATGTCTGTTGTCGTATCTTCCAGTTGACTGATGTTTCCTCTCTATCCTCTCCATTTTGCTGTTAGTCCATCCATCGAGTTTTTTTATTTAATTATTGTATTTAAAATTAAAATTTTTTTTTCGATTTTTCTTTATATCTCCTGCTTCTTTTCCGAGGAGGCTACTTTCCTTGCTGATACTCCTTGTTTTTGTTTCAAGTATGTTTATAATTGTTTGTTGAAGCATTTTTATGATGGCTGCTTTAAAATCTTTGTCAGATAATTCTAAATATCTGTCAACTCCATATTGGGATCTATTGATTGTCTTTTTTAAAGTCCCATTTGAAATTTTGCTGGTTACTGGTATGAGTGATTTACTATTAATACTTGGAAAATTTAGGTATTATGTTATAGAGACCCTGGATCATGTTTTGGCTGGTTTTCTCAGACAATATTCTGGAAGGAGAAGGGGGATGTTGTTACCTTCTTATGGCCAGATGGAAACAGAAGTCCACATTCACCGCTTGGTCTCTGTCAACAGCTGTAGCAGACAAAATAAGCCCTTGTTACTTTTGGGTGGGGATCTGGACTATGCTGAAAGTCATGATTCTCCACAAAACTATTTTGACACCACACCAGCTGGGAGGAGGAAGGACTGACTGCTCATTGAGCCAGAACGACTAAAAGTCCAGGTACCCCACACTGTCTTTACTGAAACCACAGTGGGTAGGTGGGGGCCCATTACCACACAGCAGGGATGAAAATCTCATTTCCTACTCAGTGTCTCCTGACATTACCCTGACAGTGGGTTTAGGGAACCTTGTGTACAGTTTGGAGAAGGTTGAAATCTAGGTTCCTCACTTGACCTTTGTTGGCATAGGGGGATGGGGCCACAACTTTTTTCGGTAGTGTTTGCCTGTAGTAGAGTATTTATTTTCTAAAAGTTTTCTGTGTGGTTAGGCCTTCTCTTTTCTAGTCCTTTGTCTAAAGAAAACTGTTTCTTTTTGAGGAAGGGAGTTATTTGTTTGTACTTGTTGGCATTTCAGGGGTTTTGGCTTCTCTAGCACCCATTCTGGCATATACGAGGCAAAAAGAAAACCCATGGAACTTACCCCAGTGTCACTCTCTGAGTCCCAAGGTCGCTAGTCATTTTCTGGCTTTCTTCACACTTAAGAGTGTTCTTATGGTTGTTTGGTACGTAATGCCAAGGATATTTAGTTGTACTTAGCAGATTCATTAGGGAAACATATATGTACCTCATCTTCCTAGAAGGAGAAGTTCAGATTCTTTTAAGGCTCCTGAATGTTTGAAAAGGAGAAAGACTGAAAATAAACCATTTAAAAGATTCTGAATGGAGATAATGCGAATGGTGTTGTGGAGGTACTCATGGGGACAAAAATTATTTAAACGTGAGATAGCTATTACATTTAAAAACTAGACATAGCTCTGAGTTTCCTAGATACTGAGACAGAAGTAACAAAATGACTTTTCTTTCTTCCCTTTGTTTGAGGAAAGAAAGCAGATCTGATGATTGAAAAAGAAGTTTTTTTCTAGCCCTACATTCTAGGAGGGATTATTATGTGTATTCTCTAAATAAGAAGACTTTAATTCATGTTTAGATATTTTTAAACTAGGATTTTACAAGAATACTATATTTCTCTTAGGTGAACATTTCGTACACTAGATATATACATAAAAGCTGAAGGTATAACCTACTCGGTATTGGCACTTCTAATGGTAGCTAAGCTAAGAAAATTCAAATATATATATTATTGTTCAGAAGTCAGAAATCTCAAGGAATGGATAATAAGTTAGTTTATTCGTATTGTCTTTTTCAAATACTGGATATCTTAACTGAGTGTTTGACATGAGTGTTTGGCAAGGGCTGAATTGCCAGAAATTCTCAAGTTAGTCCCTTTAATGACTATATGGAGTTAATGTAATCTAATGTATTATTTCAAGGTTATCCATAGTGCATGTTTGATATAGATATTATTCTAGTACTCATAGATTTAGAACACAATTTTTAGTTTAAGTAAATACTCTTTTCCAGAAAAGCTTTTTTTTTATAGAGGATGTTATGGATGGGGGTGTAGTGAGAAAAAATAACATTTTGGAAGACCTGCTATGTACCAAAAATTGTACTGCAAATTGTAGATATATTCCTCAACTTTTTAAGTAACTCTGTGGAGTAAATCTTACTGTTCCAATTTTATAGATACAGAGACTGAGACTAGGGATGGTTAAATCCTTTGCCCAAGGATATATAACTAGAAATATCATAGTTGAGAATCTACATCCAGTCTTATTTTTTACTCGTCTCTTATATGGGACCTTTCGTTCTGCCAATCTGCTTTGAAAATGAAATTGAAAGGGAAAGCGAATGGAAAATATTTAGTAAGAAGGAAATGTGAATGGAGGTGAAAACACACAGAAAAACTCAAATCGGTGAATTCATTTCTCAGAGGCAATTTAAATGAAAATTATGACAAACAAATTTGAAAGAATTGGTTTAATGGTAATTTAATCTTTCTGTGAATTTCATTTTTTCACCTTTATTTGGCTTAGCAAGAATCATCAATTATTTGTAGTACTTAGGGGTGCTTTATGAGATGTTAGAAAAAGTTTAGTCAGTTTTGGTATGAGTGTGTTTTGCCAAAGTATATGTGTGTATGTATTATTGTGAAATTATTGAAAAGAATTTGATAATGGACTGGCTAAAATATAGATTCCCCAACGTTTTAAGCTCAGAGATCACCTAGGTTGGCCCACTCACCTGTAATATCAGTAAGAAGCTGATACCATGGGAGATTATGTGACCTGACTTAAGTTTTAATAGTGACTAGCAATAAAGCTAGGACTATAGCCCAGTCTTTCTGAATTTCAGGCCAGTACTCCCTATTAAAACAATTTAAAGACTTTCAGAATAATCCTACTTGCCTAAAGATAAGATTTTTGCCTAATTTTAAATATGTCATTTAAATTTTATAATTCCTTATTCTTAATAGCTTAATTTTTTTTGCAGTGCTATAATTCAGTCATTGTGCTTGAATATCAAGATCTAGAAAAATACAGTTGAAAAGCACCAATTGTCTTACCTAGAAGGGCCATATGTAGTGTGAAGTCCACTCAACCATGAGCTCCTAGGGGAAAGGAACATATCTCAATTATTTTTTAATTTTTAGCACTTGGCTTGGGGCCTAGTTGAATTTTGATTGATTGAATGAATGAAGTTCAAATGGGTCATAACACTATTCAATATTGGAGTTTAAATACCTTAAAACATCATCTAGTCTAATACCTTAACTTTAAATATGAAGAAACTCAGAACAAAAGTATATAGATTAATGCCATGCAAACTAAAAGAATAATGCATTCATATATGCTTTTTCATTGCAAAAAAGCTTTCTCTTTTCAAGCCATATTCAGGTTTCATAGTAGTCTTGCATTGCACAACTCCAGGGTGCACTGTTTGTCATATAGTTGATGTAAATGGTGCCATCACAGTTGTGTAGCTGTACACAGTGGCTGAGTACATGAGATAGGTATTATTTCCCCTGATTTATAGATAAGGAAACAGGCCTAAAAGGGAATTGACTTATCCAAGATCAGACAAATTATATATAGCAGAACCAGTATTGGATGCCTATTTTCTTATAATTCAGTACTTTTTTTTTTTATAGTGCTTCAGTCTAAAATACGTCATTTAATCCTTCATGCCTAACCTCATAACATATTCTAGACAACATTTAAGCAGAAACCCAGGGACACACACTGTTCATAGCTTTGTCTATCCTGGCTTTCAGTTCTTTTCCCATTTCTAGCTTTGTCTTTGCTCTATGGCTTACATTATCTTTCTAATTACAACCTTGGCTTACCTTCATCATAGGTTTTCCATCTACTTTTGGCTGCCTTCACAATTCAATCAATCTCATTCCCCGTCACCTCTTACCTTAGTTTTCTTCCATCTGAGCAAATGCTTTCGCTGTCATGATTTGCTGTTGGACATGATATAATTTTTCTTCCTAATTTAAGAGTTAACAGGATTTCTCCTATATATCTTCAACATTTTCTGACTTTACTTTTCAAGTCCTCCTTGAGAATCATCTTGCCACCTAGCACAATTTCATTCTCTGCACGCTTTCTGGGTGATTCATCTCTCCCCATCACACAGGCATGCATGCCAACACCTACACACACAGGTGAATCTGCTCCGCTGATATATTTTAATTACAGATTTAGTCAGAAGTAATTAAGCCTTTCTGTAATGGGAATGGGCACCGAGTTTTAAAAAATCATGCCATTTCAAACATCCCATGTGTGGTTTGTGCCACCCTTATTTGCAGAGTAAGAAGTAGTCCCTAGTGTAGTTAGATTAATTAATAGAAAGAGGATAAACTTAATGGAGCCAGAAAAGTGCAAAAAAATGGTGCTTTTCCCCTATATCTCATGCAGATGGAATGGCCATCCTGGGATTACAGCAGGAGATGGCAATTGCATTTTAATTACAAGGCTGATGGTTTTGGTGTTGCACCAGATGGATGGGCCTTTTCAGAGAGGGGCCCACTCACTGCCTCTGTCGATTTTCCCTCTGATGCTGGTTAACAAAACCTGACAAGAGATAAAAGTGATGAGGTTGCATTCTGATCCCATGGATTTTATTCCCTCTTCTGTTGTTTTACTTGTGAGTTCAGTTCGATCTTGATTCCTGTGAAAGAGATGCTCTTTCACACACTTAACAAATGAAGGAGAAAGAATTGGACTGGAGGAAAGATTCTTCTTCCTCTTCCTCTATCATCCTGTGATTACTTTATTGCCTACAAAGCACTTTCACTTTCATTATATCACTTAACTGTTATAACAATTCAGTAGCAAAGCTATTATTATCCTCATTTTAGTGAAAGGAAAAAAATGAGATTAGGATATTTAAGTTTTTATAGATTTAGCAGTATTAACCAATGAATTACGACTATTAAGGCAATATTAAATAAAAGAATTATTTGTTCTATATCTATCCACAAATATAGAGTTATGGATCTAGAAGCCCTCCAACACCTCATCTCATTTGATGGAAAAGGAAACAGATTCAAATCATGTAATGGAGGGCAGTGCAGGAGAATTGAAAAAGCGTGGAATTTGGGATTCATCCTGGTAAAGTTTTACTTCTGCATTTTTGTTTTTGGAATTTGGGGGCATGCCCACCCTCCAGGCTTCACTTTCCCATTTGTAAAATGCAAGTTTGGACAGGATGAAACTGAGACTCCTTGAATCCTCTGCTACCCAGAGCCCGGATTTCTTTATGCCTAGGCTGGGATTCTTTTCTTCTCTACCTCATATGGGTGGTAGTGGCTCATTTTAGGGGCACCCAAATTCTTTAAAATTATTTTCAAGAAGGTAGACTAGGTTGAAGTTAATAGATGCCAAACCCTTGAGGTATTTTTACAATGTTATCACACAGGAAAACAGGCAGACCATTGATTGGGAAGCCACTGTTTACCTAGAAACGTCAATAATTCAGACATATGAACCTGGGATTGATATGAAAATTCCATTCTCAGGCACAAAATGCTATTCCATCAAAGGCCTTACTAAGGCTGAGAACACAGTTTTGAAGCAAAGAGATGAGTCATTGGAAGTCATCTCAATTCTCTGTTGCATTCATCTAAACTATTTGATTTAGTGGTGCTTGTCCCTTAAAATCTCCTTCTTTGACTTTTTCTCCTTCAAAGAAGAATCATTTGTTATCTTCTCACTATAATTAGACGGTTTGAGGGGATAAACATCAGACCTTCACAGCTGTCGGGGCCTTGATTTATAGGAAAATTATTTCTTCTAATTATGAGAATGATTCATAGCTTATGTAAATGTATGATTTATTACCAGACCACCTCTTTTATATGTAGGCTCCATTCTCTTTAGTTTTTAGCTAAGTACTTCCTGGGAATCGTAATATTATCTAGATGAGGCTGTTGGATTCCTTTTGTCCTTCTCCTGACAGCCTAGAATAATAATAGTATGCATTAATTCATTTGACAAAAAGTCATCCAGCAGTCCCTGTACACAAGTCATTGGGAATATAGAAATGATGGCCACATTTGCTGATATAAAGGACATGGGGGAAGGGCATATTCTACTGTTTTTTTATCATCCTTTATTTCATGTGATCCCTACAGCAGCCCTGTAAGGCAGGTAAGGCATCTCTTATTATGAAAGTTTTACAGATGAGGTAACAGGCTCAAAGTGGGAAAGTGACCTACTCAAAGTCACTTAGTATAAAATTATATGAACCCACTGGGAATTATTCACAATTCTAGGCAGCCAGAGTCAGCCTGTATGTACTCACACAGGTGGGGTGTGTGTGTGTGTGTGTGTGTGTGTTGGAGTGGGATAAGGCATCAGTCAGGGCTGGGGATTATTGTTTACCTATATGAAAGAGTGAAAAAGGTATTATATTTTCTTAAAATGGCTCAATAGTTTATCTACCTGACACCTAGCCTAACACTACCTTATTAGTTTAATTTAAGACATTAAAGGCTGGTACTGAAATGTTGGTGTTCTTTGTGAGGGAAAGCACACCTTGATCTGTTACTTGTTATTCATTCATTCGTTAATTGTTCTTTCATTTAGAAAGCCTTATTAACAACCTTTCCTGTGCCTGGTCGTGAGTTAGGTACCAGGAGAGGAGTGGAGTTGACAGTTGTTGGGGATATGATACAAGTATCAGTTAGATATGGTCTCTCTCATTATGGAGTTCACTGGCTATCTTCAGTATTCCCATATTCTGATATTGAACTTCTATGTGTAAGTTAATGATAATTCCAAATAGAAAAATGATTTTTTTGGTATTCCTGGATTGGATATCAACTCCAAGCCTCCTTCCTTTCTTCTTCTGGTGGTATGTGCCTCTATTATCTTACTAGGCATTGAGTTCTTTAAATCAGAGACAGGTATTCCATCTCTATGTCTTCAGTGCTTCTACACAGTACAGTGCCAGATACTTTTAAGTTCTCAACAGATGTCTGATCTGGGAACGAAAGAATGCATCAATGCACTGTTAAAGTTACCTTCACATCATTCTCTTAAAGATTCCTCCATTCTGGCCTTGACTTAGTTTCTCTTTGTTCTCCAGAGTCAAAGGTGTACTCAGACTTAGGAAATCTTCTTCAGTCCCAAAACATCAAAAAGTCTTCCTATATTATTTGTAATCCTTACAAAGGTCTCTATCCTTACCCTGCGACTTCCTTATAGCTAAATTAGGAATATAAAGTAGTATATTAATGTGAACATAATATAACCTTGGACTTACTTAGCTTTCCTGAAACTTAGTTTCTTTATAAAATGGTAACAATATCTACATCTTGGCTTGTATTTATAACCAAGTGAGAGTATATCTAGCCAATTACTATTTCAAAATTCATCCCAGGTATAAGTTCCTCCAGGAAATTTTCTCTCACCCAGGCTGTCTTAATTGCCTTCTCAGTTTTTCAGAGTTCTCTGGTTTCCCTCTGTTACATACTTATGGAATTATATTCTGTGATTTAATTTGTCTCTCTCTTCTACTAGACAGTGAATTTTTGGACAATCTCATATTAATCTTTGCATTTGCTCATAATCATTCAACATATATTTACTGAGCACCTATTATATGTCAGACATTGACAGATGTTAGGAGATCAGCAATAAATAAGGCCAATACAGCTTCTGCTCCCAGGAATTTACAATTTTTAGCTTAGCTTCAGCACAGAATAGGATTCACTAAGTGTTTGGTGGATGAATGAATGAAAAATGCATGAATTCGTAAATGAATGAAATTACTTAGTAACTGTAGAGTGCTGTTTGGATGTTAATTATTTCTACTCTGTGTATACTCAGTTGCAATGAGGATTCAATGTCCATTATAATCTTCCCAGTGTTTTCTGAGCCAGTGGTTCTAAAATTGACATGTGGCTCTTCCCTTGCTTGTGGTTTGCTTATAGTCTGAGAATTAGGTTAGATAGAATTTCTTTCCTAGATTAATTATTCTCTGTCTTCTTTTCTGATTACTGTCTTTCTTTACTCATGACTTTTGACTTGTGGATGAGAGGAAGTTTTAATCTTAAAAGAAAATCAATTTTCTTAGAAGATCCATTAGTAATAAAGGAAACTTCATGAACACACAGCTCCTGGGTCCCCAGATTTCGTTTGGAAAAAAAGTGAAAAATATTTACATTTTTTAATTCATGGTAAAAAAAAAATAGGTTTGTATTATGATTTATCTACTAAACCTGAAATTTTTGAGTGAAGGGGTATATTAACAATTATGTCAAGATAATTTGCATAAACTAGGACTGTTTTGGAAAACCAGGATACATATGTTCTCCATGGTAATAGGGGGATAGATTAGTGTCAAACACGGGCCAAGGATTTGAGCCCATGGGCCAATGTGGGATCAATTTTGATTCTGAAACCTATAACTAATATAACCTTGGACAAGTTACTTGAACTCTACATTTGTTTCTCTGCCTATAAAATGAAACTACTAAACCTATCTACAGTATATATGGCATCAATTGAGCTAATACATGTAAAGCTGCCTGATACAAACTGGCACATAGATGCTCAAAGAATATTAGTTTCCTTTCTTTTTAATTTCCCTAATAGCAGCTCTGCCATTAACTCAACATGTGATCTTGAACAAATTTCCTCATTTTCTTATCAGTTAAATGGCAGGATTGGAATAGATAATCTCTCTATACTCCATCATTTTCCCTGGATTTCTCAGAATAGCCCCATTTTAAATAGCCTTGTTGCCATAAACTCCATATTCTCTGAGGAATCTTGATATCTACAGAATATGTCTCAAATATTCTTAACATGAAAAACACCCCAAATATACTCCAGCAGACCATCTATCACATCTTTAAGTTCAGAAATTATAATTGTCACATTATGAGGTTCTTCTCAGCTCTCAGTCACATTCTGTGCTCCTCTCTCAGAACCAATACAACCAAAGCTGATAACTCTTGAATTTCTAACCCTGTAATATCACAAAAATTGGGATATTCAGAAGTGACATGAAATATTCTTTAATACTTTTAATCTAAGCTTTAAGCTATTTATTGAATGAAGAGCTTGTCATGGCTGATCCATTACCCTCTGAGGATTCTCTTCTCCATATTAAGTAACGCAGATTCTTTAAACTGATCCTTCTAAGGATGTGTTGACAATTATTTAGTCACTGGTGGTTCTTCTTGATGGAATCTGGTGAAATGGCATTCATTTCATTTGAAATGTAGTCAACCTGGTTCCCCACTCACTCTTTTACCAGTCTGTCACTAAATATTATTGATTCTACCTCTTTAACATATGTTAAAACTGTCCCTCTTCCCTATTCTCTATGATCCACAGTTATGTTCAGTTCAAACCATCAGTTTGAACACTTATTACATGCTCTGTACTAGGCAGTGAGGACACAAAGATGAAAGAGACAGTTTCTGCCTTCAAGGAGCTATTGTCATTTAACATTAGAGCTGGAAATAGCCTTAGCATTCATCTAGTCCAACTGGCTGATTATACAGACAAAGAAGCCGAGGCTCAGAAAGAGAAAGTGACTAGCAGAGCTAGGGCTAGGACCCCAATTTTTTGACCCTCCCTAACTCAGAATAATTTCCTCTCTACCATGTAAACTTAAAAATAACCAGCCCCTTCACTATATCACCATCACGCTAGTTAACATTATATATAGGACTTTAGTTTATAGGTCCATATCACTCATCTAATTTAATCCTTCTAATGTTTCTGCAAGAATTTAGTATTATTAATCATAGTAAACATGAATCTCAGAGAGGTTAGGTAACTTGTCTTGGTGTAAGTTCTTAAACTTATACTCCACATTTATGATTTTCCTTCATATCATACTTTTTCATTGGTATACTTCATTTCACATAGCAGGTGTTATATATTATGACTGAGAAGGGCTGGGGAATAGAAGTGTTTAAGCTATGGATTCTACTTTTGAAGAGTACAATGGAAACAGATCATAGACTGAAATTTATAGTCATACTGGGTATTATGTAAGGACTTCTTGGAATTGTTATAGCCTCTAAAGCTTGCTGTTTATGATCTGCTAATTTTAACAACTATAACAATAAGTTACTTATTTTTTGATAAACCAAGAAAAGAAATTTTTACTAAAATTAAACTGAGGTTTGGGGAAATATTGGAAGGTAAAATTATCTAGAGTTAAATTAGATTATAACATATACTTAGCACAGATTTATAGTGGGTAAAGCCATTGTGGTTTAGATTGGGGAATGACTCGTTCAAGGTCTTGCAACAAGAAATTGGCAGTGGAAAAACAGATAAAAATAAAAAAAAATATGTAAATCATTTAAAATGCAGTAATTGACTATAATGTCTTAAAATTTCAAGCCAAGACTCTGGTGTAGTTATAATAAATCAAGAGTAGAATGTGCTTCAGTAAACAGAGGCTCTCAAAGAGCCTCTTGAACATCTCTAAATGAATGACCAAAGAGCCTTGCAGCTACTCAAGCATACAGTGACCAGTATTCTAAAATCCTAATCGAATGAAAATTTAAAGGCAGAAAAGAAGACTTGGTAAGGATCTGCTGAAATTCTATTTTTTGGCCTCATATTGAAAGAGTTCCTCTCTAAAACAAAGGGGAGAATCTTGGCCTGAGTTTCACCAGGCACTCAGCACTTCACCAGGTATTCAGTGAACTGAGTTGCAAATTAAAGACTCGGAAGATGAAAGTATGAACAGAAATGATGGACTGCTCATTTAAAAGAAAAGTAGAACATCAGTATTTATATCTTTACTTTGAGTTTTGTTTGTTGAAAGAATAATCTGAGTGTGAACCAGTAGGCTCTGGTTGACAATTGGAAATGTAGTGGTGAACAAATCAAATTCCTGACCTCACTGTCGAGGATTAATGCTATAAAGAAAAGAAAGCAAGGTAAGGGATAGAGAATAACTCATTAAGTGGAGGAAGGGGACTGTTCTGGTTCAGATAATCTCTGAAGGCTTCCTTGAGGAGGTGACATGAGCAGAGTCCTGACTGATGGAAAAGAGTGACCAGTGGGAAGATCTAAGGGCAGAGTATATGCATAGATTATAGCCGGTACAAAGACCTTGTGAGAGATGACATGTTCAAAAACACTGAGGCCAGAGTGGTTGGACACAGTGAGCAAGGGGAAAGTGGTGAGGTGAGGTATAAGAGACTATCACATAAGAGTATGAAATAGGTAAGAAAATATGAAGCCTTCTAGGGTACAGAAAGGAATGTAGACTTTTTCTAAGCATAATAGGAAGCTAGACATTATCTGATTTTTAATATACTGAAAATCAGGCAGAAATAGTATAGTAAGGCCAGTGTGGAGACTTTTTCAGCATTCTGTGACAGAAGAGAAGCGATGAAGGCGATAAGTTGTTCAATTTGGGATATATATTTGAGATTGAGTTTAAAGGAGGTAGAGAGGGTGCTGGAATTAAGATTATAACAATTATGATCAGATAAAATAATGATAATGGATATTTAAAACGCTACATGTTTTACAAAGCATTTTTTGAAATGACATCTCTTTTTAACCTGTTAGGCAAATATTTTTACCCCAGTTTTACAGATGAGATAACCCAGGGTTAGAGACGTTTATGTGATTTTATCAAGGTCACACAAACAGTAAGTGATAGAGTCTGGATGAGACACTCTTCCTCTCTCTGAATTCTGTGCTCTTCTCTTTGTACTTCATGACATCATGGTAGATGCATACATACATGCATGCATGCATACATATGTAAATGTTGGCATAAAGAAGAAGAGAAAATTTAGTGGTATCAGGCTGCCTGTGGTTGTAAACATTTTTTTTTTTTAGCTAAGTAATCTAGGAAAAGTTACTTAACCCCTCTACTATAGAGGGTTGATTATGCCAGAAAATGCCTGAGTTCAGAGCTTGGCACAAAGAAAGCACTCCATAAATTTTAGCCAATATGATTATATGTGTTTTGTATAGCAAGATAATAAATTCATACTCAGTCCAGTGTGTCA
Organism: Pteropus medius; assembly: GCF_902729225.1. Taxonomy (NCBI): domain Eukaryota; kingdom Metazoa; phylum Chordata; class Mammalia; order Chiroptera; family Pteropodidae; genus Pteropus; species Pteropus medius. The sequence goes on along the minus strand of NW_024340701.1, from coordinate 4,726,279 downwards.
TACTGTCCAAAGCAGTTACTTTGGTTTTGATAACATCCGATACATAGAACAACTACAATTTCTATTGTACGGTTGAGCATCTCAAACGACTCAGACTTCTTTAGTGACTGGGACTATGTCACACTCACTTCTGTAACCCTCATCTCCCTCCCCAACATCCAACAAATATTGTATACATTGCCTTACTAAGTCCTTAATGAATTGAATTCATTCAAAGAAGCAGTGTAGGAGATTAGTTATGTGGTGTAATTTGAAGAACACAAGAACCACCCACCCATGCCAACACAATCTATCTATTACTGTTAAATTTACATCATGGAATAACAGAATCCCAAGATTGGAAAGGATACTGAAAATCGTGGAGTATAAATGCACAGAGCCCTTCCCACCGAATGGATAGACTCTCCTCTGTAATGCCCCACCTTTGCCTGGTTGTCTTTAATTATGAGAAATCCTGACTCACAAGGCAGCCTGTTCAACATTTATTTGGCTCCTCTTATGATAAGAAGTTGCTTCCAAATATTGACTTGGAATCAGCCTCCCTTTACCTTCAGACATATAGTAAATTTGAAGGAACTGTGAATAGTAGCTGTGTTATAGAGGAGCTTCTCCACAAGGAGTTTGGTTGGTCTCTGCCAGCTCAGTGCTCTAGTGATTTCCTCCTTTTCTTCAAATTATGGAATATTATTGATTGAGTGGGTGATTTCTTTTGTTTTCTTTCACTAGTTTCTGTAGTATTTTCTTAAAAATTTTATCTGATTTTCTCATCTCCAGGATCTGGAAGAAAGTTGAACTTTAGAATTTTATGTATTCTCAAATGATTCTTTTGTACTAGCTGCTTTGAATGAGGATACTGGAATAAAAGAGAGCCAAATAATTTTTATGACCACTGATAAGTTTTAGAAGGCCCATGGAATGGTCATTTTAATTTAGAAAGTCTTGAAAGGAACCAATATGGGAGGCAGCAAACTTGGATTCTAGTCTAGTTCTGCCTTCCACTGGTTATGTAACCTTGGGAAAGTCTGTCTCCCTATAGGCCTCAATTCCTTTATCTGTAAAATACATTAGATTGAATTTAATATCCATTACTCCTTCTCTGATTCTATGCACAAGGTTTGAAGAATTTTTGAAATTTTTCTACAGCCTCATAATTAAATATTCTTTATCTGATTGGGCATATTTGAGAAAGCTGTAACTTTTTTCATTGTTTCATTTATGGTAAAACTCTGAAATAAAAGAAAATGAGAAATTTTAGTGGTAACATATCATTAACTTTATTGCCCTGAAAACATGAGAAAGATTCTATTTTATTTATTTTATTGTTTTCCTTGCTGTTAGCTAAAGTTGATTGAAGGGGATGAGGTAGGCTCTAGTGAAGAGAGCCAAGGCTCTTATTTAGGAAGATTTCCGGAAAGAGATCTTTGCTAGTTACCCTATCATACCATAACTTGGTAGTTGGGTAACTATATTGATTCTGGATTATATCTGCTGCCTGTAAAAGAATCATCATAAAAGGTATATTAGTGGCATAATATTTGCCAACTTCTGATTGGAATTTAATAGTGTTATTTTTTCATTGTTAATGGCTTAGGAAGGATAGAACAGTATTTAAAAATCGCATGTTAAAGAATGTGTCAATGAATGTTGACACTGTATGGATAATATCCCTTAAGAAAAAGTTCTGCTTGGTGGCCTCAGCTGCCTCATTCCATCTATGTAAGATCATTCGTCTTCTATTCATAAACATTGATTAAGCAGTGATGCTTGCCAGGCTTATTGCTCGATGCTGGGAGTACAAAGACAAAAATGGAAGAGCTAATTCATCTTAAGCTGGATTTTTCTGGCACGTGTCTCTCACATGAGCATCTACTATGTGCCTGATTATATTATTGGCAGTGGGAGATGGTAGAAATTAGTGCCATTGAGCACCGTGGGAGGGCTCCTTTCTGTGTCTCCAGCACACACAGCACAGTGCTTGGCACAGAGAAAACACTCAGCAAATACTTGGGAGAGGGAATGAATGCATGAGTGATCATTTTTTAAAAGATGACCCTTATCCTATTTGTTCTGGAAACTAATTTTTAATACAGAATCAGAGAGTTTTCAACTAGAGAACATGTTTTATGTGAGAAGTGCTAAAATAGGATCATGTGCATAAAGAGAGAACAATTAATTCTCCCTGTGAAGACTTCAGGGAAGGACATTTTATGTAGATGAAACAACATGAGAGAATATAAATGATGGTAAAAGCACATTCTGTGTGCTCAGAGACTACTGAGCCCTCATGTAATTATAGGGTGGAAATGGGGGAAGAAATGACAGATGGGAGAATAGCAGAAAATACCCCAGAAATACAAATTACACAGTTTAAAATGCCATATTAAGGAGCTTGACCTTGACCCAGTAAGTAATAGGAACATGTTAAAGAGTTTGAAGCATAAGAATGACATATTTTTATTTGTGTTTTACCATTCATTCTGGCATCTGTGTGAAGGATGAATTGGAGTAGGGCAAGACTAGAGGCAGGTTCATCAATTCATCCAGATGACAGGTATGGAAGAAATGGACTCTACTTGTGTTGGAAGAACAATCAAACAGAAGGTTTGGGCTGAAGGAAAATTGAAAATATTTTTAGACTGAAGTGAAAGAACCAATAGAGGGCAAATAATTGAAAATTTATGAGGGATAGGGTTTTGAAGATGTCCTGGCAGAGACTGGAAAAATTGGAACCTAGAACATAGTGTTAGGGTTAGCATTGGAGAAGAGGAGAAAAGGAAGAAAAATAAGTGATCCAAAAGTTTGTCTCTTGTTATATGTCTATGGACATCAATATTTTTTACACTTGTTTTTTTAGCCATCCCTGCCTTCCCATCAGCTGTATTGAGTTGTTTCAAAGACAGCAGTGTTCAGGTTCACCAATGGTGGTATCGTTTTTCATTCACTCAACAATTGTTTTTTAACACATATTCTGTGCCAATCCCCATACTGGACACAGAAGGTATAGAGGTGAATCAGACCAGTCTCTGGCCCTGAGAACCTCTTAGTCTATAAAGGGAAGACAGTTGTATAAATGTCAGTGTACTATATTATTTCAGATACTTTATCAAAAGTTGGGAATAATTATTCCTATCTGGTTTGGAAGGTGGGATGAACTAAAAAATCTTCATAAAAGCTAAATTTTGAAAGTGATTGCCTTAATTTTTACTACTTTAGAATAGTGTGGTTGGCAGAATTCTAAGATGGCCCCCAATACTCTCACCATCCTCCCATGATATACACACCCTGGGTAATTCCTTCTGCTTGAGTATGGGTGGACTCTATGACTATGATGAGAAATCACGTCGATGATTATCTTAGGTTATTTGGCAAAATGGATTTTGCAGATATCATTAAGTTCTAAAATGAGTTGATCTTAAAGTAGGAAGATTATCTGAATGGGCCTGACCTAGTTACCTGAGCCTTTTAAATTTAAGTCTAGAGGTCAGAGATTCATGAGAAGGATTTGACATGCTGTTATTAGCTCGAAGATGGAGGTGCCCACATGGCAAGAAATGTGGATGGACTCTAAAAGAGCGGCCCCCAGGTGCAACCAGTAAGGAAATAGATACCCCAGTTCTACAACCACAAGGAATTGAATTCTTTCAACAAGAATGAGCTTGGATGCAGATTCCCTCCTTCTTCCAAGCTTCTGGCCCAGCTTGATTTCGGCCTTATGACGTTTTGAGAATCCGGCCACACCATGCCATACTTCAGACCCACAGCACTGTGACCTAATAAATGAAAACAATTTTAAGCTACTAAGTTTGTGGTAATTTGATACACAGCAATGAAAAACCAATATAGATGGCTTTGCAGCTGAGTCTGTCCTAATGAGACTTAGAACTTTTTTTTTTTTTCAACTTGGAATTGAGCCGATTTACTGAAAGGTTTATTCTTTCCTTGCAGATTATTACTGTTATATAAATTCCCTCATCTTTCCCTTCAAAAAGATTGAGCCAAATATTTTCACTTTAGTGCAGCCAACTATTCTTTTAAAAATTTCTTTTTGAAACAATATTGCTTTTTGTAGGCTCCCGAAACTATATATTAAATGAATAAATGAATAACCCCATCAATCATTTCTGAAATATCTACAGGAATAATAATTAATTTCTCCAGGTGTATGGAGAACTACAATCACTTGTGCAAGACTTTACAGTGAATCTAGAGCTTTGACTGGTCTTACTTCATTGGTACTTTGGGCGACCTTTAAATATTAGTGTTCCTAGGGGTTCTGTTCTGGGCTCTCTGCTCTTCTCACTTCACCTCTTTTCCTGAAGTATCTTATCTAATGTCATGGCTTCATTGACCATTTATAAACTGATGATTTTCAAAATTCTATCTTTGGCTTCAGATTAGAGCTTGGGTAGAACCAGGATTTAAATAGAGATTTTAGATTTTCCAAACTAGTCTTTTCTTTCTTGATTATTCCCTTTAGAGAGTCCTAAATTGAGAAGGGTTAAAGAAACAATTTCTTATATCAGACTTTTAAATTTGAAACCAAAGGTATTACCAGAAGACGATTTCTCCAGGAAAAGATTCATGTGTGTAGATAGGGCTGGCAGTCAAGAAAGGTGCCCAGTCTGTTAGGATCGCTAATAATCTGCATTCTAAAATTATTTTGAAGTACTCCAAAGTCTCTGAAGTAAAATTTACATTTGGTTTTTCAAGAAAGGAATGCAAGAAACCTAAGATGAACACTTTGACTCAGATGATGCTGGAGTAGTGAATAATGAGGCAGACGCTGTCTATAAGAATTCAGAGGATATAAATACTGAACAGAGAAGGACTAGCCCTCTGGGAATGAGTAGGTAAAGACAGATAAATGCAGAAAATTTAAACGTATTGGTTGATTTTCAAGGAAAACCTTCATGCAACTTGCTGCACCTGTTTTCTATGGGTGTATGGCAACAACTCCTAAAGGTAATTGCCATCTCCCAGAAAAGTTCTCTGGAGATCCCACACCAATATCAGTTCTCCTTTTCACTAGAAACACAGTTACTTCTATAATGTTGCATCGCATGTAAGCACTTTTTGCTTTATGCACAGCTTTTGAGGGAATTTGCGGATGCCTTCTGAGACAGTGAATATAGTCGTAACTATTCCAAATTTTCAGTACCTCATATGAATCATATAATTCTCTCCATCTTAAATGAACTGATTTTATCCCAAATATTACTGCTGCTACTTCTCTATGTCAAAAACTCTCTCTCAGTTATAAATATCTTTCATTAAAAATATTCTCATATAACACGGTATTTTAGAGAATGAGCTTTAGAGTCAGGCAGAACTAGGTTTGAATTTTGCCTCAGCCAGTTACTAGATATATAACTTTAGGCATCTCCGTTCCTCAATATGAACCTGTTTTCTCATCTATAAAATTGAGATAATATATATCATCAGTTTTATAGTAAGTATTAATTTAAAAAAAAAATATATATATATCACATTTACTATATAGTTTACTTCTTGAAGGAACTCAATAAAATCAAGTTTTAAATTATTTTATAAATATTATTTTTTATTTTAACAATCCTTGTTGTACATATTAATCAATCTTATATATGCTCACATTAACTACACTACTTTAGTCTTAAATAGTATTCCTACCTCTTAACTATTAACCATATATTCAAAATTACCTCAAATTTACCTAATTTTAAATCCCCATCCGTCTTAATTATTTTTCATCTTACATGTCCCGACTGAATCTTAAATAGCATGCATTTTAATTTTCCTACCTCATTCTTAAATATGTTCTATTTCAAATTCCCATTTTAGTTTAAATAACCTTCACCATAAATATCATTTGTAGAGGACATCTGCTGTTTTAGTTTGCTAGAATTCTTTCCTCCCTTCTGGTAATACCTTTTTACCTTTGGGAAATTGTTCCTCCCTCATACTTTGTGGTTCCAATGTGGTTTTCAATTGTGATTTTCCACCTTCCAAAAACAGAGACTGCCATTTGACTGGCATCACCTATCATGGTCCCTTGCCCCCTGGCCACGGTGATAAGTTCAGGGGTGGGCAAGTGATGCATGCTGGAGAGACCAGTCAGAGTCATTCTTAGAACTTTTCCTTCTGAAGGTAGGAAGGAGAGGTTTCTCTCTTTGATTATGACATAAAGGGTGGAACCCAAGAGATGCTAATAATTGTATCTCCTTTGTTTTGAAGAATACTGAGAGAATGAGGCTGACATAGAGACAAAATCTGAATGAGAGAAAGAGAGAGTTTTGAGGGCATTGTTTGAGTTCTTAATTCAGGGTTTCAATTTGTCCTCTCTAATTATAAGAGGCAATAAACATATATTTTTTAAATTTTATTTTATTAGTTTCAAGTATACAGTACATTGGTTAGACATTTATATAGTTTATAAAATGATTCCCCTGATTACTCTTTCTCTCCTCTGGCTCTGGTTGTTGGTTTTCTGTCATATGCAGCTGAGAGAGTTCTGAATAATGTACATGTATTAATCATAAGCTATTTTTCAAACTTAGATCTCTTATCTGAGGTTTTCTTCTGGACCTACCTTAAGAAACTATGCTAATGGTGAAGATTATTTTAAACTAAAGTAGTGATTTGAAATAGAGCATATTTCAAGGAATCCTTAGCTGTTTCAGTTGGAAGCAGAGTTGGGATCAAAATAGAGCATTGTTTCTGAGTTTCAAATTCCAGGTGTAGTCATATTTAAAGACATATAGATGTAGGAATATCTGCTATTGTATGTACTTATAGTGGTTAATGTAAGCCAGAATGTCAGATAGCCTGCTTTTCAGGAGCGGCTGTACACCCAACTTGCTGTGGGATCTTGGACAAGTGCTTTTCTTCTTGTAGTTTCAGTTTCTCGTTCTAGAAAATAAAGTGATAGGACTTGATTTTCTCTTCCAGCCTCATAGTCTGAGTTTTTGAAGCCAAGACTGGTTCCTAGGCAGAAAGGTAGAGATGACATTGACACAATCTGAGGTGACTTAAAATCTAATACAGCTTTTTGAAGTATATTGTCTGACAATATTTTTTTACATTTACATTTTAAAAGTTGTGTAAAATAAGTTGCGCCATTAACCACATTCTTGCTCATAAGAAAAGCGACTTGGAAAACTTCAGTATATTCTCAAATAAATTGGCTGTTCATAAATTTTATATAGATAGGTATATAGATATGCATTCAGGCTAACATTTCATTTTGCTTCAGCTGGAATTTGTTACTATTTCATAAACTCCCAAGAATCACCTATTTGTGAATGCCTCTATGTTTTTGCACATGATATTCCCTCTACTTGGAGTAGTCATCCCACTTTCAGCCCCCAGCAATTTTTTTGTTATCGTGTTTTGCATATTACATTGTAATTTTTGTTTATATGCCTGATTTTCCCACTAAAGCATGAGCTCTTTGAGAGTAGGATTATGTCTGGTCTATTCCTTAGGCGCAGCTTAGAGCCTGGCAAAGAGTATCTGCTCAGTAAATGTGAGCTAACGATCTTTAAGTTTTAGCAAGACTCTCTTGATCTCTTGTAGTTGAATCTTAGTCACGTGCAGCCCTACTGAGAAAGGTTTTGTTATATTTGTTAATGATTCTTTGCCCACAGAAGGAAAACTATGCTCCTTAACCCTGACTCTCCAGGCATTTTTACAATGTAACTTTCAAAATTTACCACCATTTTCTATTAGTCCCCATGTAAAGCCTTCTTCTTATGCAAAAATTTTTGTTCATTTAAGAAAAATTTACTGAGTGTTATATTATTTTATATCCTGTGAATGCAATGGTAAATAAGATATTCATTACTGAAAAAACCTTATAGACTGGTCTCAATTTTCCTAAAAATACCAAGTGCAGTTCTGTTTTCAAACATTTCTAGATTCTGTTCCTACTGCTTAAGATGATCTTCTTCATACTGTCTGCTTCCTGAATCTATCCCCATTTGGGGAGGTCTACCATGAGACCTGTGATGAGTTCTCAGGGAAATCTGGCTCCTCTGAACTCCTATATCTTACTGCCTTAGTTTCTCCTTGAGCAATTTGCCAAAGTTTCCTAATCCCTCTAGCAATAAAATTGTATTCACACTTAATTTTTAGCAAACACTTCGTTGCCACAATTTCACTCTCCAAATAACTGAATCTTTCCAAAAAAGGACAAATAGATATATTATCATCATTAATATATTATGTTCCCTCCTCCTGCTGTTATCCTTTTTTCTTCTCTTTGGAAATTTCCTCCCAGGCCTCAGGTAGGAAAAGAATTAATCATGGTTGCTATCCAAGCATCCCTATGATGTGACTGCTCAAGGAGATTGCTATAGTTACTGGAATCTTCTTTCTGCTAGAGCTCAGCTCAATTTCTCTTCCCTGACCCCTGGAGACAGTAGAATGTGCTATTTTCTACAACAACAACAACAACAAAAGAGTATTGCTTGCTGCACTAATTATCACCCAAATTCTGCAAATTTTGCCTCTCAAATATTTCTCATCCATTCCTTCTCCATCTTCACTACTACCATCTCACTTCAGACTATCTCCATCTCTTATTTGGATTATTGAAGAACCTCTTAATAATTGATCTCTCGGACTCTAGTCTTACATTTATCCTCTCCATAGAGGGAAGCTGGCTTTTGTGCAAACCAAAAACATAAACTAAGGAGAAAGAATGCTTGAAGACAGAAAGACCAATGGAACAAAACTAGATTTCCAAAACTTAGATTTCTGGCTACAGCCTTGTCCCAAGGACCTTGTAGACAGAGGGGACAAGAAGGATCCTCATTCATTAAACAGTAGTCACAAAGCTATTTCCTGAGTACTACTTTCTGTCAGGCTTATTACCCTCTGACCACATTTGCTTATGGTCATTACAAGTCTCTATTTTGCACTTGCTGTTTCCTTCTTTCCCATTTATCTCCTGTCAAACTCCTGCTGACACATCAAGCATGAACCCATGTATCAGCTCCTCTAAGAAGTCTTCCAGGATACTCATCAACTTGGATTGAGTACCTCTTCTAATTACTTTGCATTAAAATAATTTTCTACTATTAGTCTGTGAGTTTCAAGGACTCAGATACTGTTTATCTCCAACTTTCTTGCCTAACTCAGGTGCTTAGTGACTGCTGTTTAATGAATGAGGATCCTTTTTGTTCCTTTGGTAGGTCCTCAGGGATGAAATTGTGGATAGACACCATTTACCCCAAAGTACCAAGAAGAGGAAGATTGATAACTTTTCGCAGTAGATAGAGAATGTAAAAAAGCAGAACAGATAGTTCCCTAAGATAAGCTGCACCCAACCCCCATGTTCCCATGAACTCATCTTGCTCAGATTCTGACATGAGACTCTGGGCCCCTGACCTCGCTACAACCTTGGACTTCTAACTTCTACTGCCCCATGTAATGGCTTTAGGACTGAATTATTCAGGAAGAAAAGGGGAGTAAGAGTAAGAGTTTCACAATTTTTTTCCCTTATTTAAGTTCAATTGATTTTTTTTTCCTTTTCCTGTTGTGGAAGTCACAATTTCTATTTATAATCTTGTAATTGTAAGTGTAAATTTGTAACACATTCTTAACCAGGTGTTTTTCCTAACAAAGTTGAGTTATTTAATATCTTTATCTTCTTCCTGGGAACAAGGCAGAAATCTGAGCTTGCCTAAATAAACTATTCTTTGAACTACCCTTTCTGTCCTAAGAATTTTAATTAATTTTTTTACATATAGAAGGTTATTATTATATTTACTGCTAGAAAACAGATTTGCCAACATATTTTACCATATTTTTCCTCTCATTTTTGTTCTTGAAGGCCTGTCTTTCTTTATGGCTTAAGTTTTCTTCTCGTGGAAGTAAAACTTTTGTTAGTACGTTCAATGAGGATATATTGATGATAAATTCTCTTAGTTATTATGTAGCTGGTAAATGTTGTTATGTTCCATTAACTATTGAATGATTATTAGGAATGTTCTAAACTGGCAGAAATTTTCTTTTATTACTTCGAAGAATCATTTCTATTACCTATTATTGCTTACAAGAGTTCTACTATTGGTCTAATTATTGTGATATGTGATCAACATGCTTTTCTGAATGTTAACATTTAAGATAATTTTTTTCTTTAATCTTGTGTTTTGCAGTTTCATTTACCTTTTATCCTCAAGTTCTGAGTGGATACTCACTGTTATCTACCTTTTAGGTGGTCACTCTTTTTCAGACTCCTTCTCAATTTACCCTATTATACATCCTTGCTTATCTTATGAAATCTCATTGCATTTTCTCTACTCCACTGTCACCTTTTTTATACTCCCTCTTTCCCTACTATCTTCATTGGTTGTAATCCTTCTTGATAATTCCAGTTTAGGTCAAATTTCATATCCACAAGAAACTCTTCTCTAATCATATCAGTCAGAATGAATCTTTTCCCCTCCCAAACATCAATAGCATATATTGTTGACCCAGAACATTTGACATATTTAGTCCACATAACCTTCTCTTATAAATATTGAAGAACGTGTTAGAAAAAGTATAGGTTTTATAAATAGACAAGCCCAAGTTCAGATCACAAGCTCCCCATTAACTAGATGTGTGGCGATTTGTAGGAGCTTAATTAATTGTACCAAACTCGAGTTTCTTCATTTAAAAAATGAGAATAATAGCTACCTTATAGAATTGGCATAGGACCAAGTTACCAAGTCTTTCCAGTGACCAGATATAAATCAATTTATAATAACACAGACAACCCAGAGTTCTTGTTCTTGTCCTGTGCAGAGCACTCAGTTTTCCTTAGAAAGAACAAGACATTTTCAGAAACCTTTAAGTGGATGTCTCACATGTGCTTTCAAACCAGTTTGTCTGCTTTAGACCCTATGTGGGTTCTGACAAGTTTTTCCTCTTGGTCTCCAGTTCCTATAAGTAAATGTTCTCTGACCAAGAAGATACTTGAAGAAACTGAATCATCATCATTGTGGACATGACACCCATTTATTTACTTATTAAATTAAATATTTATTGAGAATATACTACGCATCATACAATGTAGTAAGTGCTAGAAATACATCAGTGAAAAATATCTGCTCTTTTGAATCTCATGAATTGATTATAATAAGAGAGAGACAATAAACATAATAAACAAAAATTTTTTATGCTCAAGACTGGATTGGATGAATGCACTCATTCAATAAACATTTTTAATTGCCAACTAAAATTCTATATACCGATTTGAGGAACAACAAGCAGACATATTTCTGCTAGCATGGGGTATATAGAATAATAGAAAAAATATAAATAAACATTGAAATAAATATATAATAAATCATGATATGTGCAATGTAGAAAAAGAATAAAGTCATATGAGATGTGATGATAGGCATTACTCAGGAAAGGCCTTGTTTAGGGTTAGTCATTTAAAAAGAAAGCTGAAAGATGAGAAGGAGATAGCTAATCTAAAAGAGAGAGCGGAGAAGTCTAGGTAGAGAGGAGGGCGTTTGCCAATGTCAATGCGAGGGTGTTGCTGTCTCTGTAGGCCTTCAAGGCCTTCAATACTAGAGCACTAGAGTGAGATGGGAATATGTTTTGAAGTGGACAGAATGGCCACTCGTCAACACTGTGCCTTAACGTTGTTCTTGGGACCTGAAGCAGTACTCTTTGCTCCCTATTTTCTACAGAATTCCCCATAAAAACTTTTTTTTCTCATCTTCTTCTGTAAGCTACCATGTGGATACACACCACCACCACCACCACCACCACCAGAGCAGATAGCAATTTGCTGGCACAGCACAACTCTAATTCTTCCAAAGAAAACACATTTCTCCAAAGAAACCGTCTTCTGAGATATTTTTGTACCTACAACATAGGTAACCTTTTATGTTTTTATACAGACAAATTTCTCTCAATCTAGTCATTATCTCTCAAATATTTTCAGGTCAGAGTGGATCTTTGCTTTACTTTTGTCCAACCAAAGGGCCCATCTGAGTGACTTCCCAGAGAAAAGAATGACATTCACTAAAGGTAGAATTCAAATCTGTACAGTTTGCAAAATAGAAAACAACTGAAATCTATAAAAGGACAGTTTTTCTTGTTTCTGCTTTGATCTACCCTATCTTCCCATCAAAACTTCAAAGACCTTTGCTCTGCTGATTCAGCAACCTTCCCAGGAGTCTCTGTAACAAAGAAGCTTCTCCCAAGTATACGATATAGAAATAGGAGCACTTTGTTGCATTTCAGTCTCCTATGCAGTGCTGCCTCTTATAGTAAAAGTGAAAGTGTATAGCACTTAGTGAAAATGGACTTCTTCCTTTTACTGATTTATGTAATTACCCAAAATCTGCTGTTAGATTCTGAGTTCCTGAAGGATAGTGACAGTTTCTTTTAATTTTTTGTGCTTCCCACAGATTCAGATTTAAGCAAACTTATTGAATACCTTTTATGTGCCAGTTATCATATCAAGAATCCCATATATATTATTTCATCCAATCCTCATGGCATATATATGAAGTATATTTTTTTTTACTTCGTTTTTTGATGAGTAAACATAGGCTTAGATATATCAAGTAACTGGTTCTAGATAGCACAACTACTTAAAGGTAAGGCTAAGATTCAAATCCAGCTCACCCAGTCCTTAAAATGATGTTCTTCCCAGTGACGTGATACCAGTACTCACGGTATCTAACCTAGTATTGTGGGCTTTTTATGCTTTCATAATATTTGTGAAAGAATGGGAATTGATCTGTTGCTTAAAATGATAAATACTTTTTAAGGTGCTATGCCACTTTGTTTGAGCTTTAAAACTTTATATAAATTGATGTGGAGAGATTTATATAATACAAAAAGTAAAACCAGGTAAAATATATGTATAATATGATTCTATTTTTGTCCTAAAAATACGTATGTATTATAGTAATATATAGAAAAGATCGAAAGGAATATATATTGAAGTTTTAACAATTTTTGTTCAAAGTAGGGTTACCAGTGATTTTTATTTTCTTTATGTAATATATTTTCTCTTCATCTTAAGCATTTTTTTCTGTACTATTATTAGTATAAACAAATTTAAAGTTTAAAATAATTAATGCAAAGAAGTGAACCATTTACTACATGGAATATTCATGATGACATAAATTCTAGGGATTGGTGGATCAGATTTTTAAAAAATATATGAATACTGCAAAATGTATAACGGAGATAGAGAAAATATTGGGTTTGTGTATCAGTATTCTTTCCAATCACTTGACACACCAGGACATTTCTAAATAAAGTGTTGACATTCCGAACATATATGACCTAATATGCTTTTAAAAACAGCGAACCAACATTTGTCTTTTCAGTGACACATTTGAAAGCGTGTCAAAATCTAATTTTGATTAGAGAAAAGAATGTGACACATCTAGATTATAAATGCAAATCCCAGTAGATATTTGATTTCATCTAATCAAAGATGTTATTTTTAATTGCTGTGGAACAAGATGATCTTGTGCAAATGAGGCATTGAGTTAATAACAGTACTTTGTATTTACATAGAGATTTTCTATGAGCTTAACATACTTCATCAATTAAAAGAAGATCTATGTTTGTGTGATTACTTTGGAAGGCTCTTTGCTGGTGTCTTCTAAAGCTGAATATATATGTACTTGGTACCCAGAAATTACACTCTTAGTGTATACTCAATAGAAATACATATTTATATTTACCGAAAGACATGTTCATAGCAGCAATATTTATTATAATTGGGAAGTACCTAAATGCTCATCAACAATAAAATGGATATAGAATGGATGAATAAATTAATGCTAGAGTCTCACAATGGAACGCTGCGCAGCAGTGAGACTGAATGGTCTACACCTACATGCAGCAATATGAATGAATCTCACAAATATAATGTTGAATGAAAAAAGTCAACACAAAATAGTACAAATTGTATGATTGTATTATTACACTGTATTTTAGTTTTGCAGATGCATGCAAAACTAAACTATGCTTTAGAAGTCAGGGTAATGGTTACCCTGGGTATCGGTAGTAATGTGAAACAAAAACTCATAGACGCAGACAACAGTTTAGTGGTTACCAGGGGAAAGGAGAGTGGGGGAGAGGTAGACAAGGATAAAGGGGATCAAATATATGGTGATGGAAGAAGATCTGACTTTGAGTGGTGAACACACAATGCAATATACAGATAATGTGTTATTAAATTATACACTTGAAACCTACATAATTTTATTAACCACTGCCACCCCAATAAATTTAATTTTAAAACTCCCAAAACAATATTTATATAAGTACAAAAAAAAAAAAAAAAGAGAGAGAGAAGAGAGCATGAGTGGAGGATATTTAGGGTGCTAGTAATACTTTGTTTTCTGATCTGAGTGCTAGTTTCACAAATGTGCTCAAATTATGAAAAGAACTTGTCAGGCTTTACACTTATGACATATGTACTTTTCTATATGCTTGTTGTAATTCAATGAACCTTAGAAATATATGTTTACTTATACAGCTTTAGACATCTCCTAATTCTCCTCTTCTAGATTTTGTGATGTTGTTTTTTAGCACCTAAAGTAACTATCATTAATTTAATTTATTTATTCAAAATTATCTGTGTGCTTACTCTGTATCAGTTAAGAAAAGAAAGAAAATTCAGTTTCTGTGCTCAAGAAATTCATATGGGTAGGTGAAATAAGTAACCAATTATAATACAGAACTAGTATGTAGAAATAGGTACAGGATATTTTGCTATAAATAAACAGAAACATCTAAGCCAGACTATAGACTTGGGGATCAGAGAAGGCAGCCCGGGACAAATGATACATGACCTTTGCCTTAAAGATAAGCAATTACACAAAGACTAATAGGAAACACATTCCAACCAGGAGAAACTCCATTTGAGAAGTGTCTGAGATGAACAAGAATATGCTCTTTTTAAGGAACTGTGAATATTTACTATGTCAGAATATGGGCTGTGAGGAGTGGCAGAACATTCGGCTATAGAATTAAGAAAGGGTTTCGAATATCATGTTAAAGAGTTTGGACTTTTCCTGAAGCCCAAGAGGAGGCTGTGAAGGATTTAAAGCAGAGGAATGACATGATAAGATTTTCATAAAAAAAAATAAATCATTCTGGCATTGGCAGGAAGAATAAATTGGAGAGAGGTAGGAATAGTGGCAGGGATACCAGTAGGGCACTGATGGAAGAAATGATGAGAACCTGAACTAAGTTAGTTGTTTTATCCAAAACTCCACTGACATATGTATTTGAATATGCAGCTGATTTTAAGATTTTGAGAAATAGGCAGTAGGTTTATATTGTATCATGGACAATTTTAAATTGAATATTAGAGATATCTGTCCTTAAATTTTTTTTAGCTAGAAGAATTAACACCACTCATTGTCAGTAGCACACTCTGCCTCTTCCTGGGTACCATGAACCTAGGCCAAAAATAAGCCTGTTCTCAAGAGTCTTTGCCAGAGGGATTTTTGACTCTGATGGAACTCCTCTATTGAGGTAGATCTTTATAGTGGAAAAAATCTCTTTAGAGCTGCCAGTCTCAACTGGTCTTTGATTCCCTAAATGTCAGGGACAAAATAATGTGCTATGCAGAAAAAGGTATCTCCAAGACTGCTGAACACATCAGTAAAAAGTTGAGTGTTGTGGGATGAGAGAAAAAAAATGACACCAAGAATAAATCTAGATTGGCGCAAACACACACAGGAGTATCTCTTATTGTTTATAAGGCTGGAAAAGTAAGTTTCGCTGTACTGCCACATTGCTGAACTGGATGCCAATTCACATGTCATTCTGCTAGTCCTAACATTCAGTATGAACCTTGGTAGCTCTCACTGTGGCAGAAATTGGCAATTCAGGATTCAGTGGTTCTCCTTACTAATGCTCTAAACTTCAAAAAAGTCATGAATATTGGAGCTGAGGCCTACCATACTCTGAAGAATATCATTAAGGATAAATGAGGGAAAGAAACTACCAATCAAAGGCATGAGGCAGTTTTTTACTAACAACCTAGAGCAGGGGGCAGCTAACTATGACCTGTGGGCCAAATCCAGCTCACTGCCTGTTCCTTTTTTTCTTTTTTTTCATTTGTCTTTATTCTGAAGTAGGTTTCTTCTCTGATCTTTGGTGGAACTTCCAGCCCACCAAATAAGGTCTCACTGCCTGTTTTTGTAAATGAAATTTTATTGGAAAACAGCAACACCTATTTACTTATGAATTGTCTATGTCTGATTGTGTGCTACAATAGAGTTAAATAGTTGTGACAGAGACTATATAATTCACAAAGTAAAAAATATATATCATCTGGCCCTTTACAGGAAAAGTTTGGCCACCTCTGCCTAGAGTGTAAAGAAACTCTAGAACTACTAGAGAATACAATTGGAAAAACTGGCTGTAAGAGATGAGATTTTAATTGAAATGGACTCTGAGTTCTTTCAGTCTGGAACATATGATCTGGAATTTAACTCTTCTGCTAACCCCAGCAGATACATCAGCCCTGTGGTGGCTCATAAAGAATTATCCAATGGTATTTTGTAAAAATCTCTGACCAGAATGACTGGGAAATTGGGGGAAAATCACTGTTAATACAAATATCCAAGTGGTAGGAGATGATCTCATAGTGGCCAACCCAGAGCAAATTGCCAAGGCTGAGGATGAAGAATAATGTCGCTACTTCCTGCCCAAAGTGAACCAGATTGGTTCTGAGTCTCTTCAGCTGGCTTAATCCAATGAATGGGGTACTATAGGTTTCCATTATTTAGGGGAAATTGAAAATGCTTTTATTTCTGACCTGGTGGTAGAGCTTTGCCCTGCACATATCAAATATGTTGCACCTTAATCTGAATCTGTTTCTTGGCACTGAAGAGGATCTGGATGGAAGATTCAGAAGCTTCCTAGCCATTTACACTCTATGCAGGAGAGCCACTGAGGCAGTTCAGGTGTATTCAGCTGGTTCGGCCTCTGCTTCTGTTCTAATCAGATAGCCTGAAACAGCAGACCAGTATTTCACAAGGACCTCTGATCATTTTCTCCCCTTCTCTCACTTCCCTGTGGTATTCTCACTGCTATTAAAAATGCTATATGAGAAGCTAAGTTTAGCCATCTGGAATTATTTTGGAGTATCTAGCTTTGTAGTCATGTAACTAGCTCGAAATTATTTTTTTTTCTCCCCTTTACCCCACTTTGAGTCTGTGAAGCTATGTACTTATACTGTGGTCCTCTGAGGTTCACAAGCAAGCTACCCCATAGTTCATGTGGGAAAAAAGTCAGTAGCTAAAAATAATCCATTAGCTACTCTGCCACCAGGGATTTTTTTCACTGTCCATATTATCCTTTATGTGGTTTCACCCTCTTCTGGTGCCTTTTCCCCTCTTCCCAGATTATTCTTCCTTACCAAATTTCAAATATTCCCTCTATTATGCAGAATATTCAGATCTTTCCAGGTACTAGCCCACATTCCCTTCAATGACCACTTTTGAAGTACTCAGCAGAATCCAACATCAATTTACTTAATGAGGTCCACCATTCTCTGTAGGACTTGGGGTTGTAAATAGCAATACATTGCATATATCAAGTACTAAGTATAGGCACTATTAAATTAGTACTTTTTTTTCTCTCTTCCCTTCTGCTTGTTTTATTGTTGTTACATTCTTTTTCTTCTTATGTCAAAAAGTAAATGCCTCATTACATCTGTTGACATTTGTGTTCTCTTATTTTGGATTTAAGCTCATAAAAGGAAAAATGTGAATCCTTCTGGGCTCGCACAACATAGCATGTATAAGCAGGACATGTAATTTGTATTCTTCAGATCTGATGTATAATGCCACAGAAAACTGAGGGCAATTTCCTTAACTTCTATAAGACTTCCGGCTTCCTGCTGTAGCTTGGCATCTTCTTAGAGTATAAAGCAGAATCTGGAAAACAGTTAAAGTAGTGGTTAAGATACAATATTTAAATATATCACTTATTGTAGACTTTTGCTTAGGTTACATAATCTTCCTAAATCTCAGTTTCCTCAACCATAAAATAAGTACTAGTGCATACATCAGAGAGTTCTTATGAAGATCAAATGAGACAATGAAAGAAAATTACTTTGTACTGAGACAGGCACAGAATAAGTACTTCAAAAAATTGAGGCTTTTCTTCTTATTATTAATATTATTGCCACACCATAATGATTTTTGGCTTATATAGTTATCACAAAAATTGAAAATAAATGGAGCAAACAATAAATGCCAAGAGGCAAATTGAGAAAGGGCTGGAATAAAGCCCCAAGTGCATCTAGAGTGGAATGCAATAACTCATTTTTTTTTTTTTTTACTTTTTACTCTGGAAAATTTCCAATATATACAAAAGTAAACAGAAATAGTGTAATGAACCTTGTGTACTCATAATCCATCTTAAACAATGATCAACTCATAGGCAATAATTTTTCATTTTTATTTCGACTCACTTCCTTCTAAATCCTCTTCCACTGTATTATTTTTAAGTAAATTCTCTAGTGTATAATTTATTCCATAAATACTTCAAGATATATTTCTGAAAAATGAAGACTTAAAAAATAACCATAAATACTATGTAAGTCTTGGTTAACCTGAAGCCAGCAGCCCCAGGTAACCCATCTACCTCCTCGATGATGTAAACAAACAAGCTGAGGCATAAAACTGTGCCCATCAGGAATGGCAGCAGGGCTATGTGGTTAGGGGGAGTAGAAGGAAGATAAAGGTTAAATTTCAATTTCATGAATACCCCAAATCATGTCCATCAGCATGAATGAGGCATAGGCAAGTTATAGTTATTTTGGGGAGATGACATGGTATAATGGAAACAGGCATATGCCTTGGACCAGAAGTCCTAATTCTGCTACATATGGCTTCGGCCAAATTACTTCTAATACTCTTATGTGCAACAATTTACAGTTTATAAAATGCTTCTTTAACAACGGTTAGCTCATGTGTTTCTTATCATCCTGGGGAAAGGAAACTGAGGCTCACTGGAGTTCAAGAACTTGCCAAGGGTTACAGAGGCTCACTTTTCTCAAAGATGATAAGGAGCAGATGAGCTAACAATTATGAAGGGAGTTGGATTCAAGTCTAATTCCATCAAACAGAAACACTGTACCGTTTGCATCATATCATGCTGCTTTGCCTATGCTAGCTTCAACCCCAGAGTTCCTCTCCATGCCCCTTGTCCCTGTCTCTGTTTTGATGAGGCAGAGATGAGAGGGACTCTAAGTTGGGCTGGACACTGGCAGAGGGATCTGACATTGCTAGTGATGAATGCATGTGAGCAGGGATGCATCCAAATGTGTGGGGCCCTACGTTATTCAATTTGAAGGGCTGCTTTAAGATAATATGACATTAAAAAAAAAAACAGGTATGAAAGCTAGTATTGAGTTAGAAGAAAGGAAAGCATCATAAATTAAAAGAATTTTAAAGTCTACAAATTATTAAATTATTTTTAATACTATAGACCTCACGAAATATTTTAAAATAGCATAATATTTTTATTAATTAATTCCTAACATGCTTCTATAATAATTTTCCCTGCATTTTTGGCCGTATACTTTTTGATCTCTTCTTCATATGACTATGAGTCTGTAATATAATTTTCTAACAACAGAATAGAAAAAAGGTAATTTAGTTTTTCCTCTAGAATAGTTGTTGATGGTTTTTAAAAAGTTTATTTCAGTGTCATGACTTATTATTGGTAATGTGATGTAAAATTTTAGGATTGTTTTGAAATTTGAGAGAACTTCTATCAAGGTTTTTTCACATGAATCTTGAATTTTGGACATTTTGTATTTTCGTCTGCAGTGACTAATCTCAAATTTGCTTTGATTATTGACATTCATAAACCACATTACCTGGGCCCATCTCAGGTCCTCAAAAGGGACCCGAGAAAGCAGTTTTCTAACACACACCCCCCCCGCACCTTCCCACTGCCACCCTATACACACACCAAGCTTGAGTTTTATTAGCTTCAAGATAAAGCTGACTCTGCAGGTTAGTTGGTTACCTATCTTCTTTTCTCCTTCCCCAGGTGTCATTTCCTCACCAAGCCTTACACCTACCTGGGAAGCAACTCCACCCCAACACCAGGCACAGATCATTCATTCCCCTGACTCTGTTCCTTCCCCTCAAATGGTATTGAGAGCCCCTACCCTCTCCCTCAGAGGCTGTATTAAGCCCCAAGAGCTTTTTGACCTCTTGGGCATTGTAAACTTACAGGTTTTTCTTTTTTTTGAAAGTGTTAACATCATCTATTTTATTTTTTTTTTGTATTTTTCCCTTAAAATATTTTTATTATTATTAAAAACTATTGGATTAATATTGATCAAGAGAATCTAGTAAGTTTCAATGTACAATTCAACAGAGTCGTATATATATATTGCAATGTGTGTTTACCACCCATAGTTAGATTTCTGTCACCAGATATTTGACCCCTTCTACCTCTTCTATCTCCTCCCTCTCCCTTCCCTCTGGTAACCACTAGTTCAAGTCCACAGGTTTTAAAACACTGGCTACCCTAGCTACAGAAGAAGACAGAGCCCTGAAGATGAGGATCTTCCACAAACATACGTAGCCTTGCTGGAGCAGAAATCAGTTCATCTCCCTCATATTTTTTCTTTGTATAAATACAACATTTCAGATGTTCAATTAAAATAAGTACCCTTAATTTCAAGCCTTAGTCTGTCTTGTGCTATTAATTATTCACTGAGTTGCTTGGGATGTTTCTCACAATTACTTTCCCTTACTTCCCCAGTGAAATTACTGGCAATTTTTGGTTTCTTCTTTTATTTAACAAGACAAAGCAAAGCATTCTGAGGCTGCCTGAGGCAAGACTAATGTGGCTTTCTTAATAATGGCTATCTCCTGGTGAGGGCCATCTCTAAGAGAGGAGGACGGGAAAATCCAGGATTTATCATTCTTTAAGTGAAGAATTTGGTCCCATTTAACTGTTTGTTTGTTTTTTTTTTTTCCTCATAAGTATAGGTAGATACAAATAATATGAATTTGTATTTCATGAACTGCTAGTGCTGAAGATGGATTGGGAATATTTATTATAGATCCTGATTCTTCTAGTCTTTAAAGATGGCATTGTCCAGGTCACTGGCACCTATTAAGTAGAGTCCAAGCATCTCAGTCTGGGGTTCAGGCTCCTCAGCAGACCATAGAGTGTTATTGGAGGTGTGTTTCAAACAAGTACCTCCCGAGGTACAGAACAGGTCAGAGAAAGGCAGAGAAAAGACCTGGGATGCAAATTGGTATTAATCAGTACCAGGTCTTTTCTCTGCCTTTCTCTGACCTGTTCTATTTCTAATGTGAAAGTCATTGATCTTCATGTAATTCACAGATATTCTGTTCCATCATCTTTTCATGCCTGACTTGGGAAACCTGAGCTTCAGGAAGCTCCAGATAACTTACATGGTGTTTATTCATTTATTTATTTCTCCTGCCTCAGGCAAAACTAAAGAGCTTTGCTTTGTCATGTTAAATAAAAGAGAAACCAAAAATTACCAGTAGTTTCACTAGACAAGTAAGGAAAAATAATTGCAAGAAACATCCTAGAAATAAATATTTATTTCCTGAGCATTTACTTTCTGGTAGCAAGCCGCTAAATGTTACCCATACACTGACTTCAAGAGACTCATAGTCTATCAAACTGAAAAGCTTCTGCGCAGCAAAAGAAACCATCAGCAAAACAAAATGGTAACCAACTGAATGTGAGAAGATATTTGCAGACAACACCTTCAATAAGGGGTTAGTATCCAAAATATATAAAAAATTCATACAACTCAACAACTAAAAAAACGAACAGTCCATTTAAAACATGGGCAAAGGACCTGAATAGATACTTCTCCCAAGAATACACACAAAAGGCCAAGAGATATGTGAAAAGATGCTCAACTTCACTAGCTATTAGGGAAATGCAAATCAAAACCACAATGAGATACCACCTCACACCTGTTACAGTGATTATTAACAGGCAAGTTATAACAAGTGTTGGAGAGGTTGTGAGGAAAAGGAAATCCTCAAACACTGCTGGTGGGCATGTAAATTGGTATAACCACTATGGAAAATAGTATGGAAGTTCCTCAAAAAATTAAGACTAGAATTACTATTTGACCCAGAAATCCCTCTTCTGATTTTCTACCTGAAAAATTTGAAAATATTTATTCCTAAATAAATATGCACCCCAGCGTTCACTGCAGCATAATTCATGGTGGCGAAGGCATGGACACAACTGAAGTGTCCTTCGATAGATAATTAGATAAAGAAGATGTGGTATGTATATATGATGGAATTCTAGTCAACCATAAGAAAAAATGATATACTACTCTTTGCAACAACATGGATAGAACTTGAGAATATCATGCTAAGTGAAATAAGTCAGACAGAAAAAGTCAAGTACCATATGATTTCACTCATATATGGGATATAAAACAGCAACAAATGAATAAGACAAACAAACAAAAACTCATAGACACAGACAACAATTTAGTGGTTACCAAAGGGAAAGAGGGGAGAGAGGGAGGTAGATAAGAGTAAAGGGGGTCAAATATAAGGTGATAGTAAGAAACTTAACTTTGGTGGTGAACATACAATACAACACACATATAGTGTGTTACTGAATTGTACACTTGAAACCTGTAATTTTATTAACCAATGTCACCCCCAATAAATTAAAAAAAAAAAACAAAAACAAAACTCATAGTCTAGAAGGCAAGACAGACAAGTAAACATTTGATTGCCCTGTTAGCCAGTATAAGCCACAACAAAAAACCTCCAAACCTCAGTGGCTTAATATAAAACTTTACTTCTCAATTAGTTATAACATACTTGCGTTAGTAGGGAAACTCAGCCCCAGTGTCATTTGGGGACCCAGATCTCTGCATCTAACTGGCAGATGAGAGAAGAGAGAAAATGTGGAAGATTGAGTTTGGATGAAGTGAATGAACATCTCTTCCCTTTGCTAGACTCTGTCCATAGTCCTATCCAACTGCAGAGAATGCTGAGAAATGTAGTCTGTGTGCTTGGGAGGACAAGAAATTGGAGTTTGCTGAGCATTACCTTTGCAACTGTAACAATATAGGAACATTTTTGTCCTGACAAAAATCAACACTAGAATTATGGGAAGAAGAGTTCTTAACTTGGTCTGTGGTATAGTAATGAGGGTGAGAATCAGGAATGGCTTCCTGGAAGATGTAACACTTAAACTGACTTTTGAAGGATATTTAAAAGTTGGCCAAGTTAAGTGATTTTAAAGTAGGGGAGAGAGGAGGACATGTGCAAAAAGAAGAAGGCATGCTTAGAGAAGTTAAGACTCAAATCGTTTATGTCTAGGTCTTATATTTTGATGGGAGACACAGAACTTTTGATCATCTCCAGTACTGAGGTTAGCAGCAGTTCTGGATCACTATGGTATATACTAACTCAGGTGTTCTGATCAAAAATTCATTGCTCATTTTTCAAAATCAGAGAAATATTTTTTGAAAATAGTTGAAATTCAAGCAGCTAGCATGACCTAGTTAAGAACTTTATTCAAAAAAGAAAAATAACTTGGAAATGAATTTTCCTGAAAATCATTCAGGAAACCACATATTTTAAGGATGTTTGGAGAAGCACAATTTGGTAACTTGTTTCTCCTCCAATGAAATTGACAGCAAAATTTTTGTTGTAATACTCAGAGATGTTTTGCTGTTGGCCCATTGAAGAACAGTTTATGTAAAAGATAATTTGATTAAAATCTAATCATCTCTTGGACCTCTATCTATATTGTTGAAATTGGAATAGCAAAGTCTAAGGCTCTGGTGCCCTAGAGCTCTTTGATTTTATAAATGTCTGTATATTGTTTAAGAGTAAAATCTATCTGCATAAGAATTTCTCTTAGAAGGAAATAAAGTTCTTGGCTCAGATAGAGATTTCAAAACAGGAGTTACTGCACTGAAAGACACATTTCTTGGACCACTTTTAAATATGAGAAAAAATGAATAGTACATCTAAATATGGAATCCATATCGATAGAACTGGAGGTGGGGTGGGCGTCAAAAAGTGCTTAGGGGAAAGGCAGGAGGGAAGTAATTTAAAATAAGACCAATAGTGTTTATCTTGAAACTTGGCAGACAAATCTAGAATTTCATAGTTGGATGATAGCAGAGAAAGTCAAGGAATGAGTGTTTCCATGCAATCCACAAAGAATAAGCCAATACAGGTAAAATTAAATGTACTAATACATATAAAGCATGTATCACCATGCTTAGTATTTAATAAGTGTTCGATAAACATTAATTATTGTTATTATGTGTTTGTTTTGTCTTATTGGACACTTAACTCAAAATACTTTCTCTTTTTCCTTGAGCTATTTCTTTTTTTTTCCTCTTGCAAATTTTTTAAATTCTTGATAACATTTATATTGATGCAGTACGTTTCTCAAGCTTGCTCTCCTGACCCTACCCTTTTCACCCCGTCCAGACAAGGTGTTGTGTTTTTCTTATTCCATCACACAGATTTAGACTTTCCCTCTCGAGCATTTATTACAACTTGCACTTGACTAGAAGCTACTTGAGGACAGTAACAGAATCTTTTTCATTTCTGTTTTCCTAGGGACTACTATGTTTTTGGCACAGAATAGACACTTGAATATTTGAATGAATGGCTAACAATTTAGAATTTACTTAGTCCTTTCACATCTGTTTTATCCTCAAATAAGCTCAGTCATATAGATGTTATTACAAACAAGAACACTAAGGCCCAAAAAGGGTTTAAGATTTTTGCCCAAGATAAGAAATAATATAGTCAGTATTCCAACTAGCCTGTCAAGCTCTAGAATTCCTATACTTTTCACCAAAATATACCACGTTTTCTTGGCATTTATGATGGTGAGAACTAACAGTAGCCTGAACACCAACAGACCTGGATTCTAACATTGCTTTGCTCCTCTTTTTGGGCACTGATGATTATAAGATATCTTAGCTTCTTTACCACAAGCCTGAGAATTTCTTGTTGAGGTCAAGAACAGCTGTCTTATTCACCTCTTTATCCCCAGCACATAAGACGTGGTGTAGCACAGAGTAGATTCTCATTTTACAGCTATGTGACTGATTGAATGAATGAATGCAATTATTCTTGATAATAACAATATCAACAATAATTGCATTCTATACAAATAAATACAGAGCACTTTAGCATGCATTATCTTCTTTTATTCTAACCCCACTAATTTAGGTTTGACAAAGCTGGTTTATTATCAGTATTTTGGAGTGAGGCAAACTGAATCTCAGAGGTCTCAGCAATATCCCCAAATCCATACCCTTGATTTAGAGCTGGGATGCCAACACAGATGTCTGACTCCATGTACCATGCTTTTTGGTCATGATCAATCTGTTCCAAAGCCGGATAAATTTTTATTTTTACAGAAGGAAGAATCAAAGAAGACCAAAGCTCTGATAAATAGAAAGAATACCAGGACTAGTTGAATTTCAGGCCATATGGGCTATCTGAAGTGGAGATTCCTTTGGGTATAGTTTATGTCAGTGCTTTTCAAACTTTATTTGTATACAAGTCATTGGGGATCCTGTAAAATGCTGATTCTGATTTGGTAAATGTGCCTCCAGGCCTGAGAGTCTCCATTTCTGACAAGTTTTTGTGTGATGCTCATGCTGCTGGTTCAAGAACCACACTTTGAATAACAAGCCTTTCAGTAGCAAGGCTTTGTATCTTCCATGCATGGGCCGCATCACCTCCTAAGTCTGGGCCCTGTGGGGTGGGCTAACTCAGTCTTGATATTCCATACGCCATCCCTTGTCTCCAGTGATAGGATTTATACCAACATTATTTTTCTGAGTCACCATTTTTAGTTCAAAGAGAATTTTCACTTAAATTTATAGTCATGTGGGAAGGGATTTGAACACTGAAGGAAAGGACTTAATCTATTTATTTTCTTCACTGGGATAGACTGTACAACATGTTGCTGACCCCCAGCTGAAAACTAAAATCTCCCAAAGGGACTGCTTGAGATTTACCTTGTTAGATAGATGCTTTTGGGAAGCATTGGGTCCCAGAAGGGATCAGCAGGGATCCAGAGAGCATCCTTTTTCATTCTAAGAGCAAACAAAGCACTGGGGAAATCATGAAAAGCAAATGAGGCTGGGAATCTGCTTTTACCTAGCTGAGCCAACTTTAACAAGCACTCTAGGTTTTAGCATTTGTAGCTGTAAAATGGGAAGTATATTACCTATCTCAGAGAATTGTCAAAATAACAGGTAATACTATATCTCCTTTATAAGATCATGAACTTGTTTTTAAGTTTTTTGGGATAACATCGATTAACAAAAATATGTAGATTTCAAGTGTACAATTCAATAATTCATCATCTGTATATTGCATTGTATGTTCACCACCCAAAGTCAAATCTTCCATCAATATATATTTGATCCTCTATACCCTTATCTACCGCTCTCCTCCCCGCTTTCCTTCTGTTAACCACTAAACTGTTGAGATCATGAAATTCGTAAAAGTAGAACACATATTACATTTGACTTCTGCCAACCAGAGCTCTGAATACAATGTTTTCTGTATGGTAGACCACCAGTTACAGATGACCCAGTAAAGGAACATTTATCTGGGAAAACACTGCACATGGAAAAACATTATAATACTAATATTTTTGTGTATTGCTTTAGTATTCCACAGAAGAATGTCCACTTTTGCAATCAGTTACATAACTATGCTATTTTTACCTTCTCTTGCCTCTCAAATTCATCTCCTTTTTTACCATTATCTTCCTAATCAAAGCCTCCTGTCTTATCTTCCCTCATCCACTCTTAATCTCAAATCCATTATCTATGATAAAGCTACAATGATGGTTTTAAAATTTAAAAAATCTAGTAGTGTCGCTCTCCTGCTTAAAGGACTCAGTGCCTTTCCATTATACTTGGGACAAAGACAAAATTTCTTAACAAAGCCTTAATGCCGTTAATGAACTAGCACTAGTCTGAGTTTCTTGACTTGGCTATACCTCGCTCCTCCATGATCTTTGAACACCAGTCAGTAGCACTTCAGGATCATTTTAGTTCCTTGAATGGAGCATGTACCTTAGGCACAGGAAGGATTTAGGTTGTTCTCTTTGCCTGAAATGCATGACCCATCAGTACTTTAAG
The DNA here is from genome assembly GCF_902729225.1 of Pteropus medius. Classification (NCBI taxonomy): domain Eukaryota; kingdom Metazoa; phylum Chordata; class Mammalia; order Chiroptera; family Pteropodidae; genus Pteropus; species Pteropus medius. The sequence continues at coordinate 4,699,125 of NW_024340701.1, read as the reverse complement.
ATCTTTTATATTTTAGCTCAAACATCAACTATCCCTAAGGAAATTGTCCATGACCCCAGTGATTAAGCCTGAGTTGTTTTTTTTTTTGTTCTAGTTTTTGTTATTTTTCCATACTACCCGGTACATTCAAAGCACATATCACATTTGTAATTAAATGTTTTTTCTTTTATTTTTTAAATATCTTTAAAAAATTTTTCAATTACAAATGGCATACATTATTATATTAGTTTCAGGTGTACAACATAGTGATTAGACATATAACTTACAAAGTGATCACCCTGATAAACCTAGTGCCCATCTGACCTCATATGGAGTTCTTACAATATTATTGACTATATTTCTTATGCTGCACTTTACTTCCTCATGACAGTTTTGTAACTACCAATTTATATACTTATTAATACCTTCACCTTTTTGACCCATCTCCTGAACCCCCCTCATACTTGGCAAATGTCGAATGTTGTTGTATCTATGAGTCTGTTTCTGTTTTGTTTGTTGATTTTGTTTTTTAGATTTTACATATAAGTGAAATCATAATATATTTGTCTTTCTCTGTCTTATTTATTTCACTTAGCATAATACCCTCTAGGTCCATCCATGTTTTTGCTGATGGCAAGATTTCATTTTTTTTTTTTTATGGATGAGTCATATTCCATTGTATATATGTACTACTTCTTTTTTACCTATCTATTGATGAACACTTAGATTGCTTCCATACAATCTACTTACAATTGGCTATTGTAAATAATGCTGAAATGAACATAGGCTACATATATCTTTTAGATTTCTTTAGATAAATACTCAAAAGTAGAATTACTGGGTCCTTCTTTGTCTTTTGTTATAGCTTTTGTTTTAAAGTCTATTTTGTCTGGTGTAAGTATTGCTACCCCAGATTTTTTTTTCCATTTCCATTTTCATGAAATGTCTCTTTCCATCCCTTTACTTTCAGTCTGTGTATATCTTTTAATCTGAAGTGAATCTCTTGTAGGCAATATGTAAGGGTCTAGTTTTCATATATTCAGTCACCCTATCTTTTGATTGGAGCATTTAAGTCTTTATTTAAAGTAATTGTTGATACATATGCAGTAATTATTTTATTATTTATATTTTTGATACATGTTTATTGTCCTTAAAGAAGGCTGTCCATCATTTCCCGTAATACTGGTTTGGTGGTGATGAACTCCTTTAGCTTTTTCTTGTCTGGGGAGCTCTTTATCTGTTCTTCGATTCTAAATGATAGCTTTGCTGGGTAGAGTATTTTGACTGTAGGTCCTTGATTTTTATCATTTTGAATATTTTGTGCAGATCCTTTCTGTACTGCAAAGCTTCTATTGAGAAATCAGTTCACAGTTTTGTAGGTACTCTTTTGTAGGTAACTAATTGCTTTTCTCTTGCTGCTTTTAAGAGTCTCTCTTTGTCTTTAACCTTTGGCATTTTAATTATGATGTATCTTGGTGTGGGCCTCTGTGGGTTCATCTTTTTTGGGACTTTCTGAGCTTCCTGACATTGTATATCTATTTTTTTTCACCAGGTTAGGGAAGTTTTTCAGCATTATTTCTTCAAATAAGTTTTCAATTCCTTGCTCTCTCTTCACTTTCTAGTACCCCTATGATGTGAATGTCATTATGCTGATGTCCCAGAGGCCCCTTAAACTATCCTTATTTTTTTGGATTCTTTTTTCTTGTTGTTGTTCTGATTGGGTATTTTCTGCTACTTTATCTTCTAAATCGCTGATTAGATCCTCTGCTTCATCTAATCTGTTGATTCACTTTAATGTATTTTTCATTTCAGTTATTGTATTCTTCATTTCTGACTGATTCTTTTTTAAGTTTTCTACCTCTATTTTTATGTCTTCTATGTCTTTATTAAAGTTCTCACTGAGATTTATCTACTCTCTCCTAAGTTCATTGGGCATCATTATAACCAGAGTTTTGCATTCTGCATCTGGTAGATTGCTTGTCTCCATTTGTTTTGTTCTCTCACTTGAGACATGTTTCTTTGTCTTCCTATTTTGGCCGCCTTCTTGTGTGTGTTTCTATGTATTAGGTAGGGTTCCTAAGTCTCCCAGTCTTAGTGGAGTGTTTTACTGTAGTAGGTATCTTATGGGGCCCAGTGGCACAGTCTTCCCTGGCCACTTGAGCCAGGTGCTAAGGTGTGTTCCTTGTATGGGTTGTGTGTACCCTCCTGTTGTAGCTGAGCCTTGGTTGCTGTTTGCACATTGATGGGAGGGATGGGCCCTTGGGCTGATTGGTGAGGGGCTGACTCTGTGTTTTACTGTTTTATTGGTGCAGGATTCACCTTAGCAGGGCTCCAGTGCCTGCCTAGTCTGCCCTTCGGGTGTGTGGACCTCAGATGCAGCACTGGGTGGTGCTCTGACTCTGATTGAAGCTGGGCCCTGGGCATGCTGGCCCAAGACCTCCTGGGAGGGACTCAGCTGCAGGCCAAGTTCAGCAGCAGCCTGTGCACTGCCTAGGGCTACCTGGCAAGAGTTACCAAGCAATCCACAGATGGCTGCCACTCGTGCTGGGCTTAAGGTGCCTCCAGAGGCCAAGTGAGGAACTGAGGCTGGCTGCCAGTAGTGCTAGGCTTAGGCTGCTTAGCGAGAGGTATGGGGCATGCTGAGGCCAAATGCTGCTTCTTTGGGTTTATGTGAACCTTTGAGAGATTTTAGGAAAGTCCACAGCATGAGCCAAGACAAGCCATTTGTATGGAATAAAATCACTAGAGGCAGCTTGGGTGGGCCCACAGTAAGGAGAGGTGGGGTCTTAGGAAATCACCAAGGTGGGACAACCTATGTTAGCTAAGTAGATGGAGACTCAGATATGGTGGCAACCTATGTCTGCACTTTGGAAGGGGGTGGGCTCAACAAAGGAACAATGGACTCCAGCAGTATTTCTGTCTGGGAGAAAGCTGCCCCTCCAGCCCGTATGTCCCTGGTGCCATTTGAGCAGCTGTCCCAGCATTGGAGCTCAGAATGAGCAAGTCCGTCATTGAGTAAGTCCATGCACAGGCCCCTTAAGAAGAATGCAAATCCCACAGTCCTTCAGCTAACTCAGCCACAATCTCTGCTGGTTTTCATAGCCAGAAGTTGTGGGGACTTCTCTTCCTGGCACTTGAACCCTGGGCTGGGGAGCCCAGTTAGATCCAGGACCCCTTGCTCCTCAAGGGGGGCCCCTGTAGCAAAGATATTCCTCCCGATTCTCAATTCCCACATGCAGTTGTGAAGACCAGCCTGTTTTGTGTCTCCATCTCTCCTATCAGTCTCGAGGTCACCTCTTATGTATGTCCCCAGTTGTAGGACTTCTGTCCAGCCAGACCTCAGGCAACTCTCAGTAATGGTTGTTCTGTAGTTTCATTGTAATTTTGATGTGATCACAACAGGAGGTGAGCACAGAGTCTACCTTCTATTCCAACTTGACCAGAAGCTCCTATTTGGGAAAATTTTTAACTTTTAATTTGGTTATTATATAAGCATAACAAAGTATGACGATTCTTTTGAATAAAATTAGTAAAACATTTGTTATATCTTTTACAAAGATTATATCCATATAATCAAAGTTTTCCTTATTGGAAAGTTTAAATCTAAAGATAATCCATTTTAACCAGATGGTATAATCCCCAAAGGCAAGGTTGTACAGAATATTCTTCCATGCAACTCCCTGATTTTCACATGTTCTCTAAATCTTCTATCTAATGAGGGATATTGGAGTATTGTAGGTAGACACAGTTTTTGGCATCCCATGACCTGATTTTTAATCCTATTTCTACTTCTGACTTTCAGCAAATTCCTTTCACTTAACTTCTTTCTCTAAGCATCAGTATTTTAATCTGCTAAAAAGAAGTAACTTTTCTGACCTTTAGACTTTCTCTAATTTTCTCTTCACATAGTTGTCAGAGTGATAGTTCTAAAATATTGCCCAGATCATGTCATTAACCTCCTTAAAATCTCTCTCTCACTCTCTCTTGTTTTAAGGATAAAGTTCAAATTCTTTAGCCTGAATCTCAAAGTTCTTTATAACCTATATTCTAATTTTATTACTCTCAAACTTCTCTCATTCTCCCTATGTTTAAGTAACACTTCAAGTCAAGTTCACCTAGTTATTTATAGGTCCAAGCTTAGAACCCAGATTCTGTAACATTAAGTATAATACTCTTTCTATTGTAACATCATCTCTAATTAATAAACCACTAGCAGTCACTTATTATCGAAGCTGACTCCAGTTACTCACTCCAGAGCATTCTTGCTATCTGATTTTTTCTCATTTTGAATAATCAAAAACAATCAATTGTTACTTATCATTGTACCACTGTGCTAGGTGCTGTGTAATCTTATATAAGTAAGATACATTCCTTCCATTAAGGAGCTCACGATATAGTAGGAGAGAAGAAGACAAAAAAAAAAAAAGTACTCTAATAAAGATAGAGTCCGTCTATCTCCTCTGACATAATATCGCATTTATCAGTGGAGAGGGACAGAGACAGAGTTGGGCTAGTGAGGAGGTAGGAAAGAGCCCAGAATTGAGAGTAAGGAGGCCTGGATTCTGATCACAGTCTTGCTATAAACTTTCTGTGTGACCTCACATACATCATTTTCCCTCTCTAGGCCTCAGTTTACCCACCTAAAAAAGGATGGGTTTGGAATAGCAATAGATGATGTCTAAGACTCAAGTGAACTCTAATATTATTATTATTTTTACTGCTATAATTGATTACTCCTCCAAAATAAAAATAACAACTATCATTAGTTGAGCACTTCCTATGTGCCAGTCACTATTTTAAATACTTTTACTTCTACCTATTCCTTACAACAGCCTTGTGAAGTAGGTGTTATTATTATCATCCTCGTTATATAGATTAGGAAGCTGAGTTAGAGGCAGGTTAAGTAAATGATAGATCTGTGATTTGAATCTAGGCTTTTGTGTTTGCAGAATTGGTACTTTTGCCCACAGTTATTTATGGCTTCTTAAAGATACTTGCTCTTACAGCAGTAGCACTCAAGTCTTTAGCTCCACAGAGACTGGAGCATTAACTTTTCTATAGATTACTTGGTCATGTTTCGTTGATCTTATAAGTTTTAATAGGATAGGCAGATCTTCAGTGCATACATGTTGGCAGATGTGATTCTTTCTAGGAATCAATCTCATCATCTCTCACACCAGATATTACCACTTAAAAGAATGTCTCAGAAGCCTATGTGCATGTTGCCGATGATTTTTTAAATTTTACAAGAGCATGCCCCATTGCTAGTATTTGAGAAACATGGTTAACAATACAGTCCAACAGATCTTATCAAAATAAATAAAGTGAAGAGTGCAATTTAAATTTTCTCTTGCATTTCCCATTTATTCACCAACTCATAAAATTGATAATTGAAATGGACTACTTCCTATTAAATTGAGTTTAATAATGTGCTATACTCTGTGGATTTATGTATATGAATGTATATTTGCATACTAATTCTATAAATATGTATGTACATATTTATATTCATGGTTTTAGAAGAGAATATATAGATCTTCAGGGGTAATTTATTCACCAATTCACCTTTTATCACTCATCCTGCTTTCCAGGATGTTTTCACATATATTGTAATTGGATCAGAAGGCCTTTATGATCCTTCCTAATAAAGAGATTCTGATTTTGTGATTTTATTTTCATTTCGGAGGCCAACAATGCTATAAAGTCCTCAACAATGCTGTAAACTAGGGTAGGCATTAATTATTTTCCTTATTTACAGGTGAAGAATTTGAGCCTCAAAAAAATAAGTGGCCTGTTTGGGGCCACATACCTAGAAGGGGAGTAACCAGGACTTGAAATCAGGTTTCCCTAATTCCAAAATCAGTATTCCTTTTACTACACTACTGTGCTTCCCCTGCATTTTTCATATATTATTTTTTTCAAGCCTGACATAGATCAGGCAAACTAGAATCCTTGTGGTTGCAGCCAGGCCCAGAGATCAGCATGGTTACTGAATCTCAGCTGCATTTGGCAAGATCCAGTGAAAGATGAGCCAGATACCCTTGCAGGCAGGGAACACATACACAGGCTCAGGACAAAACCATGGAAAGATCTCAGTGAGCCTTTTATTTTTTGCATCTTGGGGCTTTACTCTCAGGTCTAGGACAAGGCATTGACTGTTTAGATCCAGCCTACTGTCTTTGCTAGGAGGGACCCTCCTCATTCATATTTATATACAGTTAATTTAAACTGCTTTCTTTTCCAGTTTTGCTATTGTTTTTATGATTATTTGTTTAATGTCTTCTCCCCTCCAACACACACACGTACAGAAACATATGCACTATAGACCATAAATACTCTGAGGTCAAGGCCACATCTGTTTTTACTCATTATTGTATTCCCATTGCTAAGAACAATGCCTGGAATTTTGTAAACACTCAAAAAATATTTGTTAAATAAACACTGAATGCATACAAATATCAAGCGTTAAATCCATACTTGGTACTAGGCTCTATTCTGGATACTCCTACCTTTTTGCCTATTGAACCTCACTGAATAATAATGAGATAGTGAGATAGTAAGGAAGGACACCATCAAGTTTATGATCTTATAGCCAAAATTCTTGAGAGATTTACATATATTTACTGTATCTACTTCCTCACTTCAATCTTCAACATATTGCATTCTGACATCTGCTTCTACCACTCTATTGGAAATGCTTCCTTGATAAACCTTGAAACATCTTTTATAATCTCATTTCACATGATATCCAGTGTTTTACGTTGTCAATTACTCCTCTGTCTTTTTTCATCTTTCCTGGCAACATTCTATCTTGGTTTTCCTCTCACATATCCATCTACTTCCTATTTTCCTTCTTGAATTTTCTTTCTTTTTAGGACCCTTAAGTTTAGGATTCCCTAGGGTTCATCTTCCTTTCTTCACACAATCTCCCTGCTCTTGTAATTCACAGTCTTCAATTCCTATGACTTCAACTATGATCTACAAGCTAATACCTATTGAATGTATAATTTCATACCTAGATATTCTTAAAAGGTTTAGGTTCACATTCTGAACATCTACTACCCAGTAGAAAGGACAATAAGAACATTCCTTGCAGAGAATGTTGTGGGAATAAAAGCATAATGGTGAGAAAGTTTCTAGCATGTTTGGGTGTGAGTATAAATAGTTGGAGAAATTCATTTGATCTCACTAGTGCAGATTATTTTTGCAAAAAGAAAAAAACAGTAAAATATAGGTTCCTGATAAACATTTTTAAGTATATAAAAAATGAATAAATGAACTAGAAGAATTGATGGGTCTAGAAAACTCTCCATTAGGTATTTTACAAATATAATTTAATATTGCAATAGCTAATAAAGATAATACATTGCATGGTTTTTATTTCTTAAATTTACTTACTTTCCCATGTCCACATTGCAATTACCCTTATTCAATCCTTCATTATCCCTAATTTAGATTGCTTGCTCTTCTTTAATCTGCCTTCTATATAATTGCCAAAATGATCTTTCTAAAAAGCAAATTTGGTCATGTCAGTGTTATGCTCAAACTTTTCAATTACCCTACTTTTCTATAAGATAAAGAATTAATTCTTTAGGTTACATTCAAGAGCTGTGCCTTTCTGTTCTCTAGTCACATCGAACTACTATTTGTTTTTGATTTACTGTATTTTATACATTCTTTCTATAACTTCAGCTACTTAAGAAGTCCTTGCTATCCTTTTACCCCAGCCCTTTATACAAACTGTGTTATCTGTCTTAAACACTTTGTTTTAACTTTCCTCCTTTGGCCATCTAGGTCATTATAAAGCATTTAGTACAGGGTCTGGTATATAGTAAGCATTTAATAAAGGCAGTGAATGCGATTGTCATCAATGCCATTGTCTTCATTGTCATTGTTGGTGTCATCATACCACCACCATCATCATCACCATCATCATCATCACATAACATGTGAGAGATCTTAGCCTATCAGAAGTATCAAGGATTTTACAGATTACTTAGTTCAATTTACATTTTATAGATTCTCACATAGATTCAGGAAAAGGAGGAAATTTGTTCAGATATATAAAGCTTGTGAGAAATATGGCAAATCAAGAGAGCTAGAACCCAGTTAAACTGACTTTGCACATTGCCCAGTAGGCCTCTTATGGTTTTAAAATTATTTTACTTTCTAACCAGTTGATGGCAGCAATTGATATAGAGGAAAGAGCATGGTCAGTTTTAGCTGGTCTCAACTCCAGGCTCTTCTGTTTACTTGATAATATTACTTAACTCACAGAGCTGTTACAATGATTTTATATATATAATACCTAGCGCAAACCTTGGCAAAAAGAAAGTGCTTTCTCTTTACCTCATCTTTGGTCTGTGTCCCCTCATATATGTAGCTAGAGGAATTCCAGGACCTTATGATTATACTGGTCAAAACAGCATTAGGTTTTTAAAATTTGCTGGAGGGAAATATCATGGGAAGAAGGTTAAGAGCATATTGTTTTCAATCTGAGCAGAAACTCAAAGTAAATTGCTGCATTCGGGTTTCTAGTTTTGCTTAGAAATGCAGCCAACTGAGTACAACATGGCCCAGTCCTTTGTCTCTTGGCTTTGCCCTCCCTGCGTGTGGGACAGGTATAACTGTGCCCGTGGCCTATATTATGCATCTATGAGATTCAAGCAGGTTTGGATTCAGTGAGCTATAGAGAGGCCTGCAAAAGGGTCCAGGGACCCCTGAACAGTTTCTTGCATTTTAGTACTCAGGAATCCAAACCTCTATCTGTAGAAAATATTACAGAACTATTTACCTAGTTTTAGAAAGAAAATGCCCTCATACATCTGTCTATCTTCTTCCTGCCCCTACTTCTGTCTCTCAGACCTGACCTATCCCTTTTAAGCTTGACTATATCAGTTGGGGGATTTGGAATAATTCTTTTCTCCTGTGTGGAAAAGCTGAAATTATATCAAAGAACTCTGGAACAGTCATCAAGAGGAAGTGAAGTAGCATTTATTGATTTTATAGCTTGTTTTCTTATGTAATTTTTATTAACCCTCTGAAGTAGATATTAATGTCTTTTAACAAATGAAGAAGTCGAGATTTTAATAATCAGATTATAATAACTTAAAGGTCACAAAGCTAATGAGCCTCGGAGCAAGATTTTATTTTATTTTTATTTATTTTTTTAAATTTTTATTTTTCAATTAGAGTTGATATTCAATACCATTTTATATTAGTTTCAGGTATACAGTATAGTGGTTAGACATTTATATAATTTATAAAGTGATCCCCCCAATTAATTTAGTACCTAAATTAATTAGCACTAAACATAGTTATCACAAAAAGTGATCCCCCCAATTAATTTAGTACCTAAATTAATTGGCACTAAACATAGTTATCACAAAATTATTGACTCTATATCCCCTATGCTATACTTTACATCCCCATGACTATTTTGTAACTACCAATTTGTTCTTGATTCCTTCATCTTTTCACCCATCTCTTCAACTCCCCTCCCATTTGGCAATCAACAGTTTGTACTCTGTATCTATGAGCCTGTTTCCGTTTAGTTTGTTCATTAATTTTGTTCCTTAAATTTCACATATAGGTGAAACCATATGGTATTTGTCTTTCTCTGTCTGGCTTATTTCGCTTAACATAATATCCTCTAGGTCCATCCATGTTGTTACAAATGGTAAAATTTCAGTTTTTCATGGCTGAGTAATATTTTACCATCATATATATATGTACCACAATTTCTTTGTCTAATAGTCTATTGATGGTCACTTAGGTTGCCTCATATCTTGGTTATTGTAAATAGCACTTCAGTGAACATAGGGGTGCATATATTTTTTCAAATTAGTGTTTTAGTTTTCTTTTGGTAACCGGAGCAAGACATTAGATGTAGGCCTATCTGATTTCTGCTTTACCATGTAATCCCCAAGTAGCTGTATTATCTATCTTTTTTACTTCTCAGCTGAGATTTCTTCAAAGTATCTGGGTTGTGTTTGTACCTATATTCACAAAGGAAATAAAAATTATATGCTCCCAGTCACCACTGTTCATTTCTTCCTCCTTTTCCTCCCCAAAGGTTCCTTTCCTCTTTGGATCTTGGTTTTAGATGGATTGTATGACATTGATCACTTAAAGTATCATTTTCTAATTAATGCCTTCTCCAAAATCCTCATTAGATGTGAACTGCATAATTTTCTGAAAATAGCCACTAGATCTCATTATTTCATGGTATGCAACAGTGCTGAGAAGTCACATGTGTGTGTTGAAACAAAAAGTTTTGGTACCAGTCTCATTAGTTTGACAGTTTGGGGCAGTAAGAGAGAAAGAGAAAGGGAGATAGAAAGAGGGAGGAAGGGAGGAAGGGAAGGAGAGAAGAAGAAAAAAGAGAAGAAAGGAGAGAGAGAAGAGAGAAGAGAGGGAATAAGAAAGGAAGGGATTTGGAATGAGAAGATTTAATTTAGGCCCCTTGCCATATGTAACTAAGCCTGGTATTAGGGGTGTGTTTATTTTCTGTGAGCCTTATTTCCCTCCCCTGATTATAATGAGAGTCACCTCTGCCTTCTCTTCCTCACAAAGTTAGTGGGAGGTCAATGAAGACATAGATGTAAAAGTATTTTACAGATTCTTAAATACTTTACAATTACAGATTTTGCTAATAACATTTATCCAACATTTAAAAAAAAATATTTTCACATGCATTAGTTTTTCTTTTTTGCTTGTTTCTCAATATTTTGAACCATGAGTTGTTATTCCATTGCACAGATTTTGTTTTCTTGTGTAAGAGTCCTGGATACACTGGAGTCTAGGGTAGGAGGTGAGGCTGCTATAACCCTGAAATCAGGGCAAGGAGCAGAACCACTTGGAAAGCAGAGTAGAGAGCTGGAATCTGATAAGCCAAAAATAAGCAGAGTATCTAAATGGGGTTTCTGAACTGGCAATGTGACCTCAAAAATGTGAAAGTCTGTAACATGAGTGCAGGATGAGCCAAGTGTAAAGGATGGAGCAATTTCCTGGTACAGGCTTAACTATTTGCAACTGGCTAAGTGTTGGCTACATTGAAATAAGGACCTGGATTGTTATAGACACATATTATATGAATGTTTTCATTTTGATGTGTTCCATCTGACTATCAAACTGATCTTCCAGATGGGTCTCATAAATCACTTTCCAGGCATTGGGAGTCTGTAGGGTTCTTGGAGCTGAATTCATACAGAGACCAAAGCTATTTGAGCATTCATATTTTTTTCAAAGTTGTTATTCTTTCTGGTTTCATTGAAAAGCATTGACTTTTTTTTTTTAAGATATAGAATAATTAAACCTCATTTGTTTCTTTTGCAAGAGAGTTCTACTTTGCCTTGGAGATATATCATCTCAGAAGTAATGTTCTCTTTCTCACCACCTATGAACGTGTGTATATGTATTAGGGTTCTCGAGAGAAACCAAACCAATAGGATGTGTAAATATAGAAAGATTTTTTGTGAATAATTGGCTCATGTGATTATGGAGGGGCTGGCAAGTTCAAAATCTACAGCTGGGCTGACAGGCTGGAAGCCTAGAAAAGCTAACATTGCAGTTTCAGTCCAAAAGGTTATAAGGTAGAAACCCAGGAAAGCCAATGATGCAGATAAAATTTGAAGGCAGTCTGCTAGAGAATTCTGTCTTGCTTGGTGAGGCTGGTCTTTTTGTTCTATTCAGGCCTTTGACTGATTGGTTGAGGCTCGCCCATGTTATGGAGGGCAGTCTGCTTACTCAGAGTTTAGTGATTAACATTTAAAATGTTAATAAAATGTAAAAATACTCTTCATATTGACACATAAAATTAACTGTCACCATATATAAAAAGAAAAGATCATGAAATAAAGTCTTTATATACATATTTTATACTTTCATTACATTGATTTTACATATATATTGGAAGTTTTATTTTATTTTCATTTACTTTATATACAGAGAGAGATTTTAGGTTTCATTTGTTTTAAAGAAACTCTTAGAAGTGACTAAAAAATTATTAAAGGCACACAGACATTTGCAATACTAAACCATGGCACAATAGCATAAAATCATTATTTTTTCCAGCTTTATTGGAATATAATTGACATATAACATTGTGTAAGTTTAAGGCATACAATGTGTTGATTTGATACACTTACATATTGCAAAATGATTACCACCATAGTGTTAGCTAACACCTCCGTCATGTCATATAATTGCCATATTTTTTTTTGTGGTGAAAAATCTTTAAGATTTACTCTTTTAACAACTTTCAAGTATATAATACATTAATTGTTAATACTAATTCATTATTTTTAATCAATCAGTTAATTAAACAAAACTGTGGTACTTTGGAAATTTAAATATAATCAAGGTATACAGGGTTACTACCTTTGTGGTTCTTATAGTCTAATGGTGCTTATATAGAAGGTGATTACACACCTTATGACAAGTGCTATGATAAGTATAGGGATGTATTCATCTGCTTGAGCTGCTATAATAAGATACTACAGACCGGATGGCTTAAACAACAGACATTTATTTTCTTACAACTCTGAAGGCTAGAAGGTGCCAGAAAATTTGGTTTCTGGTAAGAGCTATCTTGGCTTGTAGACAGCCACCTTCTCACTATGTCCTCGGATGGCCTTTCCTTAGTGCACACATATGGAGAAAGACAGTGAGTGAGATCTCTTGTTTTTCTTTGGATAAGGACACTAATCTTGTTGGAGCAAGGCCTCACTATTATGATCTCATTTAACCTTAATTACTTCCATAGAGGCACCAATCCAATATAGCCACACTGCGGGGTTAGAACTTTAACATATAAATTTGGATGGAGGATCGACATTCAGTCCAAGGGAGATATGGATCCCATATCGGAGCCCCAACTCAGACAAGGGGGTGTTAAGGCAAGAAATTATTTTTACGTTTAGACTTAAAGAATAAAAAGTAGTTAGCCAGATAAATGGAAGGGGACAGGGGAGTGACCCAGATCTGTGGGAAGAGAGAGAGAGAGAAAGCATGATACTTCAGAAAGAATGAAGTTAGTTTGCTATAGTTAGACTAAGGGTAGGAGGTAGGGAAGTGAGAAATGGGAAGCAAGAGGAATGGAAAGAGAAGCAAGGGTTAAATCAAGCAGGGCCTTAAAGCCTGTGTTAAAGAGTCTGGGTTATGTTTTAATGGCAATGAGAAGGCATTAAAGAGTTTTACTTAGGAGAGTGTCATGATCAAGTTTTTGTTTTTGGAAATAGAACTCTGTCTGCAGTGTGGAAAATGGATTAGATGGGGAGAAATCTGAGGCTGAGAGAACTGTTAGGAGGCTCTTAAAAATGTATTTCTAGATAGAATTAATATTTCATTATTAGACATGGGGATAAGAGAGAGGAAGGAGTCAAAGATTCTTTAGGATTTCTGGCTTTCATTAATGGATGGAGAGTTATACTGTTTACTGAGAATGAAAGAGGAAGAGAAGTTTTTATGTTTGGGAGCATTTTGGACATATTGTGTTAAAAGTATCCAAGGCAACCATGGGGTAATGTTCATAATGCAGTTGAATATACTGCTTGAAACCCAGAGGAAGTATCTGCTTTGGAGATTTATATTTAATGCATATATTCAATATATTCATGGTAATTGAAGCATAAGTGTTTATGCCTTCACCCAGTAGAAGAAAAGAGTCAAGGACAAAATTATAAGAAACTGCAACATTTAAGGATCACACAGAATAAGAGGAATCCATAGTTGAAACCAAAAAAGAACAGTCATAAGAAGAAGAAGAGACCTAGGAAGTTAAATGAAGAGGAAATAAATGTCACTGTCATATGCTGCTGGAGTTCAAGCAGGACAAGCACTTAGAAAAATCCTATAAGTTTGCAAAAGGTCTTGAGTGATCTTAAGAAAAGCAGTTTAAGAAGAGTGATTGTTTGGGATCGAGTTATAAAGTAATGGATTAAGAAATAAGTGGTAAAAGAAAGTTAAGATAGAGAACATGCTCTTAAGAAGTTACCTTATACTTTATTTAGAAATAATCTGGAAGTTATCATTGATTCTTCTTTTTGTAATCCTAGCTTCTATACCTAATCCACCAGTAAGCCTATCTTCAAAATATATCCCATTTCATCTATTTCTTTTTTCTTTACTAATTCAACAGTACTGTCATTGAATCTACTGTCATTGTTTACCTGGACTATGGCAGTATCTCCCATATCATCCCCCTGCTTCTACAGTAATCTTTTGAAAATATAAATCAAATCCTGTTGCTCCCTTACTTAACAGGCCTTTAATAGCTTGCAATTGTACTTTTAATAGATTCTAAACATTATACTCCAGCTTACACACCTCTATACCATCAAGCCTCTGCCTTCTCCAATCTCATCTTGTTCTACTTTGTTCATGCCCACTATTCTCTAGCTGCCTTGATAAATTTATTACTCAAATAATTTTTGCTTTTCTCTACTGAAACTTTTTGCACTAGATATTCTCAATGCCTAGGATGCTCTTTCTCTGGATCTTTACTTATCTAGTTCTTTTATTCTAATTGCACCCTAAAAGTCACCTCTTCAGTGATAAGTTTCCAGATCAATCTAACCACCCAGTACTTTCTACTTATATTTTACTTTTCTTCACAGTATCTGTAACTCTTTGATATTTTCTTTTTCTTTTTGTCTTTTTTTATTTTTGTTTGTATTCCTGTCAATAAAAAGTAACCTTCATGAGAGTAAGAGTCTCCCTATTCTATTCACTATTATATTCCTCCACCTAGCTCAATTTTTGACACATAGTAGGCTTCCAAGTAAATTTATTAGGTGTAAGTGTGGATAGATGGATGAATGGAGCTCTTAAGGAGATTGGGAGAGCTAGTTGTTAGCTAGAGAAAGACAGGGAGTCAAGGAAGGCTAATTATTTAAATTGGAGAGACATGAGCATAATTTAAATACTGATGGGAAGAAACCAGTTTAAGGGAGAGGCTAAAGTAAAATAAAGACACAGGAGGATAACATGACTGGCATTCTTCATTTCTGAGAATCTGTCATCTTAACCAACTTGTTTTTGACCTAAATACTCTTGACCCAATTCTGTATTAGCAATTTTACCTGTATGTTGTTGAAAAGCTGAGTATTTGTATTATCATGAGTTGTTTGGAAATTAGAGAAGGCCTTAGCACAGAAAAGAGGAGTCTTGCCAGAAACCGGGGTTCTGACTTCTGTGGGAATCTCGCCTCTGATGGTCTGAGAGGGAAGTGATTGTAGAGAGCACCTGCCTCTCTCCCACCACATAAAATGTGTACACACTCATTTTTATTGTTTCTATCCTCTGGCCTCACTATGGTATCTTGGGCAAATTGGAAACAACTGATCCACCCAAAAAACAATTTATTGATAGAGTACACTTTGACAGCGGCCATTGCATATTGAGCTCCTCTTCTGAAGAGGCCTAGAGCATGCCTGTGTTTACTCATTCTCTCACTCATTCAACAACTATTTATTGAAGCCTAAACTTGTGTCAGATGCTGCATGGAAAGAGGAAATGATGGACTTCTTTCTGTAAGAAGTAAATTCAAATATTTAGTTTGCCAACAGTGAAGAGATGGAGAGGGAGCAGAAAGTGGTTTACATGAAAGAATTTGAAATTTCATAATATAGTTTTATATTTTTTTCACAGTATTTATCTCAAGTATTTTTACACTTAAATATTCTGAGTACATAATACTGCAGCGTAAAAATGTATCACTATTTATTTATCATGTGGAGTATAGTTTCTTTTTTAAAAATATATTTTGCCATTAAAAATAATGCTGCACAGTTTCTACCCTATTTCACAGTATTTAACCTTTTTTTTTTTTCATGGCTATCTATGGTGCTTTCAGAGTATTTTACAACACACACATTCATACACACACCTTTACCTATTTCTTCATTATCTGGTACTTACAAATATAGTCTCTGTTACATAGAACAGTATAATTTCCTGTTTGCATGGTTCCCTGTTTCTGGCATCTATTCTTTGCCTTAGGAAATATGGGGTACATGCATTCCAAGATGCTTTGTGCTAACAACAGTCCTCTCTTATGTTCTTTCTGCATTGTTCTCTGGGAGATAAGTTCTTGAAAAGTAGAAGAAGATAGATGAAGATCATGATGGGAAGATAGTATTTTCTCAAAAAGTTGCACTAGTGCAGCAGAGAAGCAGCTGTCCAGTTTTTGGGTAATGGATAATTTCATTAATCTAGACTCTGGATCTCCAAGTCTAGAGTAAAATGGGAGTAGAATAGACAGAGTGTCTTCTTACCTTCTTCTAGTTAAGAGTGGGAATGGAAAGATGCTCTTTTTCATGAGATTATGCTTTGTGGATGGGGCACTGATATATACCTGCAGATAGACAGACATATATCTGTATATCTATATATAAAAATATTTTAGTATAATTTTGACATTACTTCCAATATATGTTTACAACTTTTTTTTCCTTTGCTGACTTCCTTTATTCTCCTTTCTTTACTCCTCTTCTTCTTGTATTTCTCTCAATCTCATTCAGGCATTTTAGTTAGTTACTGAATACCTAACACACTACAAGCATTAAACCAGTTACTGGGAATATAATTATTGAAGAAAAAAAAAAAGACCTGTTCTTCTTTCTTCAAGGTGATATCTCTACCTGAATGATTGCATTACAATACATATGTGTCGGCATTATGTTAAAGGCCGTACACTTAATCTGTGCCTAGGCTTAATTCATGTTAATGACCCCTTAATATATATGACTCTTTCTATTCAAGCGTATGAAAACAAATACCTTTTTCCCCCCAAGGAGATTGAGTAAGGTCATACCGAGCAGCACCTCTATAATAGCAAATGTGTCTCTGTTATGGCTTGTCATAAAAGGTTAGGTGTGTCTGGCATTTTTTTCTCTTCATGTCACTCTACAACAGGCAAGACTGATGGTTTGGCTTACTTTTTCTTTTTAGGATTTAGAAAGTTTTATTCTTTTTGAAGCTAAGCATTAGGCAGAGACCAGAATGATAATAAATACCCAATTTTCTGTATCGAGGGTCCAGGATCATCTGAAGATTGAAAAGCAGAGTTTGCAGATATAAATGAAGCTGCTCATTGACTCAGTCCATTCTCCTTGCTGAGGTGAACTTATTGCTGAAACAAAATGTTATACGTGGTGAATTTTAAGCAATGCTGAAGCAGAAAGAAGGTTAGGCTGTCATATAGTGAATTCCTTGCATCACATATTTCTTTGCCATGAAAATTCTCAATTTCAGAAACTTTTAATGAATTTTCAGGTTTTTCCCTTTTATCACTTTTCTTTTTTTTCTTTTCATCTTCTTTTTTTGAAAGGGGGGTTTACATCTTATTTAAGTGTTAAAATATTAACCACTCATGATGTGCCTGAAATATGAAGCAATAACAATGAGGGGTAGGAACAGCCTGCCCCAATGTTCTTGTGTTTCTTAAAGAAGCTACCCACTTTTAAAAACTGGTTTTGGCCCAATGGGTAAAGCAGGATTGTTGAACATGAATTTTAGATCTATCTCTTGGCTCTGACAGTTACTGCATGAGTTCCAATCACATTAGCACCTCTTCAGGTTGAGCCAGAATTTATAGCATAAATTCAACATTTTTCAAATCTTAATCAACCCAGAGGTCATTCTCCTCAAAGTGCAGTTTTGCTACTGCCACTGGAAAATCAATGAAGAAGGGTTGATACTTTCCTGCTGTCACAGCACCAGAAACAAAATGAAATGCTCCAGAAAGATCTGCTCAATTTCAGCTGTAGCTCTTAGAGAATTTTTTTGTTTTAATGCCAGTGACAGTTTTAAAACTTAATGTCTAGGTTCTACCCAGGGGAAATTGTTTAGTCAGCAGTAGCATAATCAGATTAAAATAAAAGAAAAAAAAAAGGAGAAGCTTTGGTCTTATTCTTCCTTGTCTTACAATGCTACTGTTTATATTGTCTGTAGAATAAAGTCCCAATTCTTTGCCTTGGCAATCAGAGCCCTTAGTATACCTCCTGGTTAGCTTAGCACATTGCCTAGTACAAAGGAGTGCTCAACAAATAGTGTTTTAGAGTAGTCGAATAAATGAATCTGTCCTTGGTGCATCCACATCAAACTCCTTCCTATGTAATTATGCATCCACCAGCCATCAGGTCTTCATTCACATAGAGCGCAATGCATTTAGTGCTCCTTTTCCTCTTAATTTTCTATTAAAGTATTCTTATTCCTTTGAGACCTGGCTCAGAGGTCACCTCTGTGACCCTTCTCTGTTCCCTGCCCCAAGAGAAACAGGCCTAGTAGTTTCTTCCTCTGTGGTTACACTACACATTTTCATACTTCTATAATAACCTTTGACAGTATTTTCAAAATAGGTATGGGTGGGCCTGATTATCTGCTAGAATGTGAATTCTATCAGAGACAAGACCTTGTCTTGATCATCTAGCATCAGTGACTTAAAACATGTTTGTTGAATGTTAAATCAACATTCTCTACAATCTAAATTTTGTGTGATATAAAGGCACAAGATTAGGAATGAGAAGGGATTTTTTTCACCAAACTGTACAATCCTTATCCAGCTCTTCCAGACCTCAATTTTTTAAGTGATACAGCTGGCCTAACTGATCACTAAAATTCATTCTTTAGCATTATTATTATTGTTGTCATTGTTTTTGTTGTTAAACTTGTTATTTTACTTTTCTATTACTACTACTAGTAGTACCACTACAGTTACTACAACGAGTATTGCTACCTCAATTAACCATGCCAGTACCACCATTTATTAGGTCCCTACTATGTGTCAAGCTCTGTTATAAGAACTTAAATTACATTATTACATTTAATCTTCAGAACAATCACATGAGTTAGATATTATCAGCTTAATTTCACAGAAATGAGAATTGATGCTGATGGGCTTATCTGAATTCGCAGCTAGTATGTGACAGAGCTAAAATTTAAGCCCAGTATTTGATTTCTAATTCCTAAAAAAAAAAGAACTTTTAATTTATTAAACTAATTATTTTAAACTCAAGAAAACTGAATATTTTACTATAAATATATAATTGTTTATAATTAAAAAATAACACATCCTCATGAAAGACATGGAGACCTCCAAAGAAAACAGAGAATGATAAATCATTCAATTCAATTACTTAGATAGAACCCATATTAATTAACATGCTTATGAATTTTCTTTATGTGTTTTCTCTGTGTATGTATGTAGTTGTGCTTACATAATTGACAACTTCATATTAATTGAGATGCAAAATGGGTAGGGTGGTAAAGCTAGTGTGTGGAGGCTTTAACTCTTGCCATTTCCTGGCCTGAGTCTCATGTACACTAGTAGTTCAGCTATCCAGGGACTGCTCCTACCAAAAACCACTTGAGGCTTTGGTGCTCTGATTCATACCAGGAATTTGTCTCCTCCAAGTGTCAGAGTTAGGTAACTTTAATTTTTTGGAGATATTAGAATATTTGAAGAATGGCATAAAAATTATTGGGAGAAGTGAATTTTAAACAACTGGCTAAATTTCCCCTATTGGAGGAAAAAGTCATTCCTAGAGCTTACTGAAAGCCTAATCCTTGAAAAAGATCCAGACTTTGAGATTAGATTAACTGGATTACAGTTTATTATTTATTATTATTTTTTACTCAGGAGCCAGAAGCACATATCACTTCAGAAACTATGATAGACTGTAAGGAGAAACCTGAGTCTATGAAGATTGAAGTCATTTGTTCTAATTCACGTGCCTAAGAGACGATGTGTTCAGGACTAAGTGTTAGTAGAGCAAAGGAGTAGCATTACTGTTGATTCAGCATTTACTTGACCACATACTGTGTTAGTTCCTTGCCATACATTTTATTATTTTACACTCTCATTGACTCTTTCAGATGAAAATGTTATCTCCTTTATAGAGATTAAAAAAAAAAAGACTGAGATAAAATAATCTGCTCAAAGTTATAAACATCTAGGAAGTAGCAATGCCAGGATTTGAATCTTCATCTGTTTGACTTCTAAATCTGTATTCTTTCAGCAATACCACACTTCTGAGGCTTTTCAACCCTCAGAACAGAGTTCTAGCTATCATTTCTTGGAATGGCTGCTGTGCCAGTCAAGATACTGTATTAGGAACAGAATCTTTATGAGTGTGAGGGGACAGGGGTTTCATTAAAGGAATTAGACATTACATAACTATGGCAGGATCTGAGGAAGTGACAATCGGAGTTGGAGGATCAGAGAAACATCATCATCCCGTCAACCTAAGAAGCAAAGCATCAGAGTGAGACAGCACAGTGGGTGATCTTGGAGAGAGCCATGGAAAGCTGTTGCCTCTGTGTAGCTACTGATTCTGTGGGTCTGATCCCAAATATCTGGTAGTGGGTCTAAGCTCTCCAGTTAGCAGGACCAGAAGTAAGAGAAAAGAGCAGGGAAGAGGAAGAACAAGGTGGGAACTGCCACGCTGTATCTGTGTCTGATGTCTAAGCAAAGATCTGCAGAGACTGACTGCTGCTTTATTTTCACCTTACAAATCATGTGTAACTTGATCTTTTGACCAACTTTAATCTATAACCATTCAGGAAAAATCATTCTGAGAAACATAGTTTTCTGCTTAACTATATACCCTCCACAGCTGCCATTTGGACACTTCTGGAGGTTGTTTGCTCCAGAGGAAAGGATGTCCAACTAGCTATCCCAAAGCCAAATATCTATAGCAATACTGTTCAATATGACTTTTTGCAGTGATAGAAATAGTCTATATCTACGATGCACCCCCATTCCTCTCTCTTTTCCACTCTATGAGCTCCTTATGGGCAGAAAATATGTTATATTCCCAGTGATCACGTAAATGAATAAATGGATGGTCAGTCTCTTTAATAGACAATAAGCTGTTGAGGTAGTTGCTAGTGGGCCAAAAGGCAGTATTATAAAATAATAGAATTTTAGGTCTGGCATAGACAGCTTAGAGGCTATGGTAGAAAGAATACAGGATTTGGAGTTCTAATCCTAGCTCTGCTATTTTTTTGGTTATGTATCTTGGTCAAGTTTTTGGGCTTTGGGCTTTTCTAAGCTTCATTTTCCTTATCTGTAAGAAAGGGAAGGTTATGCCTATTTCAGAAGAAGTAATAAGAGCGTGTAAAGTATTTAGCACAGGGACTGGCAAATATAATCTATAATCTATATAATTTCTTTCTTAGAGATTTTTGAGTACATACCCATCATTATTAGTGAAGTTTTCTAGCAGAATTAGAATCCACCATTTTGAGATGTATTGTGAATAAAATGTTATTTTTACTATAATTGATCATTCTCTAGTGCCATAAACACAGGGCCATTCGAGGCCTTCATTTCCCTCTATGAGAGGAGTGCAACTAAGGACAGTTAAGGAAGATTTTACAGGTTCAGCTGCATATTGGACGAGTCCTTTGGGACTTCAAAGCCTTTCTGAGAATTATAAGATTAAATAGTTGTAGAACTCTTTTTGCTGCACTAATATAAGTGTTCATGGTGACAGTCACTGCTTTGTGGCTCTGACCACTTTCATCTGTAGAATCATCATTTTGTTTCATTTTACAAACCATTTAGATATGAATTGGATTTGTCAGAGAGCAAGACTCAAAATATGTTTAACTGGATCCATAGAAACAGAATCCAGGCATGGATTTTTGTTCGTTATTTGGGGGATGACCATTTTTCTCCTTGCTCAGTCTGCTGACTGCACTTGGGATTTGGACTACAATTATCAGAATCCTCAATTGGATTATACTTTTATGTAAGTCAAGCTAGTGAAGTATTAAAAAAATACATAATTCATTTTTACCCAGAAATTTAATCCATGACTTCTATTGTAGTAGCTAATCTGATTTCCTGGTCATATGAAACCTTAAAAGGGTCTTCCAAGGGCACCGAACCACAGTTTCTCCTTTCCCTTCACTGTTTGTCAGTTCTATATATAGGAGCTCAGATTTCTTCTCAAGTCAGGATGTTTGTGGTGACATTTTTAAATGAGTCCAAGTTTAAATGTTTTACTGAGCTCTCAGCAATATTTGTAATAGGTAGTGTCAGAAAACCAGCTTAGTACAGGCATGAGAAAGACTCAAGAGGACAGGTAGTACTTGACTAGAAATCAAGAAACCAGACTGAACTCTAGCTCTACGATTTATTAGCTGAATTACTTGACTTTCTTAGCTTCCTCATCTGTAAAATGAGAATAATTGAATTTAGTCTGCAGGATTGTGGTGGGTCTGAAATGAAGTAATAAGCAACGAGGTGAATAATAAAGCAAATACATATATTTATATCTATGCATTTAAACTGTGACTCATGGTTTTCTTTTTCGGGATACTTTTTTAAAGGAACATAATTTGATCTCAAATGATCTTTCCAAAACATCTGATGTATTTATATTTTGTGTCCAAGGAATCTAGGTCTCAGTTCTGGGCAGAACCTCAATTATCACTCTACATAACTTTCCCATGATCCCTTCTGCAGTTTTCCTGATAGAAGCTTTCAACTTCTGTTTGAATGCTTCTAGTGATGAGGCACTCACTAGTAGGGCATTGTGCCTTTGGATCATTCCTTATTACCTGTACCAGATTGCTCCACAAAGCTTGAAGTTTGGTGATAAAACTAACAGCAGGGGGACATTACTACTTCAAAGATTATGTTCTAGCAAATGGTCCACAAACCTGCTTATTAGTGGAAATACTTTGACCTTTACTTATCCTGAGTTTTACTTATGGGACATTGTTGCATATTTAATCACAAATTAAAGATCCACTTTTTTGTGTGCTAGATATGTTACTACTGTAAGGTCTTGGATGGGTCTGTTCATTTCCCTGCTTCTCTTTATTTGTAAAATAGATGTAAGAGTAGTCAGCCTGTCTTTCTTCAAGTTGTTGAGAGGATGAACTAAAGTACCATAAATAATATGCTTTACAAAGTGCTATAGCAGAGGTCAGAAAACCCTGGTCTAAATGTTGGCCATCTATTTTTGTAAATAAAGTTTTATTGTACCATAGCCATGCCTATTCTCTTATGTGTTATGACTTTGGTTGGTTTCACACTACTTTGTCTGAGCTGAATAGTTGCAACAAAAACTGTGTGACCTCCAAGCCTAAAATGTTTACTATCTAGCTATGCTATAAAAATATGTGTTCATTATTAGAATTACTAGGATTATTTTAGAAAAAGGCATAAGATGATGATATTGTTGTAAATTAATAGAAATCTAGTCAACTCACTTGGTGAACATTAATTGAGCACCTGACAATGTTGAGAGCTGCCTTATATAATTTATATGAATTTTCATACTTAATCTTTACAACATTATGTGTTTGGCATCTTATTGCGTCTGTGCTACAAATGAATAACTCCCCATAACTTAAACAAGGCTACACAGGCAGAGAGCCAGAATGAAATTTAGATGTCTGGTTCCAAAATTCATGTTATTTTTATGATGGCACCTAGCCTCTCATAGTTATGACAGTTGTGACTTTAAGTATTGTAATTCTTACCTGTTAGAGCCTCTATAGAAAATATTAAGGGTCTTAAAAGTTGTATATGATCAAGTTAATAATGGGTACAAATGTTTATCATGCATTATAAATACATTAATATCAGAAGGATCGGTTATTTGAAAACATGGAAACAGATAATGGCAAAAACTAATAGACTGATGAAGATTGAACAGTAAGGATTACTGAATCTTTGAATATTTTGACATCATCACATCTTTGTCAGCACACACCAACCTTTTTCAGTTTAGGTATCTATTACTTAAAATCTCAATGGAATCACACATGGTGAAAAGATAGGATGAAAGAGTCTATAAGCTGACAGGCTGATTGTTCCTCTAGTCTATATTTTTTGAAAATCTTCTAACATTAACTATAAAATAGTCAAAACTTTAATAAAATAGGTTGGGCTACTTCATTAAAAGTGAGGCATAAAGGAAATGATTATTGAGAGCTTTTATAAAGAACCTGAGGGTTATCTTATTAGGTATAATAAAAAAGGAAACAGAACAT
Source organism: Pteropus medius (assembly GCF_902729225.1). NCBI lineage: Eukaryota > Metazoa > Chordata > Mammalia > Chiroptera > Pteropodidae > Pteropus > Pteropus medius. The sequence continues at coordinate 4,675,131 of NW_024340701.1, read as the reverse complement.
ATATCCCTTTTTTTGCATGAGATGCTAACATCACACTTGTCATTCATGTATAATGTGTAGAATTTGAGTTAAAAGGAACCTTAAAGAGCCTTCTATTTAACCCTCTCAATGTATAGATAAGCAAACTGAGGCTCAGAAAAGTTTAGTTATTTGCCTAAGGTCACACAGCTAATATGTCAGAACTAGAAGTCAAAATATCCTCTCTGATTTTCATTTGTTTTAGTTTATTCATCCATTCATTCATCAGTTTTTAAAAGTTAATTCAATCATTCATCTAACATGTATTGAGGCTTTGCTATGTGGCTGGTATCCACTATAATAGATGCCATCACATGTGTTATTTCATTTAATTCTCATGAGGTGGTTATTACCTTCATTTTATAGCTGAGAAAACTAAGATTAAAAGAGATTAACAACCTTGCCCAAGGTCTCACAACTTTGACATGAATTAACTAGCTAGAGGGAATATGGAGCCAATTTGAAGCTCCCTATATAATTCTAAAGTCAGACACAACAAAGGTAATTAACCCTCTCTTCCAACTCTGAAGTGATAATTACTTTTGTCAGATTTTCAACCTGAGCTGGTAGAGAACTTAGTATTTGAAGTCACTGGCCAGAGCCTGAAGAGATGATCTGAATTATCAAAAGAGCAGAGATTTAGGTGTTTTATTTTATTTTACATTTTGTTTACCTCATTTCTTTACGTATACTTGTTTTAAATGGCTGCAATCATAGAAATGCAAGATTACATATTGCTCTTTATTAGTTAATATCAGAACATTTTATAATCTCTCAATGTCATCTCATATTCCATTTTATTTATAGTCTTTGCAATTACAATTTTGATAGAGGCTATTCGGTTGCATAATTGTACCATAATGTTCCTCATTCTTTTTGTTGTACATTGATTTTCTTTTTTTAAACTAACATAGCTATTAAACATGTTCTAATATTTAGGGTTATTTAGTGTTTTTTAATCTTCTCTTTTATTATTTAAGAAATAATATGGGAAATAGTTTAAAATCACTATGTCAAAGGATACGAATGTTGTTATTGCTTTTATATTTTTCTATATAAGTATCAAAAGGATTGCACTAATTTACCATGCCTACATGAATAAAAAATGAATTCAGTCGAGAGCTATTATTGAAAGCTATTATTGAGGACTATGATATTTTTGACATATTTTTCTAATTTAGTAAATGGTTAGATGATTTAGATACCTGGCATGTATGTAGCAAAGGTGATGTTTTGTAATCCAAATGCAAAAATTGGACTCTTACTTTTGCCTATAGAGTTATTCCCCCTTTAGATTAACATATTATCCAAAAAGTTTAGGCCATATAATATCAAAAATTTCAGATGTCCTGATGTGAGTGATGATGACAGAAAGGAAGCAACTCCAAACCTTAGATTTTCTGCAACAGTTAAGTCTTTTCTTAGTTTATTTCATATTAAGACTAAAAATAATTTCACTTAGAAAATTGTGCAAAGGATATGAAGAAGTTTGATTAAAGACTCTTTCAAATGTTGATGTATCTTTTTAATATATAACCTCTAATATTGTAACCAATAATTAAAATAAATCTACATCAAAAAAGCAATAAAGAAGCTAACCATGAAAATTCTCATTAAATATAGTTTTAACATATTTATTTTATTTCATTTAGGAATATTTTATATAGGCACATATTTTGGAATAAATAATAGGAACCCTCCTTGCTATATTTTAGAGACATTGGAATTTCTTTGGTATGAAAAAGATTTTAGTTATTCATTCAATAAATCTGCATTATTTCATGTCTTTTTTTATTGTGGTAAAGATCATATAATGTGAAAGTTTTCATCTTACTATTTTTAGGTATACAGTACAGTAAGGTTAACTATATGTACATTTTTGTGTAACAAAACTAGAATTTGTCATCTTGCAAAGCTGAAACTCTATACTTATTGAATAACAATTTCCCTTCCTCCATATCCCTAGCCCCTGAGAACTACCATTCTACTGTTTCTAAGAGTTTGACTACTTTAGATACATTGTAAAGCAAAATCATGCAGTATTTGTCTTTTGTTCCTAGCTTATTTCACTTAGCCTAATGTACTCAAGGTTCACCCATTTGTAGCATATGATAAGATTTCCTTCATTTTAAAGACTGAAAAAAATATCCCATCGTATGTTTTTTCTTTATCTATTCATCTGTCAATGGGCATTTAGACATTTAGGTTGCTTCCACCTGTTGGCTATTGTGGGAAAAACTGAACATGGGTATGCAAATATCTTTTCAAGATCCTGTTTTCAATTTATTGGACATGTACCCAGTACTGAGATTGCAGGATTATATGATAACTTTATTTTTAACTTTTTGAGGAACCTCCATACTGTTTTCCATAGAGGCTACACATTTTATATTCCACAGCAGTGTACAAGGATTCTAATTTCTCCACGTTCTCTTCAGCACTTGTTATTTTGTTTTGTTTTGTTTTGTTGTTGATAGAGGCTATTCTAATGGGTGTGAGTTGATATCTCATTGTTATTTTGATTTGCATTTCCCTGATGATTAGTGAAGTTAAGCACCTTTAATATTCTTGTTGTCCATTTTATACCTTTGGAGAAATGTTTATTCAGGTCCTTTTTTTCCCCCTGGCTTTAGTGAAATATAATAGACAGTTAGTTGCTCATATTTATACTGTACAATTTAATGATTTTTTTCAATCATAGTTGGCATACAATAATATATTAGTTTTAGTTGTATAGCATAATGATTAGAGATCTCTATAAATCACAAAGTGATCATCCTACAAAATCTAGTACCTCATTCCCCCTTACATATTTATTACCAAATTATTAACTATTTTCTTTATTCTATATATCTCCATGTCTATTTTGTAACTATCCATTTGTACTCCTTAATCGCTTTGCCGTTTTACACCATTCCCCACAACTCCCCTTCCATCTAGTAGCTCTCAAAATATTCTCTGTATCTATGAGTTTATTTCCATTTTTGTTGTTATTGTTTATTTAGTTCTTTTGATGCCACATATACATGAAATCATGTGATATTTTTCTTTATCTGACTTATTTCATTCGACGTAATACTCTCTAGGTCTATCAAGGAAATATATTTTTCCATCCCCTTCCTTTTACTTTGTGTGTGTCTTTTAATCTGAAGTGGGTCTTTTGTAGGCAGCATATGTAGGGTCTTGTTTTCTTATCCATTCAGCCACTCTTTCTTTTGGTTAGAGCACTTAATTCTTTTCCATTTGAGGTACTCGTTGATAGGAATGTAGTTATTACCATTCTTTATTCATATTTTTGATACATGATTTTTTCTTCTTAAAGAAGTCCCTCCAACATTTCCCATAATACTGGTTTGGTGTTGATAAATTCCTTTAGCTTATTTTTGTCTGGGAAGCTCTTTATCTGTCCTTTGACTGTAAGTGATAGCTTTGCTGGATAAAATATTCTTGGTCGTAGATCCTGCGTCTTCATCAGTTGAATATTTTATACCAAACCTTTCTGTCCTGTATAGTTTCTTTTGAGAAATCAACTGCCAGTCTTGTGGGTGCTCCCTTGGAGGTAACTAACTGCTTTTCTCTTGCTGTTTTTAAGATTCTCTCTTTGTATTTAATCTTTGGCATTTTAATTGTAATGTGTCTTGGTGTGGGCCTCTTTTGGTTCCTCTTTTTTGGGACTCTCTGAGCTTCTTGGGGTTGTATGTCTATTTCTTTCACCAGGTTAGAGAAATTTCCCATCATTATTTCTTCAAATAACTCTTCAACTTCTTGTTTTCCTTCTGGTACCCCTATGACATGGGTATTCTTACATTTAATTGTGTCTTTTTTCTTGCCGTTCTGAATGAATGTCCTTGGCTTCCCCATCCTCTATATCAGTGGTTCAATCCTCTTCTTTATCCACTCTGTTGATTCCTCCGATTTACTCTTCATCTCAGATAAAGTGTTCTTCATTTCTGACTGGTTCCCTTTTATAATTTTCATTTCCATTTTCATGTTTTTTATCTCTTTGTTAAAGTTCTTACTGAGTTCATCTACTCTTCCCCTAAGTTCATTGATCATCTTTATAACCAGCGTTTTGAATTCTGCATATGTTAGATTGCTTGACTCCATTATTCCTGGATCTCTGTTCTGTTTTCTCATATGGTTTCTGCTTTTTTGTCTTCCCATTTTGGCTGCCTTTCTGTGTCTGGTTCTATGTACTAAGGAAAGCTCCTAAGTCTTCCAGTCTTACTAGCATGGCTTTGTGTAGTAAGTGTCCAGTGGCACTGTCCTGAGAGGGCTCCAACTGCAGACCAAGTGCCCTCCGCTGCCACCTGTTAAGATTCAGCAAGCAATCCACAGATGCTGTGTTTATAGTTGCCTCAAGAGCCTGTGCCAGAAACTGAGGTCAGCATGAGTCTTGGAGTTGGCTCAACAAGGAGCACCCGACTTGCCGAGGACAAAACTTGTGTGGGGCTGAGTTGGGGGAGGTGGAGTTTCAGGAAATCCTCTGGGCAGAGTGATCTTTGTTATCTAGTTAGATGATGATAATGAAGTCTCAGCTGTGGAGGCACTGAGTCTGCACTCTGGGAGTGAGGAGGACTCAACAGAGGAACAATGGATACTGCCAGCACTTCTGCCCAGGAGAGAGCCTCGCCTCTGGCCCTTCCTCTGACAACTCAGTATCCCATTGTAAGTCCCTAATGCCGCCACCTTCTGTCCCACCCCCCTGCAGCCAACTCGGTGGCAGATGGGGGAGAGCTCAACAAAGGAGCAGTGCTTTCTACAACTGTGCTTAATCCTTGCACCTCTTTCATTTCTATTTCCATGACTCCACTACCTTTCCTTGCCTTCCTTCTTGATGTGTGTTCCTAAAGATTCATGACTTTGGTTCTCTTCTTTTTCTACACTCTCCTGTTGTTGTGGACAAACACATTTATACAGCTAGAGTTTTGGCTCTACCACTTTATCTTAGATGAATTACTAGATCTCCCTGAGCTTCATTTACCTTTTTCATAAAATGAAGATGAAATAATAGTATCACCTACCATATTTAGTTGTAAGGGCTGTTGAGCAAATGTATAAAGAAAGTACTTTTACTTGGTATAACTTTACAGAAAGTTTATTGTAATAATTCCTTGGAAAGCATGGTCCCTTTAATTATAAATTAAATTTCTATTTCCAAATGTCATTGTATCTGCTGGGTATTTCTACTTAGTTACTTTGCAACTAACTAAAACTTTCTGGTAGAATGACTCCTCTGCTTGTCTCTTGACTCTGAATTATTTCATAATCTCTTCTGGGACTTGCTGTATCTCTCATACTCCTTGGCTTTTATAGAACAAAAAGTATATTCTTTTCCAAGTTAAAAAACATCTGATTGGTGTAAAGCATCCTTGTAAGAATGGTTTAAGGGGAATAATGTTGGGCCCAGACAACCAGAATCCTCCTTGAAGATATTCAGTAGTTGATTCTACTTAAATAACAACTAACCTCACAGCATTTGAAGTATTAAGAGAATATATACTGAATGACTACTTTGTACCAGGCCTTATCTCATTTTTTCTTTTCAGACAACCAGTGAGGAATTCTTTCGTGACACCACAACTGTCATCTGGCTAGATTGGTAGCCTAAAGAGTTGATGAGATCCTTGTCACTAGAAGTATTTACACAGAGGCCATAGAGGAATTTTGTGTTAGGAGACAATGCATATATATCTCATGTTTTTCTATACCTCACATACAAAAGGAAACTGATTGCTTTTGCTTCTAACTATCTTTTCTGCGATGTTTGTATAGTGATCATCCCTGGATGATAGAGATACTGTCTCCTTCTGGAGAAAGGAACAGGTGTGCTTACTGTACAGAATAAAAGATTCAAATTTTCTTAGCTCGGAATTTTTTCCTGAAACACAATCCACTTGATGTGCAATTTATCATCTGGCCCTCTCTGCAGTGCTACAAGGGAAGTGGGGCTCAGGGAACCAGTACAAATGCTGACACTCTAGCTATTGCTATTACTGTGAGTCCTTTATCTGTGACCCAGGAGTCTTATATCTTCTGCCAGTATCCATGAGACAATGATATTTATTTTGTTAGCTTGAAAGTAGAGTGAAATCTCAGACCCTTCACAGTTCTTAACAGTTTGAAGGTAGTAGGGAACAACATGCGAAGATTCTTGTCTTATGTTGAGACCAAAGGGTACTATACTTAAAGCCAGGCAGTTGTAGATAGGCACGATTCTTTGCTTTGCCACTTACCAGCTGTTTCTTCATGAATAAATTACTTAACACTTCCAAAAACAATTTCCTTTACTTTTTTAAATTAAATTTATTGGGGTGACTTTGGTTAATAAAAGAATATGTTTCATGTGTACAATTCAATATTACATCATCTGTATATTGCATTGGGTGTTCATCACCCAAAGTCAGATCTCCTTCTGTCACCATATATTTAACCCCCTTTACCCTTATCTGCCTTCCCCTCTATCCCCTTTTTCTCTGGTAACCACTAAACTGTTGTCTGTATCTATGAGTTTGTTTGTTTGTTTGTTTGTCTTGTTCATTTGTTGCTCTCATTTTTATATTCTTCATGTGAGTGAAATCATATGGTTCTCAACTTTTTCTGACTTAATTCACTTAGCATGATAATTTCAAGATCCATCCATGTTGTTGCAAATGGCAGTATTTCATCTTTTCTTATGGCTGAGTAATATTTCATTATATATATGTACCTCATCTTTTTAATCTACTCATCTATTGAAGGACACTTCGGTTGTTTCCATGTCTTGATCATCGTGGATAATGCTGTATTATCCACAAAAATAATATTTTTGTTTACAGTAAAAGGTCATAATACCAGCCTTACCAAGTTGCTAGGAGAATTAATAGGGATAATAATTATTTGAATGCCACCAATGCAGAGCCTGGAACACAGAAGATACTCAGTAGAAATTTACTGTTCTGATTTGTCTAGCCTTATGATTTTGTGTCATTCTCATTTCTAAATGTTTCTTTGCTCTGGCTCCAACTCTCCTGAAATGGGAAGAAATAGGTGTTAATATTAGACTTAAACTGGTTTATATTCTGGTTTATATTATATTTCTTTCTTTTCTTCATACCTACCCCTTAAAATTTTACTTCCTTTTTTTAAAGAAAATTTTAATTCAAATGGTATTCATGAGGCACCTTCTCTGAGCCAAATGCTTAGGATATAGAATGTAGACTTCTTTTTTCAAGTAAGCATTCATTAAACATTTATTGAATACTTACCATGTACCAGATACCATTTTAACTATTATAGAAATAGCATGGACAATACAGACAAGGTCCCTGCTCTCATGGTATTTCTATTTTATCATGACAGTTAAAAATTCACTGTGGTAAGTATATGAGAGCAGTTTAAGTAGGGATCTGTGGAAACAACTGATTCTGAAACCTAACTCTGAGGATTTCTGGTAACATAACCCCTGAGTGACTTTGAAGGTCAAGGAAGGATAATCCAGGTTATAAAGGTTTGCCAAGTCATTCTCAGCAGGAAACAGATGGAATATTCAAAAAGATAATTGAAGAGAGTTTTTAAAATAAACTATTGAGTAGAGGTTTAAGAGAATTGTCAGGGGTAGAAGGGCATCTAGGGACTGACAATAGTAAAAACTGTTGCTATCCCAAAGACTGAAGGGATAAGGAGAAGAAGCTATGACCAAAATCCTATAAGAACTGTAGCTAACAGTTCTCTTATATGGCTGGTGTGAGGGGGAGGGACAGAATAAATATCTTAACCTCTCTTTCCTTCTGCCTTCCAGTCTACTGCCAGTGCTTTCCATTGGCCTTATCCAATAGGAAGAGAGAGGACAGTGGGTCCCACATGGTATAGTCTGTAGAAGTCAGTATCCTGGCCTTTCAGGACACAGGACACTGAGAAAAGTAGAAAATAGATCTGGAAGAGCAAACAGAATAACTAGCATAGCAATGGGACAGAGTATTCTAGGCAGAGGCAACAGCATGAAGGCATAGGATGTGAAATGGAGGAACAGGAGCACCTAATAGTGGGGTGCCTAGAGCCTACGGCAAGAAGAGGACTCCAGAGGTAATTGGTGTTAGGATGTGGAGGATCTTAAATGCTATGTTGAAGAGCTTAAACTTTCTTTCAATATATAGAGAGACATGACTAAAGGGATCCAGAAACAAACAATGAGATTTGTGCTTTAGAAAGTTAGGTTTCCAGGAGGAAGAGAAGAGAATGTGATTTAGGGAAAGATGTTTCTGTTCCTAGATGGTCTGAGGGCATGGACAAGGAGAGAGGCAAATGTTATTAGAAGAAAGAAGAGTCGGGCTCTGTCTGGGAGTTGCAGGGAAGACCTTGTATAAAATAGCCTCATTGAAGAGTTTTCTTTCTTATCCTTTCTTGAAATGTAAATGGAATCTTTTATGAATCAGGGCAGAATTGGCCTTAAAACTACCTTTCTCCTGATAATCACTTTCCTGGAAGAAATGATGAATTGTGCTTTGTCCATATTCCTTCAAAGATTGCTTCTGTAACCTTCCCTTAAACACATTCCCAAGAGCAGACTCTTTCATTTAGATGAGGCCATTTTCCTCCTTCGGTTTTGTTGGAAATGTCCAAAAAGGAATAGTTCCATTTCCTTCCTGTCCTAAGAGTCATTACGTATTAATAGAATATCTACATGTAGATAAGCTCTGGGTTCCTTTGTCCTACAGGAAGGCATCAAAGGGCACCATGACTTTTAAAACAGTTCTTCAAGGTGGGTAAAGGTGGCCTTTAAAAAGAAATCATCACTGCTTAGAAATCACATCCCCTGAGAGGTTTTATTCATTCATCCAGCTGACAGGCAGCAATGCCATGGGAAAGGATAAATTGTACTTTCTATAATTGAATATGCAGGACACAATGAAGCACATGCAGGAACCAGGACAGAAGACACTTGGGACCTTTTCCAATGGGCTACTACCACTGACAAGCTTTTTAAGGACAAGTATCATATGTAAACCATATCATATTCTCAGATGCACTAGCCAATAACAGTCATTCAAAAATTGTTTTATGAATGAATAATACCTTTCTAGGCAGTGGAAATAGCCCATGCAGAGGTCCAGAGGCATGAGAAAGCATGGTTTACGTAACAAAAGAAAATGCAAATGGTTTGATAAGACTAAAGAAAAGAGTTTGTTTGGGGAAGAAGAGAGACCAGTGAAAGATAAAGCAATAGAAGTCCTCAGAAATAAAATTTCCTCTGCTTTAAAATTCTACTGAGAAGTTTGGACTTGTTCTTATAGTTATTGGAAAGCTATTGGATAGGCTTAACTGTGGGCATGACATGGTCATCTACAAGGTTTATTAAGATCATTCTTTTAGTATAAAGAATGAAATGGATGAAATCTAGGAAGGAAGTTAGTGAAATAGCCTGTTTTGTGCCAGTGGTAATGAGGATGGAACTAAGTGTTTGAGTATGAGCAATGTATAGGACATATATAGATGGGATATGGTGATGTTTAGAAGTAAATGATGAAGGTAAAGAAGAAAAGAAGGGTTAAAGGTGATTCCTACTGACTAAATTCCTTGAGGGCAGAGACTATGTTTGATTCATTCTTACACCCTCATTATAGCTGTATCTTCTCCTGTGTGTTGACAGAGTGGGAACTTGGGAAATATTTACTAGACGGGGCTCAGTGAGGGACAAGTCCAGGAGCAGGAGCAGGAGACCATGGGTGGAGATGGAACATATGAATGATAGGCTAGGGCTGAGTTATTGAGAGTAAATGCAAACTGTTCCTGATTCCAACTAGCTCTTTTTATCTTAGGGTTTTGAACTATCAGGTCCTGGTACCAGAGAAACTAAAAGAGTAGAATTTCTGGCTTCAGATCCAGGAGCAACACCTAAGCTAATCCTTAGTGAATATTTACCAGAAGAAAAAACTGTAAATAAATACATGAATGAAACCTAAAACTTCTTTGGAGTGATAGAGTATTGACTTATCAGGAAAACTGCCCATTTGACTCAGGCCCACAGCTACTCTGGAAAATATTGAAACATACCAAATTATTTTTTAAGTGAGATAATATGTCTGACATGATCAACAGAGTTCCTTATTCATAGAAATACTCTATATCTGATAGCTGTTGATATTACTTTATTATTTTGATTGAAACATATATTTACAATATAAATCAGAAAGGATGCCTTACGTTCAAAACACAATCTGAACTGGGACAAGGTTTGGAAAAGTTTTGACTTAGTACCATGTCCAGGGCCACTTGTGATCCTGAAGGGTTACATATGTGAACATATGGGATCAGCCTATATAAGATCTCGAATTTTTCCTCTCCTCTAAATAGATTTTGGGGGCTATTTTTCTTTTATTGTGCCTCAACTTAGACTTTGGAATCAGAACTGTGTATAAACACCAGATCTAATACTCCTAGTCCTGGGACATTTGACTAATTATGTAACTTTTCCAAACCTCAATTTTCTTTTCCATAAAATGAGGATAATAATACCTATATTATTGGGATGTTGGGGATAAATTAGGTAATATAAATAAAACACTTGGCAAAGTTCATGGAATATAGTGCTTAACAAATATCAGCTTTCTGTCTTGCTTTTTATTCTATTCAGAATTTTAGCTAATTGAATGAGGCACGTCCACATTATGGAGAGCAGTCTGCAATCTGCTCTACCCCAAATTCACCAATTTAAATGTTAATCTCATCCAAAAACATCCTCCAAGCTGACACATAAAATTAACCATCACAATTGGTAATATGAACTACTCCCAGCTTTGTGGGAACTCCGAGGCTTTTTTTTCTGACTATTGCTTTCCAGTGGTTCTTTCCTCACCCTTGGGTAGCGCATGCTGTCACACACACACACACACACACACACACACACACACACACACGTACTCAAATGAAGATTCAGGAGGACCCTGTGAACTCTAGCAACTTCGGCCTTTCCAAGCTTCCAAATTCATTTTCTCAACTCAAGGGGAGCCCTAGGATCCACTTTGGTTCACCTGTCTGTGCTGTGGCCTGGAAACTCTCTTTAGACAGTAAATTGGGTAATCATAGGGTCACCTTGTTTATTTACTCTCTATCAGGCATCACTTTCCTCTTCTGGCTGTTTTCCAACATCTGAAAACTGTCGTTTCATGTGTTTTAATTTTATGTTGTTTAAGACAAGAGGTTAAATCTATTCCCTGCTACATTACTTGACCAAAATTGGAAGTTCTCCTTCATAAGAGTTTCTTTGTAAAAAGGATTATGCTTTTTAAAAGCTGACCTCTTGGTGATTTCTAGAGATATCTAAAAGTAATACTGGGATATTCATTAGATTTGCTTACTACCTCACAGATCTTTCTGGGACAAAGAGCAGGAGTATTAACTTTAGTAAACTCTTCGGTGCTGCTGACTTTGTGAGACTTTGAATAAATTACGTGACCTCAATTTTTCTATATATAGAATGGTAATTAAATCTGATGCTACCTATGAAAACACCTAGTAAATAGAATACTTAAAAATCTTAGGATGAGTCAAAAGACCCACAGCTTGTTGGGTTAGGGCATGGACAAGCAGAACTAGTAGTAAATTCCAGGGTTTATTAATATCCTTCTGGAGAATAGCCAGAGCACATGGTCTTGAATGGAAGTCTAACTTTGTGGTACAAAGTCCAGGCTTTCTAGCCACAGAGACCTGGGTTTTGACAAATTACTAAATCCTTAGTTTCATTTTGAAAAGAAAAAGAGATAATAATAGTACCTTACTCATAAAATTAATGGGAGTTTAACAATTTGAAAATTTGTGTAAAGCTCTTATACATGGAAACTTTTAAAAAAGAAAGTTAACATCATACATTGTTGGTGGACTATAAAATGGTACGGCCACTGTGGAAAACGTTTTGGTAGTTCCTTATTAAGTTAAACATAGAATTACCATATGACACAGTAATTCTACTCCTAGATATATACCTAAAAGAATTGAAAACAGGTATTCAAGGAAAACCTTGTGCACACATGTTCATAGCAGCTCTCTTCACAATAGCCCAATGATGAAATAACTCAAATGTCTATCAGTGTATGAAAACATAAAAAAATTTAGTGTATTCATTCAGTGGAATATTATTTAGCCATAAAAAAGAACAACAGACTGACACATGAATGAACTTCAAAAATGTTATTCTAAGTGAAGAAAGCCAGACATGAAATAGCATATATTACATGATTTCATTTATATGAAATATCAAAAATAGGCAAATCCAAAGAGATAGAAAGCAGATTAATGTTTGCCAGGGATCAGAGGGGATAGAGAACGAATGCTTAATGGATATTAGGTTTACTTCTGGGGCACTGAAAATATTCTGGAACTTGATACTAATGATGTCTGTACAAATTGTGAATATATTAAATGTCATGGGATTGTACAACTTAAAATGGTTAAAATGGTTAATTTTATATGTATTTTGTCACAATAAAAACATAAAAGAAAGTTTATGTTTTTATTATGATTAACAAAAGTTTATACTTTTTCTCTATCCTAAGAACTCACACTGCTGGGATCACATCTATATAGTCCATTGAACACTGAAGGCTTTGACTTTCACATGGTGGTGGATCTGTGGAACACGTTATGCTCCTGCCCAATCTTAGTTCTCTCAGCCAGCGATATCTACTGGACTTTATTATTATTATTATTATTAGTTATTAACCATCCTATCTTGTGCTGGACCTGGGTGGCTCCCACAGGGCACTATGCCAGGTTGAGAAATTGCAAATGATCGTGCATGCCAAAGCCCAGCATTCTGAAAGGTATAAATGTCTGTCTTTATGCCTCACCCAGCTTGTCTCCCTCCTGCCATGCCAAGTAGGGTGTCAGCTTTCTCTCAGAGCTTCTGGCTCCAGTCCGCTTTTTGTTATAGCTCAGTCCATCTGTTCCAGCAAAACTTTGGCTCAGCTGTAGCCAAAGGAGAACATTTCTATGTCTAGAAAACCTTGGCAAGACTCTATTATCTAGTAAATTTGAAAAGCAGGAAGAAGAAAGAGTTGAGGTTGAGCCTGCATAAGAGTTACATAGATGTCTATTCATTTAATGGACATTTTGAGCTTCATCTTTTTGGAGGCATTGTGCTAGGTACAGTGGAAGATAAGTTGAAAACCAACTAACCATTCATTTACTCACCTTTCACTCATCCATTTATCAATCAACTGTTTATCGAGCATCTGCAATTGTCCTTGGCCCTAGAGATATAGCAGCAATCCAGTTAGATATACTCTGTTTTTAAGGAGCCCAGAAGACGAAGGATTCATCTTTTCTGGTAGGATGAGGAAAATTTTCCTAGACACATATTTGAGTTAAGCACTAAAAGTTGAATTATCTATTGCTATTGGAGAAGGGAGTAGGTATATAGGAGAGTCTAAGCATGGTAAACAGAGGGGTCTTATAACTACTAAAAAATGCTTTCTCTTGGTACTTTTGCTTGCTTTCTTATTGTTTCCTATATCAACATTGTGGGGTTTTATTATCTTCATTTTACATGCAAGGTTCAAAGAGGTTCAGTAACTTGCTGATGTGCTAATAAGTGAGAGCACTAGGATTTCACTCCAGATTTCCCTGAGGACAAAGTCCATGCTCTTTTCACTGTACTGCTTCACTTCCTTAGAAAGCAAGTATAATTAATCCTTGAATAACTGGGGCTAGGGACACTGACCTGAGCAGTTTAAAATCTGTATATAACTTTTGACTCCACAGTCAGCCCTTTGCATCTGTGGATTCAACCATCTGCAGATCGAAAACGGTATATTCCACCTGTGGTTGGGAATCCCCAGTTGGGAAACAGCAGTCGGGAATGTGAAAATACAGTTTTCGATCTGCGATTGGTTGAATCTGCGGATGCAAAACCTGTAGATACCAAGGGCCGACTGTATTTATTTTAAAAAATTTGCCCCAGTTCAAATCTGTGTTGTTCAAGGGTCAACTGTACACATTTATAATACCATGTGATAGTTACTATAAGGCATGCAGCTCTCTATGACTCTATGAATATTCTCTATTAAAGAACATCCAAACTAATCTGAGAGTGATTGGAAAAAGTTTAATTAGAAAAATATTATTTGAAATATGAAAGATAAGTAGTAAATGTATGTGTTGGGCAGGGGGCTAAGGGCGAAGGTACAGCATGTACAAAGACATCGAGCCATGAAGCACTCTATCGCTGTTTGGCAGTCTCAGGGCTTTACCTAGCTTCACGCTTTGCCAGTGTGCATGTGCAATCTTTAAATTATTTCACAGGAGCTGATATCTCTCTGTTATTATTAAATAGAAGAGACATTGTTTTACTCATCTACTCCCACCCCTCACCTCCTATGAATAGGATGTGGGTAGACAGAAAGAAATAAAATTACTTTTCAATATGAGCTCAGCCTGAACAGAACTCATTTGGAGTGTTAGTGCTCTGATCTGTCTGCACTCACCACACCACCACTTCGCTCACTTGATGGAATGAATATTGGAGGGGACAGGGGAAATGTCTCAGAAGAAAAAGCTGTGACAATTTCTAAGTAAATGTAATAAATCAGGAGGATTTTTCAAAGGAAATAAAAAATGTCATTTATGACGGTTATAACTCCTACACTCACTAAGATTCTTGTACTGTGCAGTTTTGATTCTCCCATGGTAGATAAAATTACTTGATCTGTCAAAATGGAGGGATGATTTCTTTTTTGCTCCTTCATGCAGACATCTTGTTTTAAGTAGGCAATTCTGTTGTTTCCTGCCCTCTCTCTGTGCTGGTGAAAACAGAAAATAAAGACAATCAAGACAATCAGTGTTAAAGAAAAAGTTGTCTTAAGGAGTTGAAATAGAGCACAAGCCACAGAAAATCATAATTTAATGATCACCCACAGGAATTTCTAGAAAAAATAAACATGTATTTTTATCTGAAGAGTTATTACTTCTGTTTCACAGGAGACCTAAGTTATAATGAAAATGATAATGATTATTATAACTATAATAATAATAATAAATGGTTACCATTGCTTGAACAGCTAACCTGCGCCGGGTATTATATTTACGTGCTTTTTAGAGGTTATCTTATTGACTCTTTCAAATAGCACTATGCTGTGAATATTATTATTGTTATGCTTATTATCATTACTATTATTTCCATGGTAGGGATGAGGCCCAGAGTTTTGAACTGATGTACAAAAATCTACATATTACTAAATGGCAGAGGCTGGTTTCAAACTCAGTATTGTCTGACTTCAAAGCTCATGCTGTTTCTTTAGTGTCTCAGAGGTATTATCAAAAAATAATCCTCTGTAGTTGTTTAGTAGTTTAGTTTTATAAGTGATTCAAGTCTACTCTTTCGTTTGACCTGAATAGCAAGTGCAGTATAATAATTACTAGCAATAATTCTTATCAGTCATGTCAAAGTAATAAGTATATAGGTATTATTTATACTTATAATTTATAGTTACTAGGCATCAAGTGTCATGCTAACCACCACCTTACATGCATGGGCTTACAACCATTCTATATAATAGATGTAGTATCATGGTTAAGAAAGCATGTACTGGTGTCAGGCTACTGGGTTGGAATCCTGGCTCTACTACTTACCACCTATTTGACTTTGGGCAATTACTTAATGTCTCTGCCTTAGCTCTTCATTGTAAAATGGGCCAAATAATAGTGCTTACATGGTGGTTTTGAAGATTAAATTAGATAATTCTAAAGTGCTTAGCACATAGTACTCTGGTAATGATCTTTATTTCTGTTCTGCCTATGAGAAAATTAAGGATTAGAGAGATTATGGAGATTAGAGAGACTGTCCAAAATCTCAAAAGTAGTGGAGGGTTGGAGCTGGAATTAGAATGCAGATCAGCCTGATTCCCTCCCTCCTTTTATAAAATTTTTCAATTACAGTTGACATTCAATATTTTTATCATATATTAATTTTAGGTGCACAGCATAGTGATTAGACATCTATATAACATATGAAGTGATCCCCCAATTAGATTAGTATCACCTGGCATGATACATAGTTATTACAATATTATTGACTATATTCCCTGTGCTGTACTTTACATCACTGTGACTATTTTATAACTACCTATTTGTAATTGAAATTTTTTTTTAAAAAGGAGGGAAAACAGTGAAGAGGAATAAGAGGTTCAAATTTTCAGTAATAAAATAAATCATGGGGATGTAATATACAGTATAGAGAATATAGTCAATAGAGTGTAATAATATTGTATGGTGTCAGATGGTTACTAGACTTATCATGGTGATCATTTCTTTAGCTATATAAATGTTGAATGACTATGGTGTACATCCGAAATGAATATAATATTGTGTTAGCTGTATTTTAAGAAAAAAAATTTTAAAGGAAAAAAAAGAATGCAGGTCAGCCTATCTCACAATTTCTCCTCTATACTCTACTGTCAACAAACATAAAGTAAATTCATTAAATGTGTTTTTAAATGTGAGTCCTTTTTAATGTGAATGGTTTGCCATTAATCAATCTGTTATACATTGTAAAAGCACTCAGTTTCACATATAGCCTCACTGGCTCACACCTCTGTCTTTGTACAACTCCTTTCCTCTGCCTGCTGTAGTTTCATCCCACTTGCCCAACCTATTTGTCATTCAGGATTCAACATGAAGCATCATAACCTCCAGAAGGTATTCCAGGTGGAATAGGGAGTCTATCTCTCTATAGCCACAACTCCCACCCCTCATGTTTGCCCAAACTACTATACTACAGTTAATTGTAATTTTATATTTTTTATACATAGTTATGAGCTATTCGAGGTCAAGAATCAATATGTCTTATTCATCTCTTTTTCCCTAGTACATAATAGAGTGTCCAGCACATGAGTGTTCAGTATGTTTATTTATTAAATGAAAAAATGAATGAATGACCAAAATAATTGTTTAGGAGGGTTCTAGTCAACATTACAGAATATGTGATTAATGTTTTTTTCTTTATATGAGACTATTGAGCAAGTAAGCATTTTAAAGACCTGGTGAACATTAAGACCAAAGGTAAAGAGAACTTTAAATATATCCACCCACATACACCCATAACTCCCCTCCTCTTCTCACTCTCACTGGCAATCTTCTAAATATAGATTATACTAATTTAGTTTCAAACAACTCATTTTCAGTATCTGACATGTTCATTAACCCCAGGTAGGCAAATTATTGTGGTGCATTAATTTTTCACCAGTGAAGACATTTGTCATCTGTGTAAGTATCATTAGTGCTTGCTACAAAGATGGAAATGACACACTGTCTCTGCTGATTGAAGAACACAGTGGAATTTTAAATAGTATCAACTTGGCTCTCTAGACCAACAACCTCTATGCACTTTTGGGGCCCTCATTAGACAAGGCTCATGAGACGTCAGTAAGAACCTGCTTTATGAAGAGAACAGAGTATTTTACACTTCTTGGGAAATGAGGATATGAGTGCCATATTTCTTTGTTATTTTTTTCTTATTTATCTGACTGTCATTTCTCTATCACCTTTGTAGTCTCTAAGAAGTCCTTGAATGTTGGTGTTTCCAAAGCTTGTCCTTTAGTCCTCCAGTCTTCTCACTTCATACTCTTTTCCACTCTCATGGGTCACATACCATCTATATGCTAATGACTTTCATCTCCATCTCCAGCCAGGCTCTCTCTCCTGAGTTCCAGACTCACATGCAGCTGCAAACTGTCTAGACGGATACCCTGGAAACAGTCCCAGACACCTCAAATTCAATGTGTCTAAAATTTTGCTTATTTTCTTCCTCTATCTCTAGCCCTGATTATCCTACAGTAAATGTTAAAAGGACATTTCCTCTTGTCTCAGAATTTCACCTAAGGGTCCAAAGGCGAGTCCATATGTAGTAGGTTCACCCACATTCTAAACGTCTGCTAGATACATCTCTTTAGTATCTGCAAATGGTGCCTGAATTGGTCCTGAGAACTTCAACTTATCTAAAAAGACTACAGAGAAGACTAGAAAATCAGAGCAGAGTCATTGAAGAAATAAGAAGTTGGCCTAGGGAAGCATTCTGGGCAGGTGAGGTTGATCCTAGAAGACCTCTCATTGGGAAAGTGGGAGTGCCTACACAAAGAGAATACTGTCTTCTCATTCCTTGTTCTGAAGTTTGCTGAGCTGCAAAAACTTTTCAACCCCTTTTAGGCTGTCATAAAAGTGTGGTTGGAATTCTTTGGAGTTTTACATGCGTACTAGGGTTTGGGGACATATTGGATCTTAAATGCTGGTATATTTCTTGCTTCAGAATTATGTATTTAGGAAGCTGGCTAGTGTAACTTATGAAGGTAGGTGATTTGAGGGACAGTGGGGCATCGCTGACTTCCACTAGTTTTGTAGGGGCTAGGAATTATGGATCTCTCATGAGCCAAATATATACACAATGATGAAAGGTAGTCTAGCTTGAACTTTCTAATGGGGATTGATCCCAAGAAGAGATTACTGGGTGAGGACATCCTAGGAATAAAGAACTGTGGAGTGTCACCAATGGGGGGCAGAATCTGAAGGATACTGTACATATTTAGCCAGATTTTCCATTACTTATATAAAGGAACTGTGCAGTAATGACTTCTCTGTAGGATCTTCTAGCTGCAACCCACATCTGGGCCACCCAAGAGGTTCAGCATATCAGTACCTGCCACACAGAGAGCACTGACTGCAAGATTACAACAGCGCCATTCATGTGAGATAGTTTGGATGTGAGAGATGTCAAAAGGAAAAATCAAGAGTAACTATTGTTTCTTTTCTCTTGAGCATCTGGGTGGAAGGTAGTGCTACTCATAATGGGGAAATGTAGAAGGAATGAGAGAAGCTAAGGTTGGAGGTAAGCTTTAAAAGTCATTAACATAAATATGCTATTTAAAGCTATGAGAGTGGATGAAACCAACTAAGGAAATACAGAAGTGATGGGTGTGTTGTGTGTGTGTGTGTACACATGTGTGCGCATGTGTGAGTGTGTTTGTGTAGTACATAGTGTGTATTTAGGGGTATTAAGTATTGGTTTCCTTTCCCATAAAATGGTGAATGAATGTATCTTTTTTTAGAGGGTTATTTTGAGTTTAAGTGGTTTAGCACATTTGAAAGTGCCTTATTATCTAAAAAGGACTTAAAAAATGCTTCTAAATTCTGAGTTTGATTCTGTGATAGATGAGTGATAAGTAAGGATAGAGAGCTAGGTAGAGGTCAGTTAGGAATGGTAATAGCTCTCAAAGGGACTTTGAATATGAAAAGCTTTTTTAAAAAAATTATTAAAGTAAATGAACATGTTCATTTTAGAATACTGAGAAAATTCACCAAGAAGAAAAAGAAACCACCATCTAAATACAATCATGTAACATATTGATTCATTCGCTCCCAGTATTTTTCTATATATATTTTTTAAATAGCTGTATTCATACTGTATAGAGCTGTATTAATTGTTACATGTAATAGAGATGTGACCTTTACTCTGAATTGGAAGGTACCTACTGGGTATGTTCAGAAATTTGTTGATTGTTGGTCTCTCACCTGTGTGCATACAGACACCTATATGCTGCCTCTTAAAAACCTGTTGCAATACAACTGTGACACAGTCTGCTTTCCTCAGACATATATGCTTAGAATTTTTAATTAAATTCATCAACATTCTGCATAATCACCATTATCATTTTCATCACCAATAATTATAATGAATACAGAAAATAGTGAACAAGTTCAGGAGAAAACCAATTGGTAGATATATAGAATTAGTTTGAATTTTGCTATTCTATTATGTGTTTTATGTTTGTTAGTTCATTTAATTCTTATGACATATCTATGTGGTTGTTTTACAGAGCTCATTTAATTTTTATGACATATTTGTGAGGTTGTTTTATAGATATTAAACCTGAGGCTTGAAGTAGTTATGTCTTTTCTAAAGTCAGAAGCTAGTTACTAGTGGAACCTGTACTCCAAAATAGGGCTTTCTGGTATAAAGGCTATCTGCTACAATCTTTACAAAGTGATTTAAACATTGATGATTGTTAGAAAAAGTGTTTCACAAAATGCAGCATCCATTTATGATAAAAACTCTCAGCAGAGTGAATAGAGGGAACATACCTCAACATAATAAAGACCATATATGACAAACCCAGCTAACATCATACTCAATGGGGAAAAGCTAAAAGTATTTTCCTTAAGATCAGGAACAGGACAAGGATATCCACTTTTACCACTTTTATTCAACATAGTATTGAAAGTCCTAGCCAAAGCAATCGGACAAGAAAAAGAAATTAAAAGGCATCCAAATTGGAAAGGAAGAAGTAAAACTGTCATTATTTACAGATGACAGGATACTACATAGAAAGAGCATAAAGATTCCATCAAAAAACTATTAGAACTGATAAATGAATTCAGTGAAGTAGCAGGATATAAAATTACTATTCAGAAATTGGTTGCATTTTTATACACCAATAATGAACTATCTGAAAGGGAAATTAAGTAAACAATCCCATTTACAATCATATCCAAAAGAAAATACTTAGGGATAAATTTAACCAAGCAGGTAAAAGACGTGTAATCAGAAAATTATAAGACATTGAAGAAAGAAGTCGAAGAAGATACAAATAAATAGAAGCATATTCTCATGGATAGGAAGAATTAACATCATTAAAATGTTCATACTACTGAAAGCAATCTATAGATCCAATGTAATCCCTATCAAATTATCAATGGCAGACAATGAGAATTTACTCATTATGAGATGACTCTGAGGCCCCTGCTTTAAAATAACTTAGTACAGCTCTAAGGTTGTGTAATCTTTCTAGGTTTTCCTGTTTCCTCATTTTAAAGTAAATAAACTGTAGTTAAGAATGTGGCTAAGCTACTTACACAGAAATTATAGCTCATTGCATATGGTACCTTGAAAAATTCGTGGTGTTACCCCTCTCAACAATAAAAACTTAAAAATCATTTGAGCCCCATTAATAGTAGATGTTGCAACCTCACCTTTGAATAAAAAGTTTCAAAGTAAAAAAATAAATAAATAAACTAACAACATTTTTTGGAGAACTAGAGCAAATAATCCTAAAATTATATGAACCCATAAAAGATCCTGGATAGCCATGGCAATCTTAAGAAAGAATGAAGTTAGAGGTATCATACTATCTGATATTAAACTATACTACAAGACTATAGTAATAAAAATAGACACCTAGATCAATGGAACAGAATAGAGAGCCCAGAAATAAACCTATGCCTATATGGTCATTTAATTTATGACAAAGGAGGCAAGAATATTCATGGGGTAAAGACAATCTATTCAATAAATGGTGTTGGGAAAACTGGACAGATACATGCAGAAGAATGAAACTGGACCACCTTCTTGTACTATATACTAGAATAAACTCAATATTGATTAAAGACTTAAATGTAATACCCCAAACCATAAAACTCCTGGAAGAAAACATAGGTAGTAAACTCTCTGACATCGATCTTAGTAATATATTTTTCTGATATATCTCCTTGGGCAAGGGAAACAAAAGGAAGAATAAACAATTGAGACCACATCAAACTAAAAAGTTTTTGCACAGCAAAGGAAACTATTAACAAAACAAAAAGACAACCTACTTAATGGGAGAAGATATTTGCTAATGGTATATCTGATAAAGGGTTAATATCCAAAATTTGTAAAGAACTCAGATAACTCAACACCAGAAAAACAAACAATCTAAGTAAAAAATGAGCAGAGGACCTGAATAGACATTTCTCCAAAGAGGACATACAGACAAATGAACATATGAGAAGATGCTCAATGTCACTAATCATCAGAGAAATGCAAATTAAAACTTCAATAAGATATCACCTCACGCCTGTCATAATGGCTATCATCAATAAATCAAAAAACAAATGTTGGTGAGAATGTGGAGAAAAGGGAAACCTCATGCACTATTAGTTTGCAAATTGGTACAGCCAGTATGAAGAACATTTTGGAAGTTCTTCAAAATGTTAAAAAAAAAAATAGAGCTACCTTATGACCCAGCAGTTGCACCTCTGGGTATTTATTTGAAAAAAATCCAAAACATTAATTCAAAAAGACATATGCTCCCCTATGTTTACCGCAGCATTATTTACAATAGCCAAGATATGGAAGAAACCTAAGTAGTACCCATCAATAGACAATTGAAAGAAGAGGTGGTACATATATGCAATGGAATATTACTCAGCCATAAAAGAATGAAATCATTTGTGACAGTATGGATGGACCTAGAGGTTATTATGCTAAGTGAAATAAGTCAGATGGAGAAAGACAAATACCATATGATTTCACTTATATGTGAGTTCTAAAGAACAAAATAAATGAACAAGTAAAACAGAAATAGACTCATAGATACAAAGAACAAACTGATGATTGCCAGATGGGAAAGGGGTTTGGGGGGCTGGGTGAAAAAAGTGAAGGGATTAAGAAGTACAAATTTGTGGTTACAAAATAATCACAGGATGTAAAGTACAGCATATGGAATATAGTCAATAATATTGTAATAGCTATGTATAGTGCCAGGTGGGTATTAGACTAATCAGGAGATTACTTTGTAAATTATATGAATGTCTGACCACTATGCTGTATACTTGAAACTAATATATAATAATAATATTGAATATCAATTCTAATTAAAAATAAAAATAATAAAAAGTAATGATTATTCCAGACCAAGGCACTAGAAAAAGGTGTGGTTTGGGGGAAAAAAGAAAAACATCCTGATGGAAAGATCTATAGCTTAGTCCAGGTTACTAATATTAGCCAGGTCTATAGACGTGCTAAATTTACTGCCATCTGCCCCACATAGGCATAGTGCATGCCTTTATCGGGCTTTCTCTTGGGGAACCTTTAGCCTCCCTAGAATGACCAACCATCTCTACCTGCCTGGGACTGCTCTGATTTTATCACTGAAAATCCCATGTTTCAGGAAACCTATCAGTTCTTGGTAAACTGGTACACCCTAAACACAGTGCTTGGTCATCCTAAACACACCAGAAATAAATGACAGTGGGAGCTTGGGAACCACATCCTAAGAGTACATGACCCTTTCCCAAGGAAAGTAGCTGTCTTTAATTTACTTTATGAACTGGTCTAGGTAATGCCAGCACCTGGTCAGTCCTGTGATCACATGGAGAGACAGTATCAATCTTGCCTCCAACTTTTTGTCCCCAGTGTCCTCAGTCCTTGAGATAGTGGCAGATCAATCCCTGGAAGAGCAAGAGGCCAACTTTTAATTGGCTGGAAAGATGGTTTAATTTCTGTGTTCCTAACATCAAACCCAGTTCCTGGCAGAGGCTAGGTCTTCAGTTTCAGTGTTTTTGTTGCTTGTTTTATTTGCTTTGCTTTTTGAGTTACTGTCCTTTTGGAAGTCATTTATTAAATGTGTTACATTGGAAGGATTGTATGAATAAGTTTTACACACTATATCTAGTAATCACTTTGGATCTGTGAAGTAAACAGTATTATTTTAATTCCGTAAATGAAGCAACTAAAGCTTGCCAGTAATCTCATAGTTAATAGGTGGCAGAGCTGCTTTTCATGTGTTGATCTGACTTCAGTTTAATTCCCTTTGCCTTCTACTAAAATCCTATCCGGTAGCCAAAATTACAGAAAGCTATTTAATCTAATCCATTCAAATTTAATTCGGTATAATTTTTAAAATTTTCTTTTTATTTAAATTATTGGGGTGACAATGATTAATAAAATTATACAAGTTTCAAGTGTACAGGTTAATAATATGTCATATGTATATTGCATTGTGATTTAACTTGTATTTTCTGAAGCTGGTTTGTGCCTAGAACTGTAGTAGACACTGATGGACCAAAGTGTTCAATTCATGTCTGAGCCTCCAGCCTTTAACATATGTACTCACACATGGTACTCACTGAAGACGTGTTGAAATAAATACAGAATTAATAAGGCAAGGCCTGACCTCAAGGAATACCTCTTCTTGTGATGAAGAGAGACATATGCAAAAGAGAAGTATGGGTAATGTTCTCAGAAATGCTATAGCCGTATAGACTGTATTAGCTTTTATAACCTGCTTTTTTCACTTATCAATAGATCAATGAATATCTATTTCAGTTTGTTGATCTACATCATCATTTTAAAGAGCTCTATCATTTTCCATTGTAAAAATGTTTCATAATTTATGTAATAAACGTCCTATGGTCAGACATTTAAGTTTCCAGTTATAAGCAATGAACATACTTGTACCTAAATCTTTTTGCCAGTTCTTAATTATGTGTAAGTAACAATTTTTAAAAATATAAAGTGCTAACCAGAGGTCAAGTGAACTGTTTCATGGGAAGATAGCTCCGTGTCAGTAAAGGTGTTCAAGCAGAGGCTAGTCATCAGTTTTGGAATAGTGAGAGTACTGATTGTAGTAGAGTAGATAAATAAAAGGTGGGGAAGATTGTGGAGAGAGACGAATCTGAAGAAATGGACGTGGGACCTAGAGGATATATAGAATTTGGACGAGGAATGAAGTGGAGCAAGCGTCCTAGTCAGAAGGAAGACAATTGAGTGTAGTTCTATATGATTGAAATGGAGGAAGTAGTGAGATATGAGTTTGTACAGATAAACAGGACTTCCCCTGTGCACCAAGCACTATTTCTCAGTATTCCTTACAACACTCTAAAGAAGGTATTATCTCCTGTGTACTGAGGAAGACACTGAGATTTGCAGTGGTTAGCTGTCTGTTAGCTCAGTCACCGTGGGGCATATCCCTTACCTTTTGTAAGCTTCAGTTACCCCATCACTTAAATGAGGATTATAATGCCTACCTTATTAAGTAATTGAGAGGATAAACTCGCGGGGCCTGGCATGTAAGAAACATTTAGTAGAAATTGAACATTCTGAATCTAATACCAGTATGTTGTTGATTCATATGCTATTTCTCACAGAATTGAATTAGGACAGCAGACTCCATGCTAGGCCCCTCCGCAATCCCAGTCTTAGAGAAGGGTTTCTGATATTTACTACTTAGTCTGGTTCGCTCAGGTACAGAGCCTGGGTCTGGGTTTAAGTTGCAGAGAGCTCACCTTCAATGCAGGGACTAAGGAAACAAAGTCCTAACAAGCTACCGTCAATGGCTTACTATCAAGGAACAGTCTCAGTGTGAAGCTGTTGACTATCAGCGGACAGCAAGATATGCACACAGGTGAGGATCTGCAGGAGAGCACCGTGAGGCAGGAAGGAGAGAAACACCATGATAGATAAACGAAGGACACCCAGTCTTCTTTGTAAACTCCTTTTGCCTGGGCCTAACACCAGCTCTTTTCAATCTGAACCACTTTATGTGCCACCTTTGCCCATTAGGGCAAAGGTGACATCCCCTGTGTTTTGTAGCTTGGTTCTTGTACTCAGTCATCCTGACCTGGGCATGTGCCCTGGTCAGCAGTCTACAGTATTTTTTGCTGAACTCAACTGTTCATCATTCCATGCCAGAGTCACTGATTCTTTGGTATACATTGAAAGTCTACTGTGTATATGGCTTTGAGGTCAATCAGGTGAAGTTTATTGTCAGGGTTTGAGTTTAAAGGACTTGTTAGGAAGCACTTATTCTTTTTAGTCAACTGCCAAGTATCAACAAAGCTCTTTTTGTTTAGATGGAAATTATTCATCCTAGGAAGATATTTCCCACTTGGCCTGTATTCAGAACCACATCTCAACAAACATTCAGGATCAACATACTTCTTTCTTGCCTGTCAGAATGAAATACTAATAGTGGGGCCCATCAATCCTGACGCTGCCTCTTTATTTTTTATAACCAAGGTCACTTTGCTTGGAATTTACATTTGCCATGCAAATTGAAATAACACCATAAAAGGAATTCTTGGCATTCGTTGCTGTGCTGATAGTGTCTTATTTTTCAACGTTTGGGGCTAGTGAGGAGGGAGTATTTGAAAAATGTAAGGTGATAGAAGAGCCATTTGCTTGCCTGAAAATAACACTCGTCTGCTTTAGGAAACACATCTACAAATCAGCCTAGCTAATCAGCCACTTGTTTTCTGGGCATATAATTTATTGGATTAATGGTCTCTTGAAACATTTGGAGGCATGCAGAGATGTCTGTGTCCATGGTTTATCAGAACATCCATTCAAGGCAGGAGTTAGGAAGCAGGTTTTTTCCTCTTTAGGAAAGGATGCTGTAATGAGTGGGAGAGAAATCTGAATGAAGCAATAGAAAAGTCTTAGTTTTCTGAAATATAGTGATATAAGATGTGTTCCCTCCATCCCTCCACCTTAATATTTGGGGAGAGTATTTTAGAAGGATCTTTGTGGTTAACTCATAATGTTGGTTCTCATATCCTTTTGATAGAATCAAAATGAGATAACTGTTTTATACTTCCAAAGATTTAAGAAGTATATCTAGCATCTTAGTCTATTTGGGCTGCTATAACAAAAATTTTGGCTGCTATAGCCATAGACTGACTGGTGTAAACAACAACAACAACAATAACAACAACAACAACAACAAACATTTCTTATAGTTCTGGAGGATGGGAAGTCTAAGACCAAGGTGCTGGCAGACACCAAGGTGTCTGGTGGGATCCCACTTCCTAGTTTATAAACTGCTGTCCTCTTGATATACATCACATGGTAGAAAGTGAGAAAGCATTCTGGGGAGTCTTTGATAAGGGCCCCACCTCCTAATACAATCACACAGGGAGTTAGAATTTCAACATAGAAATTTTGGGGGGCACAAACATTTAGTCCATAACACCCATAGAGACCTATTCTTAAGTGACCCTGTTTCTTCATTGTAGTGAGAACTTTACCATCAGAAAAGTGGCTCCTTGAAGGGATTAGTGCTCAGGAGAACTATCTCTCAGGTTAAACTCTGAGCAGTATTAGGAAAGGGAATTAGTCACCAACTGACACATGCTTCATTTTGAAAATGACATGCTCTCTGAGGAGGTAAACTTTTCATAGAGAACTGAATTAAAATGAGGAGGGCGACATGTAAAAATCTGTGGAAAGTGTGTTCCAGACAAAGGGAACAGCAAATATAAACACCCGGGAAGAAACAAACTGGAACGTGTTTGAAAAATAGCAAGAAGGCTATTATGCTAAAGAGAATTGATTGAGTCAGAGAACAGAATATGAAATCAGAGCTATAGGTTGTGGTCAGGTCATATAGATCCTTATAGTCTATACTAAAGAGTTTAAATTTTAGTATGTGACTGATGGGAAGCCAGTGAGCAAGGGAATGTCATGATCTGTTATACATTTTTAATTGAGAGTAAGGCAGCATACAGGGAATCGGGGAGAGCAGTTAGTCTCTTGCATTAATCTAGAAGAGAGATGATAGGGATTTGGGCCAGATTAGTGTTAGTGGAGATGGAAAGATATTGGACAAAGTCAGGAGAACTTGCTAATGGAGTAAATGTAATGGATCAGGGAAAGAGCAATCAAGGATAATGCCTTGGTTTCAGCCTTGGTAAGCATCTTGGTAAAAGGTGGTTCCATTACTAACACTTACAACACTGAGGTGGGAGATGGAGATCATGAGTTCAATTTTATACGTGATAAATTTGGGATACCTATTAGACATCCAAGACACGTCAAGTAAGTAGTTGGAATGAATATCTGGAGCCAGAGGGAAATTTAGGGTTTAAAATATATATTAAAGAGTCATTAGCATAGAGATGATATTTAAATTAAAGAGAGTGGATGCAATTACCTAGGGAGCAAGTGTGGCAAGTGTGGATAAAGAAGAAAGAAGAACCCTATGGGTTTTCCAGCATTAGAAGTCTGGAAAAGAAGGAGGAACCAACACATATAACTGAGAAACAGTGACCAGAGAGCTAAAGGAAAGCTGGAAAATATGACATGAAGCCAAGGGGAAAAAGCTTGTAAGAAAGGCAGGAATGATCACCTATGTCAAATGTTCTTCAAAGACTGAGCATGATGAGAACCAGTCATTGATCACTGGATCTCTTCCCCATCCGTCCTCTCCCAGAATATAGTCTTCCTTGTACTATGGACCATACATGACACAGAGTGAATAATAATTGTATTTTTATTAATTATACTCGTTGTAATTACTCATTCATTGTTTTCTGCTTTCTCTTTGTGGAAGCCATTATCAATTTAGAAATGGGGCAATTTAACAAGTTTATAGAAGAAACGAGGCCATATTTAACGAGTATGTTTCTGTGCAGGAACCCACAAAAGCCTGTTTGATTAATTGCCCTAATATGCCAGAGTTAGAAGGGCTCTTTGAGATCACATAGTCCTCTGTCCTCATTTTATTGATGAAGAAACTGAGACTGTGACAGCGAAAGTGAATTGCCTAAGGGCACACAGCAGTTTAATTTCAGAGTTGAGACTAGAACTCAGACCTCATGGGTCAGAGGTAGGTTTTTGTGTTACACCTCTGTGCTACTTTTTCCATCATATAAGATTGATTCCTTTGGGCCTCGAAAGCTTTTCTATCTTTAATAGACCACAATTAAAGTGAAAACATTCTAAAAAGGGATAAACTTAGAGTGGCTTGAGTTTAAACTCTTTAGAAATGAAGCAGTCACCTAGACAAGGAGTGGAGAATGAAGTTGGGAAAGGAGAACCACAAAATTCTGAAGACAGAGGCAGTGTTTTAGAGAAAAGACCAGCCCCACCTGGGTTGAATCCCAACTCCATCTACTACTATTATG
Source organism: Pteropus medius (assembly GCF_902729225.1). NCBI lineage: Eukaryota > Metazoa > Chordata > Mammalia > Chiroptera > Pteropodidae > Pteropus > Pteropus medius. The sequence continues at coordinate 4,646,430 of NW_024340701.1, read as the reverse complement.
TGATCTCTAGTAAGTTTCTTAACTTTCCTGAGCCTCATCTATAAAATAGGGACAATATATAGGTCCTATTGATAAGTTATGACACTAGGAATAACATATCTAAAGTGCTCAGCTTTTATTTGGGGTGTGTTAGGCACACAATACATAATATCTCTTTACTATTATGTTATCTTTCTTCATTTTTCTTCTGCTCCTGTGCTATGGGTACCACTGCCAGCAACCCTAGATTAAGCCACTGTCTCCAGAGGCTGCTATGCCTCCTGGCAGACTGGAAGGAAGACCTTGAAAACTGCCTGTGCAGAATAAGCAGTCACCATGAGGGTAGCCACTGCTGAAGCTGTTTCTCTGTTCCCTAAGGACCATTCTGCTGCTTCCTTTCTGCAAAGAAAATGCTTCAATTAATATAGGCAAATATTTTAAGAAAGAGAAGTCTTCATTTAAACTAGCAGTTTGATGAGGTGTCTTCAGCATGCCAGGCAATGTGTTAGTCCCCATACAGTTTGTTTTAAAACAAACTACCAGTTTAAACAAAACTACCAGTTTGTTTTAAAAGGGGATATAGACATGGAAACAAGTAACTGATTCCCAATTAAGTGAACTGACCACTCACTCAGCAGAGGAGCAAGCAGTGTGCTGAGGGTATGTAGAGTGGAAGGCAAGAAGATTTCTTGGAATGGGTGTGGCGTAAGGTAGATCTTAAAGGATTAGTAGTATGTGTCTGTGGATGGATAATTAGGGAAACTATTTCATGCAAAGATATGCAGGCAGTAAGTACAGGGGACACTTAGGGGAAAGGAAGTTAGAGATTTAAAAAGTGCAGGGGAGACAAACCTTTTATTAAAGAAATTCTCTACTTAGGAATTTGGGCACGATCCATCATGACTTAAGGTATCAAGAGATATAAAATACCATAGAGGCTATTGGTTATAAACAGCTCATTTATGGATGAGAAAACTGAGGCTTAGATAGAAGAAATAACTTGGCCAGAGTCACATAACAAGTTAGTGGCAGACACTGGGACTGGCACCAGAGTTTACTCTCAAGCCAATGTCCTTTCTATCCATTGCTCATGACTTTTATAGGGAACAATTGTAAATAGTATCGAAAGGCAGCATAAGGTCTGAGACCTTTCCTCACTAGAGCTCCACTTAGATTTAGAGGATTTGGATGAGGACAGAGACTGGGAACTCACTGATATCATGTCCACTTTGACTAATTGGGATGTAATTTTCTATATATAAGCTTTAGAATAATCAACTTATTTTTTCATAAAATTGTATCCATAATTTTGTCCCTATATATTAGTATATTCTATATATTTTGTTATCTTCTACTATAAGTAGAAAACCTAGGATTTATAAAAGTGTATTATGTTAGTAATTAATTCCACTGTGGAGGACATTACTGGAGCTGAAAAGACCAAGATCAAATCTCCGGTGAAGTTGAAGTTGCCAGAACCTGGGTTCTAGATTGACTTGGCTTAGGTCATTGCCTTAAGCTACTGTCTACCTCACTTAATTGTTAATGATAAAATTTAGGTGTTTGTGATACTTTCAGTGGTCCTGAACCAAATCAATCAAACAGACAAACAAACAAAAATGACTGCCTCACCTTTTTTAATAAATTCACTTAAACATTTCATTCATTTATCAACAAATACTCATTGTAGGATTGCTATGTGACAGGCACTGAGGCACATACTGGGAATACATCAATAAATAAAAACCAAGCATAGTTTATCTTTGAATTAGTTTGCTAAGGCTTCCATAACAAACTATCACACATTGGGTGGCTTAAACAAACTATCACACATTGGGTGGCTTATTTTCTCACTGTTCTAGAGGCTAAAGTTTGACCCCATGGTGCAGGGAGGATTGAATCTTGTGAGGCCTCTTTCGTTGGCTTGTAGATGTGGCCATCTTCTCTCTGTCTTTACATGGCCTTTCCTCTGTGCATACTGTACTAATTTTGTATATGTGTATATGTACTAGTTTTCTCTTTATAAGGATACCAATCATATTGGATTAGAGCTCATCCATTTGACTTCATTTTATCCTCATTATGCCTTTAAAGGCCCTAACTCTAAAAGCAACCATATTCTGAGGTACTGGGGATTAAGACCTCAACATACAAATTTGGAAAGGAGGCACAATTGAGCTCATAACACTGTCCTTAATGAGCTCACAGTCTAGAAGGGACATAAAAATTTATCTAAAAATTATATTAATAAATTGAGGATAATTAACTCTCTTAAAGTACTATAAATGTATATGATGTCATAAAAATATGTAAGGAGGCATGTCCTATCTTAGAGGAAGGAAGGTGCTGCAGGGAAGGCATCTAAGAAGATAAACGTATGAGATGAGATCTCAAGCAAAGGTAGGAGTTAATTAGGAAAGAGGGCTGTGGGGAAGAAGGAGAATGGAGGTGTGGGGATGGAGAAGAGGGGAAAGAACTAGGTGGAGGAGACCTGCTTGTTAAAAGTTCCATAATTCAGTACTTTCTATGTACTAAACAGTGAAGTTAGATTCTGAATATAGCAATAGAACTCATGGTCTGGTAGGAGACATATGCAAAGAAAGATAATTTCAACACAGTGTGATCATAGTTGTTATAGAGGCCACAGTTCTAAATTTATAGGAATATAGATAAGGGAGGCACTAAATCTGCTGAGAGCAGGAGGTCAAAATAGTTTCAAGTTAGCTGAAGTGTTACACCATTCAGGTTCTGGTGTCTATTTGAGAAATCTAAATAAATGAAAAAGAAATCAAGAAAGCATGAGATCATTCCCTCAAAATACTTTGGATATGGAGGTTGCATGGAGTCGAAAGACCAGAGTTTCAGTTCCAGCTCTGCCCATTCTACAGTGCTTTCTCGTCTGCCACACAGAGATAATAGTATGTATCTCAGCTACCTCATGTGTTGAGAGGGTGTTGTATGGATCAAACAGGCACCCAAGGAAGCAGGAAAAGAGAACTGGCTAACGGAGAGATGAGATGGATTGGCTGAAGTCAACAATCCTTTTTATTCTACTTTTTGTTCTTGATCTAGAAGGATTTCCAAACTAAATGTGGAGATGAGATTAAAGACACCTAAAAAGTAAGACATTGATGTAAGGGCTAACTAAATTACACACAGGGTCATATAGCAGGATGGGCTAAGTTACATGAATGATATCAGTGTCAATATTCTTAGCAAATCCTTGCTGATACATTATATATTTTAATGAAAAAGCTACAAAGGATTCCATAGCCAAACTGGGAAGCAGTTTCTAGATGCTGCTGCTTTCCAAGTGCTTTCTCTGATCTAGAAAGTAAGAATACATGAGTTTGGCTTTCATTTAGCTGCATCTATATTGCCTTTATAACCTTAGTAACATTTCCCCTGTCTCTCTCAGCTTCTGGGCATTGCTAATGCCAAGTACTGCCATAAACATGCCACATGCATTATTTCACAACAATCCTATATGGTATATGCGCATTATTCTTATATTACAGATGAAGAAACTGAGCCTTGGAGAACTTATGTCACTTTTTAAAGTTAGTAAAATAAGTCAGTAAACCCCAGATCTATGAGCTGAGCTCAGATCTGAAATTCTAAAATTCAACCTTACTGGAGGAAAGCAGATAAAGGAAGTTAAAGTAGCAAATCTTGAAATTCCATTCCATCTTTAGAACCACTGAGAGTGAGTTTGTGCTTCAATGAAAAATATTTTTAGGTCTGTCAGTAAGGTTAGGCCAGCTTAGACTTTTACTGCCTTCTACCCAGAAAACTCTTCACCCACAAGCAAGGCTCCTTCTTGTTATTCTGGTTTCAGCTTAAATGTTACTTCCTCAGTGAAGTCTTTCCTGACCATTCAATTTAAAGTAGCTACCTAGTTACTCTGTTATTGTTATATTTTCTTGAGTATATGTTTGAGGTTTTTTTGTTTATTTTTCCCCCTCATTTGAATATAACCTTTATGAAGACAGTACCTTGTTTGTCTTGGTCAAATTGTATGTTCAAACTCTAGAATAGGAGTACATAGCACATAGTAGGTATTTAGTAAATATTTGTTGAATTAATGCATGAACAAACTCCTTTACGTAAAAGAGGCAGGAACTGCAGCCCAGAGAGGAGTTGGACTTGTCCAAGGTCAGGGAATGAAGACTGGGTTAGTGGAGAGAGTGGCTTAGTTTCTAGTCCTAACACCACTTCTAGTTCGCTCTGGGACTTAAAGTCGGTTTTACATTCTCTAGTAAAGATATAATATTAATAACAATAATTTGTTGAATGCTTTCTTCATGACGTGCATCATGCTTCTTTTGCATATATTTTGTGTATTGTTCCCTAAAAATTTGAGGGTATGTAGTTAGCATAAGTAATGCTAGCCCCAAATACCAGAAGCTTAACATGATAAAGGTTTATTTCCCACAAACATTACACAGTGACTTGAGTCAGAAAGTAACAACAGGTGATTGTCTTTCAAGTGATAACTCAGGGATCCAATATCTTTCAATTTTAGGATGCTGTCCTCTTCAGTCCATTGCATTCAAGGTCACTGTAGGCAGGGAAAAGAAAATATGGATGATTGCATATTAGATATTATGTCTAAGCCTGGAAGTAGCATAAACTATTTTCATCCATACTCCTTTGGACAATATCTGCCACTTGGAACAACCTAACTGCGAGGCATATATAGTCTTTCACAGAAAGAGAAAATGATATTGGTCAACAACCAGCCAATATCTGCCATAGTATTGTCACCATTTTATAGATGAAAAACTTATCTTTGGCAGCTTGCCTGAGATTTCATAGTGAGGGAATGAAGATACACTACTAAAGAATCATGTCGGAATTTTGCCAAATTATAATGCCCTTTGGTCTATACCTGCATAGATCATTGATTTTCAGGGATGTTTTGCTAGAGGACTCTTTCTATAATAGGAATCTGAGAGAATTCCAGCATGTAGAAGAGATCAGCAGGAGATTTGAAGCATAGTAAACCTTAAGAAGATTCTCTGGGAACCTTTTAAGGCCCTCCAGGGCCCCATGTGGAAACTTTGGGACCAAATGATCTTGATAGGCTTCTTCCAGCCTTTCTCATATATTTCATCTCTTGATTTCCTAATATTCCTAATGTGAAGTGAATCCATCTGAGAACTGGGTGCTTATCATCACACATTTATGCCTCAGGGCTCAGAAATAAGCTATGGATTTACAGTTGAAATTCTGGCGCTGTGTGTGCTGAGCCTTAAGAACCTTTTCCCACTACCCACCATCCATGCAAAAAGTTATCTAATTGCACAAGGCACACTCTGGAAACTTTCCCAGAGGAATAATAGATAAAGTAACCAAGAACTTTTTAATTTTGCAAAATGCACTCTTCCTTATAATTTACTTAATATAGAAATTTAATGTTCTGCAGTTTACTGAACAAATAACATTGAAAGTATTTTAGAGTTAGCTTGAGAGATCGCCTTTGGTTGCCAGTTCGACTTTATTATTTGATTATCCAAATAAAGGCCAACCGTAACAATACAATCTGCCTTAAGTGGTTCAGAGGAGTTATCTCTTGGCCATTACCAATTCTAAATACAAGATTTAAATTCAAGGAGAAAATCACACAAGAGCAATTTGCCGAATTTGCTCAAGTTAGTCCCATGAGTAAGAAGCATGATTTTTTAGACCTGGATTATGATGATTATGCTTTTTCAGAAAGTTCCTAACCTTAGGAACTGTCAAGGAGCTTCTTCTGTATCTCCCCTACTCCTCTTAGCTTTTTAAAGACAATAGGATAGTCTTAGTTTTCATTGTAGAAATTTGGTCACCATTTTACTTGAGTAGCTAAACTTCAATAATTCAGGCAATTTAACTGATTCAGATTGAACGCCACACTGATAATTAACTTGTGTCTCTTCCTTCCCATCACCCACAGGAGTTTGGTGGATCATTAATGACACAATTAAAGAGAGAGTGATCCCAGTGCATTATTGGTGCTCAATAAATGTTAAATAATTGTTGAAATAGGACCCAGTGGAGATTGGCTCTTTGCAGTAGAAACAGAAGCTCACGAAGTGTGCCTTTGCTGATAATCGGGTTTTGCATTCAGAGAAGGCACAGAATTTGCATCATTTCTCATCATTGAAATCCACATGCATTTGTAGGCAAAAGTTTAATTAATAATCCAGTTCTCCTAGCTAAATAGAAGCTTATGCAATGGGAAAAGTGTTAAATATCATAGGTGCTTCCATGAGGGATATACTTTCCCTCCTCTTCGAAGAGCAGTAGCCACCTAGATAGCAGGTGCAGGCCATCTAAATTAGCAGATGCAGGAAATAAGGATGCAATGACCAGTGGATTACTGGGTACTCAAGTGTTTTATGCAAAGTACCTTTGAGTCCTGCCCCAAAATGCTCCAAGAGCCAGATCTCCATCTGTTAATTGAAAATTGTATCTGCCAATATAAGGGCTGGCTTTGCCAACCATGAATTGTGTGGTGTTAATGGCTTTGGGCAAAGCCTTGTGCTGCTTGCTGGCAGGAAGAATCCTGTTTGATTCTAAAGAGTCCAAAATTTATATTTTAAAACATATTTTATTTGACAGCCAGAATCTAATGATTCTGACTTCATCTGTCTATCTGTAAATCTCTGTGTATCAAACCTACAATAAAATAGCTCCTCACTGTTTATAAAGCACTATTCCTATCAACTATCCCATTTGATCCATGGACAACTAAGGGCAGATGGGAACCTAATATGTGTAGGTGCTTTACATGCTATCTCATTTAATTTCCGAAGTCTTGCAAGGTAGGAGTTTTAAATCCTCATTTTGTAGATGAAGATCCGAGGCACTGAAAAGCAAAGCCCTTGCTCAATGTCTGCTTGAGCTGAGTAGGAAAACCTAGTGGGACAGATATTAATCTTAGCACCTACTTCATGCCAAGCATTTATTTCTACATGTTATTGAATCTCCAAACCATCTTGTGAGGCAGGTATTACTATCCTGCTTTACAGATTTGGACATTCAGTAAACATTTATTGAGCACCTGCTATGTGCCAGGCACTATTTCAAGCACTGGATATATTATTTTGAATAGGACAAGCATGGTTCCTTCTCCCATGAACCTAACATTCTAATGGGAGGAGACAATAAACAAATATAATTTTTTTAAGACATATAAAGTGCAGAGAGACTTAGGTTCTACTTTAGTTTGAGTGCTCATGGAAGGACTCATTAAGGATAAAACATTTATATTAAGACCTAAAATGTCAAAGAAACCCAGTCTTAGAAAGACCCGAAGGATTATTGTTGTAAGCAAAGAGAATAGCAAGTAAATAGACACTGAAGGGAAAAATAAATTTTGTGCCTTTCAGAAGAACAAACACAAGAAGTGGTGAGAGAATAGTAAGTGACGGGAAGGGAGGTCTGAAATGAGGTTGGAAAGTTAAGGACAGACCAGGTCTCCTAAACCTTTATAGCCTTAGGTAAAAAGTTCAAGCTTTATTCTAAATGTGATGGTCAGAAGATTTAAAGCAGGGGAACAACAGAGTTTACTTTTGTTTACAAAAAAGTCACCTTGGTTGGTATGTAGAGAATGTATTATATACAGAAAAGACCAGTTAGGAGATGATTGCAGAGGGCCAGAAGAGAGATGGTGGTGGCTTGGATAAGAGTAGTAAAAATAGAGATAAAGAGAAATAAACAAAATTTGAGTATATTTTGAGGTTGTATTAAGATGATTTACTTAGGTGTGGTTTGAGAGAAAGAGGGGAGTCCAAGACTCCTACACTTCTGATGTGAGCAACTGAGTAAATGATGGTATTATTTACTGAAATGAGGAAGGCTAAGAGCGGAGCCACTTTGGGGAATGAAATATCAGAAGTTCTGTTTTGATCACGTTATGTTTGAGATGCCTATTAGACAATAAAGTTTATATTTCAAGCAGGTAGTTTAATATATATCTTCAGAGATCAAATTAAATGGAAAACAGAAGAATTGGTGGAGATGGTTTATTTGACAAAAGCTCAAAGCCTTCCCTAGTCCCAAAGTGGAATTGAATTGAACATAAAACTTAGTTCAGCAACAAAATCTGCATGTGATAGGAATTTTCTTTTGTTGTACTTCACTGACGTCCTCTGGGTCCCTCTTTGTCCCTATACACATGGCTAGAAATGCAGTTATTTTTAACACTTTCTCTGGCTGTCAGGTTTGGTATATTGTCAAGGAGTTAGTGGGGAAGCAATGTAGACTTAAGAAACTGCACTTTAGAAAAGTATCTCAGGTATTTTCCATTCAGTTGGCCTTTTATACATACTTTGAGGAACCCTGAACTAGATTATAAATGCCTTGAGTATGGGAATGGTGTCCTATTTATCTTATTTCTTTATGAGGAAGTGTTCAACAATATACTCAGGAAATGAGTTAATGAATGAATGAATGAATGAATGAATGGATTTAGTATTATGTTTAGGTGTCAAAGACTTATCTTTCTAATTGAAAAGAGCTTCTTTGACCTAGTTACTAGTCTCTGGTGTTTACATTTCCCCCTCTACTTGGACTTATGTATGGCCCATGAGGTGAATAGCCATTTCCTGCTTTCTGTACATCAAACTCAGTTTTAGGAGAGAAGGATTTTCTATCATTTTTCCATGTCATCTACCATGCTATTTGCATGTTCCACACCAAGAATTGTGAGAAGGCTCTGGACAGAAGGACATAAGATAGAAAGATGACCAAATGGAACCTTGTCAGGTCTACTCTTCTTTTGCTAAGTGAAGCTATAGCCCTAGGATGCAACCTTGGGGGAAAAAGTATATCAGCCTCTGTCAAAAGCCTCTCATCTGCAGTCACTGAAACTTTGACCTTCAGGCTTTACACCTCCACTGCTCCTCAGTCATTGAGCCAATCCTGATCATGCCAAGCGGTCTGTATTCTAATTCAATCCACCAACAACACATAGGCGTGCTCTGAGATCTGTCTTATTCCCATAAATCTGGTATCTATTGTGCTGAATTTCTTGGTCAGTTTGCCTGCCTGAACCTGAGTCCTCTTCCTGGCATGAGAAGCCAGACTGTTTGGGCCTGAAATGACTAGCTGAAGAGTCTTACACTCAGGTCCCTTTTTGCCTTTTACACATTGCTCCATAGTGAAAGGAAGAATTCCACTCAACTTCCTTTGCTTAATTTCTAAACATTGCTAATTTCTATTTCAAAATACTACTTAATATTTGTAAAAACATTTAACAGTATCTTACATTCTGAAAGGGAAAGCCAAAATACCTTTGAATTTTCATGTTCTTAACTTTTCAAAGAGGATCATAATATTGACCTGCCTTACAGAACATTAGGATTAGCTAATTAACATTGAATAGTACTCTGGAAATGTTAAATACTATAGAAATGCTAAATAGGTTTATTAGACTTGGAGTCTAAAAGACAAATGAAACTCCAAACTTCATTTAAATGCTATTATATCATGGGATTTTTTTTTCTCTCAAGATAATTTTAAAGGAGGCTATGTAGCTACATTCCCGGTTCCAAATAGGAAATATCACAATGAGTATAAAACATGGATGTCTAATTTCCCCATTTTTCCTTTCATTTCCGGTTTCTCCACAAGATTGCATATTCAGTCATTAAACATTTCCTGGTCTCACCTCTTTGTTGACAAGTAATGGTCCAAGGAGAGAAGGCACTGCATAGAGACCAGGATAACATAAACAAAGTAAAGACACTTGGAATATTGAGATGGATAAAGGAGTGGGTGGGATTGGGTGACTGGCCATCTACTTGCCGTGAGGTAAAAGGTACTGGAACTAGTTGTAAGTATAATTAGATACGTAAGCACATTGAATTAAAAATGGATGTGAATGCTAGAATAATGAAGTTTTTGTCATGTTGAGTGTGAGGTGTGGCAAAATGACCAAGTAAGAATAACAAGTGTATAGTTGAAGCTACAACTCAAATTGCTAATGAGAGGACATCATGATTTGGAAATTATTAGCATAAAAATGATATAGTAATGAAAATGAAATCTCTGAGGGAAAGACAGAGAGGCAAGAGCAAAAACAAACAAACAAAAAGCAAGAGCCAATGATAAAACAGTTTATGGCATGTTAGTTCAGTCTAATTCTTAGTTTATACATGGAAGACCCTTAAAGAAGAAGAAACTTGCTAAAAAGTACCCAGTAAGTTAGTGGCAGAGTTAGAACTAGAACATATATCTCTTCACTCCTAGTCTATAGGCCCACTTCTTTTATTCCACTAATACTTACATTAACCAATTTAGGTGTTCTGCACTAGAGGACTATAGCTGCTCAAGTGAAATTGAAACTTGAAATGGAAAACAAATCACAAACAGGAGAGAATATTGCCTTCCTTATTTTTAATCATTTTTGGCCTAGCAATTCTTAGGCTCATCTTGGAAGGCCTCTGGGGATCAAGGGACTGCAGGTTCCCCGATGATTACACGGGGAAATTACATGGGGTTGTTTCTTGCTCTGGCTTCTTTCCCCCTTAGGTTTGTTTTTGTTAATTTCCTTTCTTGGGGGATTGTTTGCCGAGAGACATTCGGGCTATTGCTAGGGAATACTTGCTTCCTTTTTCAAAACAGCAAAGTCTCCCTTTCCTCAGCTCCTGGGAAATCCTGCCCTGAATATACCCACTACCTCCTCTGCTAGGAGGTTGCCTTGACATACTCTCTTATCCACATCCCTTTCCTCCACCATCTCTCCCTCACCAGTGGCAGAGAAATTAAAATTCAATTTCAACCCCTGTTTGTTAATGACCGTCTACCTTGAATCAGCGTTCAATTTAATTTGAATGAATTATTTCAGTAGCCTAAAGTGATCAGTATAATTATACCCACTTTACAAATAAGGGAACCAAGACACATAAACCAAGACACATGGTTATGGTAGACAGAATAAGGCCCTTCAAAGATGTCCACATTCTATTTCCTGGAGCCTATGAATATGTTACCTTACATGGCAAAGGGGAGTTTCCAAATGTAATTAAGTTAAGGATTTTGCAATGAGATTATGTTGGATTATCCAAGTAAACCCAATATAATCACAAAAGTCCTCAGAAGAAGGAAGCTAAAGGGTTAGAGTCAGAGGAGACATGATGATGGAAGCAGATAGGTGAGAAAAAGGGGAGGGGGGTAAGAGAGAGGTGAAGATGTGTGCCTCTGGCTGTAAAGATGAAGGAAGGGGCCATACTCCAACGAGTGCAAGTTACCTCTGGAATCTGGAAATGGCAAGGAAATAGAATCTCCCTTAGAGACTCCAGAAGAAAATCAAACTGTCAACACCTTGATTTTAGAATTTCTTACATCCAAAACTATAATATAATACATTTGTGTTATTTTGAGTCGCTGAGTCTGCGGTAATTTGTCATAAAAGCAATAGGAAACAAATACGATAAAGTCATACAGCAGATAATTTTCTCCAGTGATTTCCATTTTGCCCAATGTAAAGAATGCCTCTCTGCACTCATATAACTAAACCCTACTTTGCTTGACACCATTTTTTACGTATTTCTTTATGATTCTATTCTCTTCACTTCTTAGGTATCACACGCTCCTTAATCTCTTCTCTGATCATTCTCTGTCGGTTATGGACTCCACCTCCTCTTTATTGCCTCCTAAATATTTTCTTTCCTTCCCATTTCTTTTTTCTCTCCTCTTCCCTGAATAATCTCATTCCCAGAATAATCTCATTCACTCCTCGTGCTTCTACTTTTTACCTATATGCTAATGATTCCCAAAGATGTCCCTCCTCTAAACTTTAGACTGACTACTCATATCTACCCTTGGAATTGAAAATCAAGACAAGAAAAATTTTAAAAACAGCTCTAGATAAAAGACCAGTAATCTTTAAAAGTACAGTAGAGATGACCCTTCAGTAGTGGTGATGAAAATCAGAGACAGTAAATTGACATCTTTAAAGTGATCAAAGGAAAAAAGAATAGAATTCTATTTCTAGTGAAAATATCCTTCAAAAATGGAGGCACATAAGTGTGAGAAAAGTTTCTGCTTGTAGACCTGCACCACAAATGTACCAAAAGAAGTTCTTCAGGTTTCTGAAGAAAAGGGATCCAAGGTGTTTTTCTACAGTTTGACAATGAAATTCCTGAGGGTGGCTTTCTTTGTATTTATCCTGCTTAAATTTACTCTGTTTGAGTTTCTTGAATCAGTGAATAAACATCATAAATTCTCAAAAATTCTCAGAACTGTGGGAAGGAATAAAAAACAATAGAAAAGAGTAAATATATAAAGAAAATAGAAAAGGATAAATGTATTAATTATTTAAAATAATAGTGATAATAATGTCTTCTGGATGTCATGACATAGATAGAAATAATATATTTGGCAATTGTAAAAAGGTAGAAAGGAGTGAGATTAAATGATCATAAGATTCTTATTTTTTTTTAGGAAGCAGACATTTGTAAAAATTTACTGAGCTATACACTTAAGCTTTTTGTGCTTTATTGTATGCAAGTTATCTTCAATAAAAAAGAAAAAAGTGAAATTGCAAAGTAACTATTGATACAACAAGAGAAAGTTATGGATAAAATCCTTGAGATTATATTTGTACATGGGATTCAACTTGACAATATTTCTCCTTTCTCCTCCTTATATGCCTGACATAAGGCCTGTATGAACATTCATTCATTCAACAAATATTTCCATTGAGATTCCCACTGTGTGCCACTTATTGTGATAGGCACTGGATATAAAGATTGAGACTAATGTTAGAAGTGTTGAGAAATGAATAAATAAGAGTGGTCAGTGAAGACTTCTGAGTAGAGGAGAAGCTAATTGGAGCTACATATTAATCTTCTTGGTGGATGTAAAGATGGAGGGATGGGGTTAGATAATGTGATTTTTCTCTTGGTTCTAGACTGCCTAAGGTCATTCCTATATGCCTGCTCTTCTAGGACTCACTTTATTTTAAGTAGACAAATTTATTACTTTCTAATGTCCTCTAAAATATGGACATTTGGGAAGTCCTCCAGACAACCTTGCTGCCAAGTGGAAAGGAATAGTTAGTATATTCTCTTTCTCTATCTCCCTCTAATAAAGTAAACAAAAATGGCTCAAATTTGTTAGAATATAAGTTGTAGGTCAGGCTGCTGGAGATAGTGCCAAGCTCTGTCAGAGAGTGACTCAGGATGCCATTTACAGTATTGTTTACTGGGCTGAACTCAGTGCAGCGAATATGGGATCATAGCCAAGAAGTGAGATGAGTTTTCTGTTGACAAAGCAACTCTGCAGTTAGTTTTTCTTTTTTCTTCTGTTGTGGTAGAGGGGTTAAGAAGGGATTCTCTGATGATTAATACTGTTGGAGAGAAATTACTTTGGGGGTCTATCTGGGTTAATTTGCCTTTCTGCAGATCTTTCCCTTAAATTAACAATAGCTTATTATGTTTAGAACATACAGAAGTTCAGGGTCAGAAGCACAGAATTATGAAATAAAGTCATTAATTCATGTATTTATTCAGTTAACATTCAGTGGGTGCTATCTGTGTCAGGCACTGTGTTAGTTATTGAGGGTGTAAATATAATTAATTAGAATTTTGACTAACTCTACAAATAGGCAAAGACAGACAAAGAAATATTGATTACAATAAAGTGACAAATATGAAAATTCATTATGAACTATATGTGAATGGGACACAAAAGAGGAATAAATTAGTACTATCTAAAGAATCAGGGAAGGTTTCATTGAAGGGTGTCATTTGAACTGGTTCTAAAAGAAGAAAGTGGAGTTCCCAGGCCTTAGGGGCCATTCTAACTGAAGGAAACAACAGGAGCAAAGATAAGAAGACTTAAAAATGTCCTGTCTGCCAAAGTATAGTAATCTAGAACATGAGGTATGTCTCAGGAAGTTGTAGAATATAGGAAATGACTCTGAAATGAGATGGAGGTCAGTTGTCAAGGGCCTCAAAAGTCTCTGTAATGATGAACTACCCATAATGGGGTTTTACTTAACAACCCAAAATGTTTCTTTTCTCGGGGTTTTAAGCATTCACAAAACTTAAGAGAGATATACAACTAACTATAATTTATTTAATCTGTAACCCCTATAATTCATTAAAAATTTTTATTGTGAGAAATTGAAAAGATGTTGGAAAATGCAAGGATCAACATTATAAACACCTTTGCTTCCCACCCAGAATTCAGAGCCATTAATATTTACTTCCATGTTTGTTTGCTTCCAGTATTTTTATTTTAAAGAAAGGGGACATTGCAGGTTATATTTGTTTTCTCAGGCCGCTGCAACAAATTACCACCAACTGGTAGCTTAAAACAACAAAAAATTTATTCTCTCAGAGTAATGGAGGTGAGAAGTGTAAAATTAACATGAAATCAAGGGCCACTCTCACTCTGGAGGCTCTAGGGGAGGCTCCTTCCTCCCCTCTTTTAGCTTCTCATTTCTCCAGGCGCTCCTTGGCTTCTTTGGCTAGTTGACTACGTGACACCAATCTCTGTAGTCCTCTCATCATCACCTTCTCCTCTTCTGTGTGTGTTTTCTCCTATTCTGTTTCTGATAAGGACACTTATTAGATTTAGGATACACTGGGTAATCGAAATTATTTTATCTCAGGATCGGCAAAGACCCTTTTCCCAAATAAAGTAACATTCATGAGTTCCAGGGATTTGGATGTGGACATAAATTCTAGGGGAACAACATTTAACTGCCCACATACATATAGCTATAGATACCTATTTTATTAAAAAAAAAAGCAAGTCTCATTTCTCATTCTCATTCACTAAACACTAAAGGGGGTATGTTTCCTTCTTGTCCATTTTTGTGCTGTTTTATATCATTTATTTACATCCATATTAAATCTTCTAGTATTTTTTCTATTTGTGCATGTTTTGGATTTATAAAAATATCATCCTATACAAATTATTCTAAAATTTGCCTTTTTATCTTTTCTCAATATTATATTATTGAGGACTGTTTAGTTTTGGGAACTGACACTAGCTATGCTCTAGTCTATGCCTCTTAATTATTTTTTCTTAGGATAAGCTAGGTCCCCTTATTTAGTACAACAAATGTTCATTTCTCACTCCTGCTGTATAACCAGCATGGATCAGTGGCATGCTCTGCTCTTCATATTCACTCAGGGCCTAGGTTAGAAAGGCTTTACCATCTTGGCAGCACACCATCTGAGAATCAAGGCCTCGTTGCTTACCACAGCAGGAAAAAAGAAAGCTATAGGGTTTCACACAAGCAATTAAATGCTTCAATGCAGAATTGTCATTTTCATTCATGAGTAATTGGCCAGAAATAATCATATGACCCCACCTAAATACAAAGTAGGTATAGAAGTATGTCCAGAAGATAATACAGTGAGCAATAGAAATCTCGACCACTTTGCTATTATCCCATCAGGTGAAAATACCATATTATAAACCCATTTCCCTATGAATGGGCATTAAGGAAGTTTCCAAGTTTTTGACATTACAAATAATGCTGCACTGGCATTTGTATGTAACAATTTTTGTTTGCATGTGAACATTTCTCCAAGTCATATATCTAGAAGTGGGATTGTTGGGTCATAGGTTATAACATAGGTTATGTTATGTTATTACGGGTTCTTAGTCTACATCTTCATAGATAGATAGATAGCTAGATAGATAGATAGATAGATAGATAGATAGATAGATAGATAGATAGATAGATGATAGATAGATAGATAATTTTTTTTCAATTTAACTTAGTCAATAAGTATTGAGCACTTACTATATACCAGAAGCTGTGCTAGGGGATACGGATATAGTATTAATTCCCAATTTCAGGCAATAAATTTGGTCCTGGGATGTGGTGGAAGGCAGGAGGGATCAAGTCGGTTCTGCAGGTCTTGACGAATTCAGACTTCAGAGATAGCACTAGTAAAATTATGCTCCCATTCTAGCGTAGAAATTATTTATTCTGAGCTACTCTCCTCACCAAAGTATTTTTATAACCAAGATGATAATTATATTTTGGGGTGGGGTGGTGAGGGAGTGTCTCTCAGCTATTGAAACATGGCTAAGAGTAATTTAAATTCCTGTTCTACACCTATTATTCTACACTCTGTGGCAGTATAAGAACTGTATGAGACTTCTGTACATTTTCCTCAGAGAAGACTTCACATTTTCATGGCCATCTCTACCTCTGGGTTCTTACATGTATGTATTGCCTCTGTTTCACACTGTATTGAATCATATGTAAAATTTCCTTTCTCACTTTACACACCATGGCAGAGATAGCTACTTTACTTTTCATTCTCATCTTCTTCTTCTTTAGTAGTAAAACTCCTAATTTTATTTGTGTACATCACTCCTGGGGTGGTGGGGAGAGAAACTGCAATCTCCATACTGCCTTTTAGCTAGAGAAATATAAGAAGAGCGTGCATCTTTTTGGGAAGCAAGTTCCTTAAAGGAAGTCATAGCATGCTTTGTCTTTCTCTTTCCTCAAGGCTGGAATATAGAACATATTGGATGAAGTTTGAGTAGCTATCATGAATCATGAGGTAGCAGGCTGAATATGATGGGTAGCAAAATAGAAAAAACTAGATTTTGATAATGGTAGGGTCACCATTGGAGTACCTAATTCCAGATTTCTTTTATATGAGAAAAAAATAAACTTTTATTGTATTTAATACATTGTGATTATTTTTCTTGTTTCTTGTAGCCATACATATTTTTTTAACTGATGTACACACATACACATTACATAAAACCAACACCACAATTCTCCTAAAGTATTTATTAAGTATATTAGAGTTAAAGTTAGAAGTATAAGAGAAAGGATTTACATTACAAAAAATGAAAACTAAACAGCTTCTTGTCTTAAAATATTATTCAATCACTACACTGCAAGGGAATTATTAGCCTCTTAACTGCATGTAATTATCCTTATCTATGCTTACCACCATCTCTGTAGTTTCTTTCTCTATCTACTTGAGTGTAAAACTCAAATTCCTCTCATTTGTTGACGTTGAACCCTACAACTATCTTGTTTTCATTGCTTAGGCTTTTGCCATCTAGTTTTTACATATACCTAAACTTATTTATTTTCCCAAGCATGAAAGGAAATCTGATGCCAGTTTTAATAGTGTAATAGATGGAATTTTTAATCTTATTGTACTTTAATAATAATAATAAATAACATTTATTGAGTACTTACTATGTGATAGGCACCATGTTATATTCTTTACATTGTCCTTTATCACTTTTAACAGCAACTATATTGAGATGTTACTGACATAAAATAAATCATATACAATTTGATATTTTGATGTATGCACATTTATGAAACCATCTCCTCTCCAGTCAACTACTAATCTTTAACTCACTATAAATTAGTTTTTGGTTTTCTAAAGTTTTATATAAAGGGAATTATACACTATATAATCTTTTTAAAAATATATTTTTATTTCTTTTTTTTATTTTTCAATTACAGTTGATGTTCAATATTATTTATATTAGTTTCAGATGTACTATGTACTCTATCTGGCTTCTTTCACTCAGCATAATTATGTTGAGATTCATCAATATTGCATGTATCAATATTTCATTCCCTTTTTATATATATTTTATACATATATTCTATTACATAGACATATTACAATTTGTTTATATTTTCATCCGTTGATAGACATTTGAGAGCCCCCCCCACCAGATTTTAGTTATTACAAATAAAGCTACTATGAACATTCATGTGCAAATCTTTGTATGTATATATGTTTTCATTTCTCTTGTGTAAATGCCTAAGGAAGGAATAACTAAGTCAGATGGTAGGTGAATGTTTAGTTATTTAGGAAACTGCCAAATGTTAATGGTCCTACCATCTACATTTCCATGAACAATGTCCTTCATTGCCTGACCGCCAATGTCTTGCAAGCCATTGTTTCATATATTTTGTCCAGTGTTTTAGTTTCTTCATGCAGGGGTATAAATCTGGTTTCTGTTACTCAATTTGACTGAAGCAGAAATTTATTTCTATCTCATATAGTGCTCACAGCCGCCATGTAATGTAGGCTGTTGTATTATCTTCATATTGGAGACAAAGAAACCGCTTTTTTTCAACCACACATTTGTGTTCCTACTGTTTCTTTTCATTTGTTCATTTAGTCAGTATTTCAGTCATTGCTTTTACCAGACACTGTAATTAGGTGCTGACGATAGGGAAGGATAGGAAGAAGAAAATTTCATTTTAAGAGTATCACTCTGGTATCAGCAGAGGATATATTAGAAAGTATGAAATAAGAGACAAGTACAATAATCCATAAGAGAAGTGGTGAGAAGAAGTGGTAGTGGCAACAGAATGGAAATGTTTTCAGATATATTTATATATTCAGGAAGTAGTACATAGACTTATGAAGTAACATCTGCTTACCATGCATGAACCCAAAATCTATGTTTGAATTAACTGGACAACTTAGTGGTTGAATGGAGATGGATGGTGTCCATACTCACACTCATTCCTTCCTTTATTCGCTTAGCCATCAAAGAAAAAAGCACTGGAAACAAACTATTTGCCAACAGTAAAGTAAACCTAATATCTTTGATTTGGATTCAGTCAGGGACAGGTTTCCCTGCAAATTTCTTACTTTCTTTAGGTCACTACTATTAAGCCACTTACATCCAAGATGTAACCAAGAATCAGGAAGAGAATGGAAAAGATAATATTTTGGAGGAGTATAAAATAGCCTGGCAAAATGCTTTGTATTTTTTATTAGGTGACACAACATTTATCTTTAGAGAAAAATATATCAGTGTTACATTAAAGTGTTAAGTGTTTCTTTTTAGCCATTTGGACCATATTTTATTTTTTTCCTACTTTGTTTTATTGTTCTGTTTGGATTTTTTATTTTTGTTTTTTTTTTACAGTAAAATATTTTTGTACTAAAAAAGAAACTAATGCAAAGTCAGGCATGGACAAACCACTTTTGAATTCTTATTTGGGTTTTTAAAACTCTATTCTATACCATTTTTTTTTTTTTAACGTGGTCCACCTCTAAGTAGATCTAAACATGATAGATTCCAGTTATTCTAGATCTCTACGGTCATGGCCCTCCTTAATCAGCTTCTCAGCCCTGGCCCACTGTATCCAGCTCCATCTCAAATTCCACATAACTTGGTGTGATAGTGAAACAAGGTAATGTTTAACAGCACCTGGATCAAACCGAGTTGAGTTCATACCCTCATTTTGCCATTTACTAGCTATGCAGATTTGGACAAGCTAGTTAACTTCTCTAAGCCTCAGTTTTTCTAACTGTAACATGGGCTAGAAATACTGATTATAATGGATTGTCATGAGAATTAAATGAGATCATGCATATAAAGTGCTTAGCATAGTCCATACATACTTCATAAATAAAAGCTGTTATCATTATTTTTTATAATCAGGGAAAAATCTAACCTTGTATTTTCCCCTAAATCAAGTCTAGCAGGTATGGTGTTGACATAGCCTTTGAAGGCAATTAGACCTCAACTCTCTATCTTTCTTCTCTCTCTCTAGATCTTAGTTCAGTTCATGAAGATGGGGCAAATTGGAAAAAGTAGGCAGAATCACATATCACAAGGAAAAATTAATTTCGCACAAGCAAGACACATCTAAGACAATGCATTTTCAAATGCCTTAGGAACACAGCTTCATGTATAAGATCAGACTAATTGCGACAGAGTGGCTCTATGGTCTAATGATTAAGAATACAAACCATGAACCTAGACTGCCTGCCTTTCAGTCTGGCTTACTAGCTTTTACCTTGTAAAAATTACCTAAACTCTCTGTGCTTCAGTTTCCTACTCTTTGGGTTATTAAAAGGATTAAGTTTATGTGTTTAACACTTTTAGAATACATATAGTACATCCCGCGCTTATCATCATCATCATCATGACTGTCTTTTGCATTTAAATATCCCATGTTTGTATACCTGTCAATAAACTAATGCATTTATGTGGTCTCCAAGTACTAATAGTGGGATGAACAGAAGCTTTATTCTGAATTTACATTTGAGGCTCGGGAAGATTAAGTAACTTGCCCAAGATTACACAGCTATGTAAAGGTTATAGGTATATAGAAGAGGGACTTACTGGAATTTGATTCTAGGTTTCCGTAACTTCAAAAAAACTTTTTTTGGTCACTTTACAAAGCTGATGAGTTAGCTCTATTTTTCGTTTTGTTGGCTAATCAGTTTTCTTGCATTTGCCCAATGGCACTGAGCAGTTACTCATCTGGAAATGGAAGAAAATATATTATTATAGTTTATAATGAACTAATTGACTTTTTTGGTGATATGGTTTTAAATTATTTTTTGACGTAAAGAATTAGAAATTGAAGTAAGATTATATCTACACAAAAATCCTGATAACAGCAAGACATATCCAGTAATTATACTATTAGGTGAAGCTGACGTCTTTACAAAGTTCAGTGTTATATTATCTTATATTAAAGGTGCTAGATTTTTGGAGTGGGTATTTCAAATGTCTGCTTTTAATTATCACTATATAACTGAAGCAATACAAAGACTTCTGCCTGCTCTTGTGTCTGCTTTGATTTGTTTGGAGATTGTTTTCTTAATTTGCATTGAGACATTTATGGTCACAAAATCAAAAGCCCAGTTGGGTTAGCCATTGTTTTATTGTATAATTGTGGTAATCTCTAAGCCTATTTCTCACTTCCTCTCAGTTCTGGGTATAATGTCTCAGTAGAAGTAATGGGCTTTGGTCCTGTCTCTTAATTCTCAGCTCCTTTTATAAAAATGATGATGATATATGATTAATATTTATTGATCATTTATTGTGGGACATGCACTATGTCAAATACTTAACAGACATTATCACATTTATTCCTCAAAATAACTAATATTTTTATTCTACATAGGTGCAAACTTGAAGCTTAGAAAGGCAAAGTAACTATCTCAAATTATAGCCAGAATAACTCCAGAACATTTTCTCTTAGCTACTACATTATATTTTTTCTTATTATAAATGCAATGCATATTACTTGCAGAAATTATAGAAAATATAGATAACTAAAATGAAGAAAACAAAAATTGCCCATAATCCAGTTAAAAAGAAATAACCACTGTTAGCATGTTGGTATAATTTTACTTGTTTCTCTCCACAGCTAGCTAGTTATAGGGATATATACAGACAAAAAAAAGTAAAATTATATACATATGTTTTTTTCTTAAGAATTCTTACATACATATGTAAAATTATATACATATGTATATAAGAATTATATACATACGTATTTTCATATTTTTCTTAGATAATATGGAACTATTTTATAAACTCCCTTTATCTTCCACTTGGCAATATGGTCTAAATATTTTTCACATCTTAAATATTTTTGTATAATATTTTTTAAAGGAATTTCAGAAAATTGTTTCGATGCACAAAAATTTATTTTATTAATCCTTTCAAGTTGTACAATTAAGTTCTATAATAAACAGTACTGTAATACATGGTTTTGTGTTTGCCATGATTCTTTTGTTAGGCCAAGTTTCCAGATATGGAATTGAGGTTATGTATATTTAAAACACTTTTGAGCCACAGTAATAAAATGCCCTGCAAGTTTTGCTTTTTTATATCCTCTCCAGAGGCCTATAAATGTGCTAGCTTTTCTCTCTCTGATTACTTCCTAAACTAAATAACAACCTTTTATTAATGATTTAACTTTATTTACTGGTTAGGTTAGACATTTTCAGTAAGAGTAATGACAATTTATAGTTTTGATTTTTTTTCTTTTGCAACTCTTCTGTGTTCGTTTCTCTCTCTCTCTCTCATTTTGTTGTTTTTGTTGTTGTTGTGGGGGCTTTTTAAAAATTAATAAACTTTTTTTCTTTTAGCAGTTTTAGGTTTAAAAAATGAGGGAATAATACAGAGTTACCATATAGCCCCTTGCCACTGCTTCCCAATTCCCCTATTATGTAGCATCTTGCATTAATGTGGTACGTTTATTGCAATTGAGGTGTCAACACTGATAAAATAATTATTAACTAAAGTCTATTATAGGGTTCACTTACACATTAGGATTCACTTTTTGTGTTGTATATTCTATGGATTTTGACAAATGTATAATGACATGTTTCCACCTTTAGAGTTTCATAGAGAATAACAGTTTTGCTGCCCTAAAAGTCCATTGTGCTCCACCTACTTATCCCCCTCTCTCTCTCTTCTCCCAACCCCCAGCAACCATTGATCTTTTACTGTCTGCATAGTTTTGCCTTTTTCAGAGTGCCATATAATTGGAATCATACAGTATGTAGCCTTTTCAGATTGGCTTCTTTCACATAGCAATGTGCCTTTAAGTTTTCTTCATGTCTTTCATGACTTCATAGCTGATATCTCTTTATCACTGAATAATATTCCATTGTATGGATTGCCATAGATTATCTATTCATCATTGAAGGACATCCTGATTGTTTCCAAGTTTTGGAAATTATGAATAAAACTCCTATAAACATATGGTCATAAGTTTTCAACTCATTTGGATAAATACCAAGGATCATAATTGATGGATCATATGGCAAGAATACATTTAGTTTTGTAAGAAACCTCCAAACTGTCTTCCAAAGTGGCTGTACTATTTTGCACTCTCAGCAGTAATGAATGAGAGTTCCTATTGCTCCACATCTAGCATTTGGTGTTGTCAGTGTTTGGGATTTTGGCCATTCTGATAGGTGTGTAGTGGTATGTCATCATGGTTCTAATTTGCAATTCCCTAATGGCGTATGATGCTGACATCTTCTTATATGCTTATTTGCCATCCATATCTTCTTCAGTGCCGTACCTTTTTAGATCTCTAGCCCATCTTTTAATTGGGTTATTGTTTTCTTATTGTTGAGTTTTAAGAGTTCTTTGTTTATTTTGGATACCAGTTCTTTTTCTAATATATGCTTTGCAAAACTTTTCTTCAGTCTGTAGCATCTTCTTATTCTCTTAAGTGAAAGGTTTTTATTATGAGTAAATTAACTCTTTTTCTGTTTTATAGAATTGCAAGTATTTTTCTGTGTTATTTTTCTTTTGGTTTTCTTTATAGTATTTTGGACATTTAGAAGTTTTGATTTTCAAATCATCAAATCCATAAAATTTTCTCTTTGAGTCTTACTTCTTTATTGTTACAAAGAAATACCCTTTTCTTTTAAGAATATATAATTGATTGTTCAATTATACTCTCTTTAAAGGCTCTATGGCTTGGCTTTTTTTTATTCTTTCACTCCTGTGCTTTCCCTCTCTTCCTTCTTCTTCTGCATTTAGTCTTTAATCTACTTTAATTTAGTTAACAAAGTCAGACATAGGAACCTAACTTCACTTCTTTCTCAATGATTAGCCAGTTATTCAACATCTTTGTTGAAAATTTATTCTTTCTCCACAGGAAGCTTATTTTTTAAATCATTTTGGTTGATTCTTTCATTATTAGTAGATCACTAGAATATAAACTTTTTGAGAATAGAAACTTAATTTTCCTATTTCTCTGTATGCACAGAACCTGGAATAGTTTCTGGCACACAGTAGATATTCAGTAAATTTTTGTTGGATAATGAATGAATGAACGAATGAGTTCTTCAGGACTTTCTGCACTGTTCCATTTATAGCTCTTTCTGTACCAATAGAATATTGTTTTAACACCTGTAAGTTTATAATATATTTGATTATTTGAACATAAGTCCCCCTTTATTAAAAAGTATTCTTGACTATTCTCTTGTGTTTTAAAAGACGATTTTTGGAATTACTCTTTTACATTCTAAAAATATCTTTGGCATTTTCATAGAAGTTGTGTTAAATCTATAGAATAATTTGAGCAGAGTTGACATATAACAATATTTTCTCTATCCAGGAACATAGTGTGTTTCATCTTTTTCTGTCCATACTAGATTTTGAGTAACTTTATTTATGCAGGTTCTTATTTTTAGTTAAGTTGATTTGGGGGTCGTTTCTATTTTTATTGCTCCTGAGCATAAGATTTATTTTTTAATTATGTTTTGGAACTGGATTTTGCTGATATATGGGGAAGCTATTTACTCTCATATGTAGGTTCCATTTAAATCACAATTTTTTTGTTTATTTTTTAATAAGGCATTTAAGTGATGTTTCTGGTAATTATAGGCACCAGATTATCTCTGTATCCTTCATCCTTTAGAGGCAATTAGAATAATCAAAAAAGACCTTAGAGATGTGAGATCTGAAATCAAATACTTCCCCTCACCTCTGTAACATGGCAAATCATTTAAACATCATTGAGTCTCAATTTACTAATCTGTAAAGTGAGAATAATGATGTGAGGACTCAACAAAAATAATGGTCTTAATTTTTTAATCAACTATAACATCATGTGATAATACTGATAGCTATTTATTATTATTTGAGGGTTAAATAATCATTCTAATTATGTTTGCCACCATCTTATGAAGTAGACTCTATTATTATGCCAACTTTCATTTGAGAAATTGGAGGCTTAGAAGTTTTTAGAGCTAATATAGTACAGTGATTGAGTGAGAGTTTTGGATCCTGGCTGCAAATTTCCAGCTCCTCAGCTTACTCACTATATGACCTATGACACATTTCTTAATGTGTCTGAGCATCAGTTACCTTATTTATAATATGGGTAATAATGATAATGTGTACTACAGAAGTTTTTTTTATTTTCTGAGGTGTTTGAAATAGTGTCTGACACATAGGAAGTGATAAATAAATAAGAACCAACTTAACAGCATGTGCTTTCTCCTTTGAAGCCAGAAATTCTGTGATAGTCATAGAGTCGTGTGTGTTGCAGGATCAACCTAATGGCTTAAAGGAATTCTATAGGATCAGAATCTCTCTCTCTTAATCAAATTCTGCTTATCCTTCAAAGTTTGTTTTATATAAATATATTAAAGAGAGGCTTATATGGTTCCATTGATTACGACCACAATTTAGATAGCATTTTCTGATCAGTTAGAGCAAGATCTGAACAGCAGCCCTATATCTCTTAAATTTTTGCCTCCCACATCTAATCTTTTAGAAAATCCAATCAGCTTTTCCACCACTACTACCTGAGTGAGAACCACTATCATCTCTCTCTTGGATTGCTGTGATAGTCTCATAATTGGTCTTTCTGCTTCTACTTTTGCCTCCCTATAGTCTATAGCTAAAACAGTAGCCAAAACGATCCTTTTAAAACATAAGTCAGATGTCATGCCTTTGCTCAAAACTCTCCAATAACTTCCCACTTTACTCAGAATAAAAGGATCTTAAAATAATTTAAAACAAACTACTTAATCTGTCCCTCTGTCTTCTCTGACCTTACTACTTCATTCCTCACTCACCCTATTCTTGCCACATCGGTCACTTGCTCTTTCTTAAGTATTCCCGACATCATTGTATCTATTCCCTATGTCTGGAATACTCTTTCCCTCATTTAAATCCTTACTGATAACTAATCTTCTAGTGAGAATTTTTTAACCTTTGTGTTTAATAAAAGAAAATTTTCTACTCCCACTTCGTTCGCCACATTCATTCCCTGTGCCCTGCTCCATGTTTTTTTTTTTTTTTATAGCACTTAATTTCATGAGTTCATTTTCTTCACCAAAACAGTACATGGTATGTGTAGGTCCTTGATATTTAATATTGATTTTGGTAGTGCATTTATTTACAGTATAGAATAATGAAATTATTCAATTTGATAGTCATATAAAGGTCATCTAAAATAAACTTTGTGTTCCAGAAAAATTCAAAAACCCTATAATTTTATTTATTATTTGTGTCTACCACTTCTGGAAGTGGTATTATGATATTTACATTAAAACAATGAAAATACATCAACAAAGAACCCACATTAAAACAAGGATAAAATAACCAGAGATAAGCAATGAAAGGAAGAGTAATCTTAAAACTGAGTGATGTTTCCTGGTAGCCAAGGCAAAGAGAGGAATATGTTGAATTAGGTAGTTCTTAAAACATGGTCTGTGGATCATCAATACTGGAATTATCAAAGGTCTTGTTTAATATAGATTCCTGCCCCACTCTAGACACACTGTATCAACATATTTTGTTCTTTGGATACACATGGGAGTCTACATTTTTTACGAGCCCCTCAAATGATTCTTATTCTCATTAAAATCTGCAACCTACTACTTTAAGATATCCATGTACATAAGAAATTTTGAACAACATAATGTGCATTGTCATCAACAGTAGGAAAAGGTTTACTATAGCAATTAAATTATTTTGCAAGGTAAATAATTTGTCAAAGCTCACACAGGATGTTGAGCCTAGGCTAGAACTTGTTTCCTACCTATTTGCATTTTGTGTTTCCTGCTACACCTAGGCTAGTCATCATAGTGTATCTTCCCAGTTAGTTTTCAGTGGTGATCTGATTGAGTTGATTGATATCAGCCTGTCAGTAAGTTTATACTCAACACTCATGTACCCAGCCTATAAAGATGGTCCCTATTTATACCCAAGTAATACATAGTCTGAGAGATATAACCTGGATGCCATCTCTCTGATTAACATATAATATAAACTGTATAAAGTGTCTATCATATGGCCTAGTACACAGTGCTTTGTATTGTCTTAGCCTCCTTCTGACTTCAGACTAAACTTCAGCCTTTTTGCATTACTTGCTATTCCCAGAATACATCTTATACATTGTTTCCATGCTACCTTTTTTCATTCTGTTCTCTCCACCTATCCCTAAGTATCCTAGCTGATTAGGCTTTAAATACAAATGTTAGAAGAAAAAAAGTCGTTCTATTATCAATCCTTTGTCTAGTATAAAGGACAGTAGACAAAGAGGAAGAAGACGGGATATAGTCCTAGTTCTATATTTATTCGCCACGTCATCTAGGATGTATTTATTTTCTCTGGATATTGATTTACCAGCTATTAAAATAAAAGGACTAAATAATCTTCTAAGGCCTTTTCCAGCTGTAGTATCCTGAGAGCATACTTTCTCTTACATTTTGCTTTTTTCCAGAACTCTCTAATGACTTTGTTATAGTGAAATTTACCAATTATTACATGGATATTAAAGACTACCTCTTGTATCTACATTTTATTATTTTTTAATAATTATTTATTCATTTATTTATTTGTTATTTTATTTTATTTTATTTTATTTTTATGTTTTAGGCAAGGCAGACCTTGGTTGACGTCACAGATTGCAAGGACCTTGTCAGCTTATAATTCTTTATTTTATTTTTTATGCCCACTGCACCTGGTCTTCCTAGGTGGTCTCCCATCCAAGTACTAACCAGGCCTGACCCTGCTTAGTTTACAAGATCAGATGAGATCGGGCTTGTTCAGGGTAGCATGACCATAGTTGTATCTACATTTTAAATCACCCAAATACGTGTAAAAATATTTGACATGTATATTTTGCCTAATATAATCAATAGAAAATTTAGCTATATTGTTTTTGTGCCTTTAAATGACTTAAGCATAATAAAATTAAAAGCAATGTTACTTGTATATGGGTCCTAACACAAGTATGTGAGCACAGATAATGTTTCTTATCAGACTTTGGAAGTCTTTCTTAAATTCTTTTTTTTTTTTTTTTTGTGGGTGGGATAGGACCTAGTTGAGAGTTCCCAGGAGGAATTAAAGTAACATTGTATTCCCTGCAAACAGAATGGCTGGCTCTAGAGGCAGGTATGCATCTCTGAAGGATAATAGCAATGCACATAGAGAACCTAGTGAATTATTAGGCTAGTAGACTAGCACTCGTAAGCACTAATGGAATAAATTTGGGGAACATAAATGCATTTATATGATTTAATGTTTCAGGTATTATACTTGTGTTGTCTCTAATCTTCACATTAATCCTATTAGATTGGGATCAGTCATTTCACTTATATTACAAATGAGGAAGCTGAGGCCAAAGAGATTATATATGATGAAGTCAGAATTCTAATCCAAGTATTTTCTCTCCAAAGGCTTATATGTTCTTTTACCTCATCAGACAATTTTGGAGTTTTTCGAATAGACTAAGCTGTATCTCCTTGCTGAGGGCCAGCATGCTGGGTAGGAGTGGTCAGTGGCAGAGACAGTGATTTTTGGATAAACCTTTTGGAAAAGTGACAGATTGGCCATATATTGAAATTTCTATTCGTCAAAAGAGAATACATTATAAAATAGCCAGGTTCAAGAGTACATGAGAATCTCGTTCCAGAGAAATTTTCCTTCTCAGCCTTATCTGGTACTGAATGTTCATACTTCAAAATAGTGAATTTTGAGGACATTCAAAGAGAATCCTCTACATTGAGGTAATATGTATAGTGGAGAGAGTAGAGGATCTGAATTCATTGTGCCCTCATGCTAGTTATCTAAACTTTCTTAGTCTCCACTTTCTCACCTGAAAAATGGGACAAACAGTAAATGATTATGATGATGAAAATTGCCATTGTATCCCCACAAGATAATCAGTCTTTGTGTAATCAGAGATATGATTTCAAGACAATTCCAACAGAAATAGGAAATAAATAGTAATACTAAGTTTTCAGAAAAATAATCCTGCATTAAAGATGTCCATCATATTTCTCTACCCCCACACACCCTTCTAGAAGAATTGTCACAGCCTAGAAGAGACAACCCTGTGTATCATGTGATCTCAACTCCTGAGAAGACTTGAAGTAGTTACCTGATCCAGGGTGAACCAGTCACATTTTCTCTCCCTGGAAATTAGATAATTCATTGGTTGATCTTGAGAAGCATCTAGAAAGTCTGGTTTATTTGGGCCAGAAGCCACCATTTTGTGAAGGCTCTGATGTTCGCATACAAGTAGTTGAGTAGAAAAGGCTATTGAAGAGAGAGAAGAATGAAAAAAAACACAAGGCAGAAATGATGGACTATGAGGTCAGAGAGACAGAAACTACTTGACTGTGTTCTAATAACCTTGAAGCCCATTTTGAGTGGTTCTAAAAGGGAGAAATAGAAAAAAAGAAAGAATAACAGGCTCCCAGCAAGTTCAAAACCTTAAAGCTAGAAAATAATCTTAGACTTGAGGGTCTGCTCTTCAGGCTTCCTGGAGCATAATTCTCACCTTCTGGACACACTAAGGCAAGGGTTAGGCCCCCAAGGCTCTGAGTGGCCTTGTCCTCAGAGCTCTGGGTGGCCCCACCTCCATGGCTTTGCTGGGTGCAGCCCAAGCTGTAGGTCTCAGGGCATGAAGTTGTGTTTCTGATGCTCCCCTGAGCTGGAACCACATGCAGCTGGCGGTTCTACTGGTCTGGGGTTTTGGAGGCAGTGCCTTCCCCACAACTCCACCATCTAGTGCCTAGCGGGGGGCTCTCTGTGGTGGCCTAATCTCTGGTACCTCCCTCTTGAGGCAGCTCCATCCTTCAAAATCTACATGGAGGTGATTCCCGCCCTCCACCCCTCTCCTCAACACCCTATGCTTTGCTGGATGCTGTTCACTGTCTCACCTGGGTCCACTGGAGTTATACCTGAGGCAGACTAAAAGAGCAGCGTATGGGAAGCGGAGACCATGACAGGAACTGCAGTGTGAGGCAGGAGTAGGGTAGGCCCCTTCTTTGAAATTGTTCTGGCCTGCAGGTCTTTGTACTCTGGGCTTGTGATGGAAAGGGCAGTCTCAATGATCTGATAACATTCAGGGTCATTCTTCCATTGTTTTGGACAATAGCTTCTGGCATCTGTTTAGATGGCGATCCATACTAATCTTCTTATCAAATTTGACTATAGCCTTTGTTCTCTCCTAAATAAGCTTCTTTCTCATTCTTTTCAATATGAATAGGCTAAGAATTTTCCAAATTTTCCAGTCTGTTTCCCTTCTGATTAACAACTCTGTTTTTAAGTAATTTCTCTCCTTGCATTTTGCCATAAATTGTTAGGAGAATCAGGCCACTCTTTTAACACTTTGCTTAGATACTTCCTCAGCCAAATAACTAATTTTATTGCTTACAAGTTCTACTCTCAACAAAACAGTAGGACACAAACACAATTCATCCAAGTTCTTTTCCACTTCATAACAAGGATCACCTTTCTTCCAGTTTCCAATGAGCTGTTCCTCATTTCTGTCTGAGACTTCATCAGAATGACCTTTATTATTCATACTCCTACCAACATTCTGTTCATAAACACTTTGGTATCCTCTAAGAAGACAAGCTTTCTCTGTAGCTCTCCCCTTTTCCTTCTGAGCTCTCACCAGAATCACCTTTAACAGTCCCTTCGCAGCAATGTAGGCTTTTTTTTTTTTTTTTTAGCATGCACTTATAAACTCTTCCAACCTTGACCATTAGCCAGTTCCAAAGCCACTTCCATATTTTTAGGTATTTACTACAGCAGTACTACACTTTTGGTACCGATTTTCTGTCTTAGTCTGTTTGGGCTGCTATAACAAAATACTATAGACTGTGTAGCTTAAAAACCACAGAAATATATTTCTTAAAGCTCTGGAGGTTGGAAGATCAAGGCAGCAGCAGATTTGGTGTCTGATGAGACCTGCTGCCTTATAGATGGTCATATTCTCAATGTAACCTCACATGGCAGAAGGAACAACAGAAATTTCTTGGACTTCTTTTGTAAGGGCACTAATCCCATTTATGAGGGCTGTGCATTCATGACCTCATCATCTCCCAAAGGCCTTACATCCTAATTCTATCACCTTGAGGGTTAGGACTTCATCATATAAATTTAGAGGTGGGGGAGGCAGAAATATTAAATCTTTAGCAAGCAGAATGGAAGGGCCTGATACTAACCTGGGTAAGGGGGACCCAAAAGATGAATTCTGAACCTACCTCAATTGTGTGCCAATAAGAATAATGAATTTCTATTATTTTCTGAGACCAATGATGAAAATATCAACTACGTAATAAGAAATGTTAATCGTATTCTTCTGATCTCCTTTAATGACATCATAAATGATGAATTGATTTCCTTTTAAGAAATAGGCACATTTCTTATAATTTGTATGTAACTCATTGGACATGTTAGTCGATTGAATTAAAGAGAAACTTAAAGTAAATGCCAGTGTAATATCAGAAATTAAAATGAAATAATTTTAAATGTAGTTTGCTGTACAAGTTGAGATTGGAGCCAGACTGCTTGGGTTCATGTATCAGCTCTCATAAAAATAACTTTTGGTTAACTTCTCTAGCTTCATTGTCCCTTCTGTAAAATGAGGACAACGGTACCTATTTTATAGCATTGTGAGGATTAAATTAGTTAATATCTATAAAGCACTTAGAATAGTCTCTGCACGTAAAAGATGCTCCGTAAATGTCAGTGCAGTTAGTAAATTTAGTGTAACTTACTAAAAATTTAGTAAGCTCAATAAGGATAATATATATATTTGTCAATATTTAATATTTATATATCTTGTCACATAAGGTTATAATAAATATAAGAGTTTAGACTAGATCCTAATTTCATGATATGCTGGCATTTGAGGAAAGTCCATTGTTGAAAATAATTCTGAAAAACATTTTTAATAATAATGTCTGACATCTGTAATTTGATTTATAATATAAAAAGTACCATTATATACACGGCTTATTTTAATTTTTATTTTCTCAATAACCCTACTGATTAGGTATTTCCCATATTTTCAGATACAGAACATGGAGTTAATTGAGGGGAACAACAGAGAATCATTTTGGACAGATGGCAGAACTAAAATATCCTTCATCCTACCTGCCACTTGTGGGCTATTGGATAAAAATTAAGTGGTTCAGGGTGTGATCAGGATGAAATTTCTTTGTGACCTCTGTCTATTTTCCAAGTCTCACACACCTATCTATATTATAGGCAGAATTGAACAATGATAACCATCTGTAACCAGGTGACCTCCGGATCTCTCCTCTGTACCTGCCTGTCTTTTTCAGTCACCATGTCAAGGATTCTTCAGGTGATAAATTCTCACCAGTTTTTTAGCTAAGTGCTTCAGACTGGGGTCCATGACTGTTCATCTGTATGGAATTTTAGATTGAACAATAAAATGTATTTATACCGAATTTAATTCTTTAAGGGGAAATCTGTTTTCCTTCTTTCCTTTCCTCCTTCTTTCCGCACT